>NC_089700.1:8902389-9208222 GCF_031753505.1 Anomalospiza imberbis | reverse complement strand
TTATTTTCCCATTGCAGTAATGCATGAGGTGCCTTGGGAATGTGTTATCTTCTATCCATTTCCTTTTCCTCCTCTTTCAGTTCATTGTACACTGATTTTTTTCCCTCTAGATATGTTAGGATGGCGCACGAGGTATCCATTACCAAGTTTGTTGCCCTGAATGCTTTCTAGCAGGAGACACAAGTACAATCCACTGAATTAGAGGAACCAAGCTCAAGGGTGAGAGCTTTATCAATAACGTCCCTTTATCCAGTGAGAACAATTTGTGTGCAGGAGGCTTTTAAATAATATCTCCAAGTGCTAGTCCTGCTAAGCCTAGGAGGTAGGGATGGTTCAGTGGCTGATTATTTTGATGTGGGCCGCTCTTCCTTGAGGCCACTGAGCCTTCAGGTTCCTCCAAGCCTTTAGTGGTCTGCACTTCAGTGTTATTCTTTCCCTGAGAGTGCTGATTAGTGACTTGCGGTATGGATGCTGATTTATCGCAGCCGAGAGCCGCCCCTTGGGGGCCGAGCAGAAACACTCATGAAGGAGCCCTGATTAAAAAGAGTGGTAATGAAGACAAATGTTTCAGAGGGAGTCAAGAGCAAACCAGGCCTTGGCATTCCCACTGCTCCTCTGAGCTTTTGGAGAGGAGGTAACAGTGGCCAAAGGAAATATTTCCCCCTTGTTGTTTATTTCTCATGGCACTGGAAAAATTTTTCTTTTCCTCCTGGGTGTTCTAACTCTCACTTGTTAACTGCTTTTCATGCAGGGTTGCAATTAACCCTTGGCAGATACTTACCATGTTCCCTTTATATTCACTCTATACATAAAGAAGTTTTTATGTTTTGACCTGTTAACCATTTTAAGATTCTTTAAACTTGACAGTTTCATCTAATTTCTCACGTCATTAAATCGTACTTTATTTTCCAACAGTCCATTCACAGGAGGTTTGGTGTTTGTTTGATATCTTTAATCATCTTTTTTCCACACTGCCCTTTTTAATAAGGAAAAAGAAGGACAAAAAGTAATGCTTACAAACCAGGCTTTAAATCAGAGAGGTCAGAAAGTTCCTATCTAGTGTTGGCCGTGTAACTGGAGACAAGTCTCAAAAGCACATCGGTAGGTTCTGCATGGTCCGACACTTCTATTAATCAGGAATCCAGAATGAAAATAAATGCAATTATTTCACCCTATTGTAGTTTTCTGGTTTTAATTCTGTGTGTTTTTCCACTTTTAAAGACCAGCCTGGGCTATAATTAGTGTATGAAGTAAAAGCTGAGTATATGGAAAAATGTGCCCTGCCTTTCTTGGTCTTTGCATTCCGCACGCAGGGATTAGATAGGTCTGTTAAAATCCATCCTGATCTCTGCCGGCACTTTCTTGTCAGGTTTGTGCTCGTGTGAGGATGCTGTTGATGCAGGGAGGAGCTGTGTCTGTTACAGGAGTGTTCCTCAGAGCAGCAGTGACTCTGAACTGTGGCTCCTGGGCAGGAGCTACTGTGGCTGCCCGTGGAAGGGGCAGCACTCTGCTCTTGTCCTTGTGGGGATTCACCAGGTTCCTCTGAGTCCCCCTGAGGGGCTGCCCTGCCCTGGAGCACTTCCACACCCCCTCCCAGTTTGGGGTTGTCTGTAAGGTTGAGCAGAGTGTCCTCCCTGTCTTCTCCCAAGAATTCAAAGAGGACGGTTCCCAGCACAGCCCCCTGGGTGCTCCGCTTGGACCTGTCCATCCCTCCTCTCTGAGCTTGGTTGTCCAAAACAACAGGCAAACAAAAACCAAAGTGCAGCTGGGAAAACGCAAACTGTGATCCTGCATCTCAGCTAAGCCTGCTGCACCCCCAGAGCTGGGAGCTCTGGTGGGCACTGCCCCTGTGCCATCCCTCCAGCTGTGCCAGCAGTCCTTGTTCCCTTCCTTTGGGAATCACACGCAGAGCTGGACACTTCCTGACCAGGGAGTGGATGGCCCTTTGCATTCAGTGAGAATTTCAGGGTACTTTCCAAATGTTAATTAACTTTCTCATGAAATTTTAGCTCATGCTTTGCTTTAGAGCAACATTCTGACCTATCATGCCAAAAGGTTTTTTTCTTCCTAAAATAGTGTGATAAAGGAACAGTTCATCCAAGAAAACAAAAAAAACAGGGAGAAGGGTTTTCTCTGATTGACTGGCCTCGTTCATGATGCACCCAAAAGGTCAAAGACTGTTTTGAGAAAGTATTTTAAAGGATGGGTCTGTGTTTTCTCTCTGTCTGAGAAGCTACTTGCAGCTTCCATGGTAGTTCTTGCAGCGTTAAATAAACTCTCTGTGGATCTAAGGCTACTCTTTATTCTTACACTGATTCTTATTCTGATACTTCCAAAGTGTTAGGATGTAAACATTGTCCAGCATTCGATTGGAAAAAGAAAACTAAAATTAAGGCTCCTTAATGTATTTTTGTCCAACTGAATTATTTTTTAGGGTAGAGACAAAGAGTAAAGCAGCACTGCAGAGCGTGCACTTCATGATGAGTGAAAGGTTGTGTGTGATTTTATGCCAGGTTTCTTAACTTTTATTTTTAAACTTTTTTTAATTGCTCGCCTACTTAACTTTGAAAATCTAGCTTGACATCAGAAGCTTTCAAACCTGGCTGTGAAATTTTAGACGTGGCCTTTGAAGGTTATTTTTGAAAGCACTGTTTTGTACCCCTCCAAATTCCATTGTTTTATTTCCAAGTGAACTAATCTACGTTTGCTCCACAGTCATACAGAATTCAGGAAATGCTGATTACGTGTGGCTAAGTGAAAAGTCATGTGAGCTGTTTGATGTGAGAAACTGAGTGTTCAGGGGAGCTCCACCTCGTTAGTAGCAGTGTGTGGACCATGAAGAGATCACAGCAACTGGTGAGAGCTCGGTGGCACCAGCCTTTGTCCCTGAGCCATTGCACTAGTCAGAATTTTGGAAATTTTTGGGTTTAAATCTGATTAACTCGTGGGTGTTGGAGAGCTAGTTTGAGACTGGCATTGCTGCACTAGTCAGTTTGCATCACCATCAGCTGCCCACTAATTATCGGGAAATTTATAGCTGCATTAGGTAAATGTCACTTCACTGCAGTGGCCTGGAATAAGAGCGTTTTCTGCTCTGAATTAGCACCATGGGCACGTCTCAGTGAGAGTCTATCCAAGCAAGGAAGGGTTTGATTTATGCACAGGCTTATTAGGGCTTTGAGAAAGGGTAGCTGAAAGATGTTGTATTGCTTTTTTGAACCGTAACATGTCCCCATCGTAAATGTGTGTTTGTTTATTCATTAGGCATAATCACATGGAAAGTGTTTAAAAATAATTTGCTAATTCCAGGATGGAGCTGCATTCAGCAGAGTGGGATTCTAGGTGTGCTCCATCTGCAGGAGCTCTTCAGAAGGATCATCCAGATCCTTCTTGGTCTGAGTTCCTTTTGGTGAAATTCAGTGTTAGGGGATGTGATACTTCTGCAGATCTCAGCAACTCTTTTCAGCTGTGCCAGAATTAAATAATATTTCCTGGATTCTTATTTCTGAGCTGCTCAGTAACCTCTTTGGCAGAGATTCTGGGCAAGTAGTCTGTAAGGATGGACTCAAGGATGCACACTTGCCCATTCTGATGCAGAAACGTCTCTTGGAAAAAGCTGAAGGATCTCACACTCCTAAAGGCTCAGTAGAAAAGGAACTTGAATGTTCAAAAAACCCACATTCATTCTTAATATACTGGAAATGAAATTCCCAACTCTTCCCAAAAGATGATTGTGGAATTCATGGTGCTTCAGAATGATGCCAGAGTGTCTGAAGAGTTGTCACCATGAATTCTTCATAAATACCAGGGTGAGTGATGGCTGCTCCTCTCTGCATGACAACATCTCAGCACTTCCAGTGCTACAGAAATAAAAGCAACCACTTAAGAAATGCTGGCTAAATTCTAGACAAACTTATCCTTTACATCTGTTTTAGGAACTTAGTAGCTTCAGTGGTCCTTTTGCAGCAGCACCCACTGCTGTGGCAGGGCAGGTTTGCTGCAGTTGATTAGGCACTGGAGGAGATTTAAAGAAAGTCGCTGTCCAGTATTAAGCACTTGCCTTCCCTTCTGTTTTCCCTCTTGCTGCTTTTATGGTTCAAAGTGATGCAGATCAGACAAAGCTTTTGCTGCATTCAGCCACCCTTTCTTCTGTGTCAGGAGCACCAGCACTGGCACCCAAACCACCTACTTCAAAAGGTCTTTGTATTAGATCAGAGCAGACACTGGCAGTCGTTGTCAGGAATATCATTCTTACAAAAACCAATTCTGCCTGCAGGTCTGCTCAGGGTTGTATTGAAGTTGTTTCCCTTTGTTCTTCCTAAAATACGCTTTCCCCAAAAACCCCCTTCTGCCAGAACTCCCAATTCCAGCTTGCAAGAGAGGGGTTGAGATTCTGGAAGTAAATTCAGCCCCAGACAGGGTTAGTGCCCCTGCAGGCATTAAAACTGTCTTGTGAGGGAAGACTTCATCTCTTCCCCCTGCACAGCTGATGGTCTCAAGTTCTTCCCAGTACGCTCAGCAGGCAAACAGTGACTGCTTTGGGGCTTTTATGTTGTGTCTCTCAGTATTTAATTATTGGGGTGGTTTTCCTTGGGAACTTTGAATTTTTGGAGCAAGAGCAAGGCCTGAAAGCAGACATCAGTCCCTGTACCTTGTAAGCAGGTTTGTGTCGAGGTACCAAACATGGTTCTGGTGCTCCCTGGAACCTGCTGAAAAGTCTGGCTGCTCCAAGAGGCAGCCAGGGGAAGCTCTGTTCTCCCCTGCCAGGCTGTATTTAACTGTGCACCTTAGTTTTCAGCGTGCAATTTTATTTGATTTACCACTGTGCCAGTCAGATGTTAAGGGTCAGTAAGAACTAAATATGAATCTTCTGGTTTTCTGGTCATTAATGCCCAACCTACCAAAGTTTTAGTGAAGTGCTACGTGCAAAAGAAATTCCTTTTTCCTGGCTGGAGAAGACTCAGTGCTTGGCAAAGTTGAAATTCCACTGATGTAAACGGGTATCTTCAATCATAGCCTAAAATTGGGCATTTTGCTGAAGATACTGTTTCATTATTTGAGGCCAGTATTTGAAAGGATCTTGAAACCTTCACGTGAAAAGATGGAAGAGTTAAAATAAATAAAATGAAAGGATATGACAGAGAATCTGCTGGAGTTAAAAGGTATTGTTACTGCATCTGTCTGTGTGCACACACCTCTGCAACTTTCCAGTTTGCTTTGCTTGCCTTGGAAGCAACAAATCACAGAATCCTGCAGTGGTTTGGATTGGAAGGGACCTTAAAGCTCATCTAATTCTACTCCTGACACCTTCCACTGGACCAGGTTGCTCCATGTCCTGTCCAGGCTGACCAGTGCAGTAAATACATAATTTATTTTTTAGTAGACAAGCTGCACCTCCCTGTTTAGTCAGTAGGAACTGTGTGGATAATCTGAGCTCAACAAAGTGTAAATGACTTCTTTGAATGCTGATAGATCTCCACCAGACTTGGCAAAAGGAATTGTGTAACTCCTGTAACCTTTGCAAGGGGCTGACAGAGCAGGCAGAGGTTTGGAGCAGCTGCTGGCTCAGTTCCTTCAGCATCAGCTGATGTTTTAGGGCCTTTCCTTGGCCATTAGAAGTAAGTTGTGAGAAATAAGTTTTTAATCTCTGTTTCATATTTTATAGTGATTCACAGTGATATTAAGCTTTTTTTTTTCCCAGTGGGAGAACAGGCAGCAAAGTCTGGATTCATTGACAAAATTCTCCATTCCCTGGCAGCAGTGATGAGCTGTCCAGGGATGACTTTCCCCTCACTGTAGCTCTGAGCCCATCTGTGGGCTGCATTCATATTCTTTTTCAACCAAGATCATTCTCTATTCCAGAAGTTAAAACATTCCTGAGATGGCAAATGGCTTGGAAGGTTTGCTTCAAAAGATGCCTAATTACTGTGTGTATTTACAGCCCTCATTGTAAATGCTGGTCTCCAGGGAAACAGGTGAGCACAGGGCAAGTGCTGGGAGAGGGAGAGGAGGCTCCAGCACAGCCATGGGAAGGGGCTGAGCCTTGGGGTGCCCCCAGCCTGGCATCCTGGAGGCTGGTTAATGTTTTGTAAGCTGGGCAGGTTGCTTTTCTGGAATGCAGGAGCGCATTGCATCCATCCCTGTAACAGTCAGGGGAGGGTTTCTCATCTGCAATAGTAAATTAATAAACAGCCAGACTGTTCTGGCATCAAACTTTTATACCTGTGCTTTTCTATAAGAAATGACCTTATATAAATAGGTACGTTACAGGGACATGAATTTATTTTATATATATATATATATATAATGAAGCATTGGATATTGTAAAATCTCATGTTCTAACTTGGAAGTGTTCTGACAAGCCCTGTTTGGGTAAAAAACACATTTTCCTCTAAATTTAATCTGATTGATCATTTTGCAAATGTGTTCTTACTTTGATGCAAACAGAACTCCAGAATGGATGAACTGACTCCTCGTGCACCACAAAGGCAGTTTTGATGCTGCTGATTTATTGCTGCCTTTTACCATGTTTCATATAGAGCTGCTCAGAATTAAACCTGCTGCTTTAAAAATACTTGGTGCAGCATTCCCAGAACATACATAATTTTGAGCAACTTTACTGACAATTGCTTTTTTATGGGCCTTGATGGAAGTGAAGGACAATCTTCCCATTCCCTGGAGGAGCGTCTGCCTTTGCAGACAGAGACACTGCTGTGATTTCATGCAGGCTCTGAGTACGAACTCCCAGTTTGGGACCAGCTGGGGAGGTAGAGCTGGGGTGCAGGGAGGTGGCAGCTGTCCCCTGGGAGGGCTGGTGACACTGGAGTGTGTCTTGTGCCATTTGTGTAGGAAGTGGCAGCCTGGCTGGGGATCCTTGGGATGGCTGCTCCCAGTCCTGCATCCCTTTCCCAGGACGCTGCTGAGTGGAGCCCCGGTGTGATGTTTACCCAGCCAGCTCTTAAATCCTTGTTAACCAGCTTGACAACATGAAAGCAAGACAAGGGGGGGCTTTTATTTAGCCAAATATTTTTGGGCACCGTGGAGCGGCTCAGAAAGGAGCGAGCCAATGACTCCACAAGTGTCCCAGCCTCTCTTGTTTCTCAGGCTGGTGCTGGAGCAGTTCCTGCTCCCCACGACAGCTCCTTGAATGCAAATAATGAATGTTAATCCAGCCTCATTGTTCCAGGGTCAAACAGCAAAAAAAAAGGAATCAGTCAGGGTGCCAGCGTGGTAAATCGTGTTTGTTTGCTTTGAGCATTAGGCTGGGTTCTGCCTCCTTTTTTTTTGAGGCATTTTCAGCGTGTGCTTTTCACTCCCCGTGTGTGAGAGAGAGCAGGACTCCAGCTGGGCTCACTCCTCCTCCCGAGGTGAGGACTTTTGTCCTCTATTTGTTGTTATGCAACATTGTGCTGCTTTCAGTGATGAAGGGAGGGGGAGGAAAATGGGCTGCCAATATGACTGTGATATTTGGATGATTTATCTGGTTCCTCTTCTGAGTAACCTAACTTTGACATTATCCGTGAACTCCGAGCCACGCTTGCGTTGTTCTTGCTGGTAGAAAACACAGCAAGGATGTAGTGGGTAATTGAACCCAGATGCACCGAGGGCTGCTCAGCCAGACTGTTATTTTAGCCTACACTAGTAGGTTTTTAATACGAGTTTGACCTTACTTTGAAACATTCTCAAAATACCATACTTTAATATCAATTTATACACTCTTGCTTTAAGAGTGGGGCAGAGTCACTGGAAAAAGTAATGAAACACTTTCTACCTGTTAATGCAGGAGATAGAGAAAGAGTTTTGGAGTTAATTTATGTGTCTAAGGGACAAGCTTCACATGCTGCCTATCTAATTGGGGTTTTATCCTCTGCCTGGGGATGGGATTGGGATCGTGACCATCAGGGAAAACTTATCTGTCAGCTTTCCCTGGGCCTGCCCCTGCAGAAGGAGGCACATTGGACAGGGAGGCTTTAGGTGCTCAGGGATAGGAAGATTTACCCCTAGTCCATATGAAGAAGTTATTAAACAGAGTTTTAGTAGCCATGGTAAATATTCATCTTAATTATTTTTAATGGGAGGTGAATGCTTTGTTTATGTGTTCTGTGAGGTTAAGCTGTGTTAAACAGCTTAGAAATGCATTCCTGATTTAAAAAAGAAAAAACAAAAAACCCAACCAGCCCATGCTTCTCTGGCAGGATGGTAGTTTGATTTTGACATACATGTAATGTACTTTCCATACCCACGCTGTGTTTTCCTAAAGGAGGAGCTGCTAATGGCAGGAGGGAGCAGAGCCCTGTCTCCGTCCTCAATACGTTCTTTGTCAGTAACAACTGAGCACAAAAAAAATCTGATGTATAATTAAATTTCCTGTGAAGATAGCATACCTATTTCTGCTTAAACAGAACTGGTTTTCATTTGTCACTGCTCGGCTCAGGTGGAACCGAGCTTGCTGCCTTTCTGATGTGTCTGAATAAGCATTCTTTAGTAAAGAATAATAAAGGAATTAAAGTTTTGTGGTTGTACGTCAACAGCTTGGAGTAAAGCAATAGCAAAACAAGATTTTGTGGTAGATCTTGAAGTTAAATACTTAAACAAATTAATTTTTTCAATTTCACTCTAATTTAGGGCTAATTCTTGTAATTGCTTGTGGTGAAGCAGAGGAGGGGTATTTAAGGGATATTCAGAGGGAGAGGGTTGAAGTTATTTTAAATTATTCCTAATGTTTTGCTGCACCCAGTGATGTTGTTCCCTCCCAAGCCTGTCCAGAGCTCAGTGTAAAAACCAAGGCTTTAATCGGAGTGATGGTGGCAAACAGCTTTAAACCTGTTTGGCTTTGGGCACTGCAGCCTCACATACAGAGAGCAAGAAATTAAAAATGGGTTAGTGTTTTTCTTTCTGTTCTCTTATCAGAAATGTTCACTCAGACTATAACAACTGTTAGAACAAGATAACAACTTCAGGCCAGCTGTCAAATGTTTACCATTATCAAACCTCTCCCTAGGGTAAGATGCGACTTTGGCTCGCCTCACCGGCAGTAATTTAATTTTTCCTTCGTTCTGACTCGGAAATGGCAGCATTTTTCAAAGCTTCCTCCCACTGATGGCTGAAATTTTCCTTGTGAAATGATTTCCACCAGTCTTGAATCTTTCTTGCTTCTGCCGTCTTCACCTTTACTGATGGTTCTGCAACTCATCACCAGCTATGCGAACTGACAGTTCACATCCTGGGGCAGCAGCCGGGGCTGGCCTGCAGAAAGGAGCAGCCTGACCAAATTTACGCTCACAAGATCTCTTAATTCACAAAAGCATTTGCTCCAGTTCCTGCTCTCTGCTGCAGGGGCTTTAGGGGGGTGAGCAGGAGCGGTCGGAGGGGAGAGAGGCTCTCTTCACACTCTGCTGAGTACACAGCCTTCCCAGATGAAAAACAGACGGAAAGAGACATTTCCAGCCATCTTGCTGATCTGTGCAGGGGTTCACTGAACTGTGCAGCATAGCACCAGACCCATGTATCATTTAATGTGCTAATTTCTCCTTTGGTTTTTGTTGCGTTTTTTTTTTTTTTTTTTCCCAAGTGAAGGAGTTTCTCATTTTGTTGACAAGCACATTAAAATTAAAAGTGGGAACAGTTAAAAGAGAACCTAAAAATGTAAACTCGATACCCGCTGATTCCTTCCTCCTTAGACATCAGAGCCATGGAGAGATCTGCTTAGTTTTGAAAAGCCTCTGACAAATGAGAATAGTCAGAATAAGTTTTCTATTTGGTCTGAACTGCACGGAACATCGTGGATATTTTTTTTTAATTTTTTTTTTTCCCCTCCCTCACAACCTGAAACACATGCCATATGCTTGCCCAAATGATTCCCTTTCTTGCACTGCGAGACAGATCCAAAACTTTTGTTCCATTCTTTTCCTGGAGAGGGATTTTGTTCCCTCTCCCACCCAAGGCAGTTTGCAGCCAGAGAAAAGTGATGCTTCCCCTGGCCACCGGCACGGCCGGCTCTGCTCACTCCCTACCAAAAGGTCACTCAGACACTTTTTTTGGGATTCTTTGGCTCTCTCTTGAAAGCTTCTCCTAAGAATAAAGCATTTTACGTTTTTCTGATTACTTTGGAGGAAAAAATGTGCTATAATTTCAGAATGTAAATGCAGGGGAAAGCAACATTCCAAGTAACCTGATCACACTCCTGTAGTATTTGCTTTGGTACTTTCCTGTCATTTGCTATCCAGTTGCTTAAGGAGCAGCTGCACGGTCTGGTAAATTAATAAATGTTGTAGGCAGAAGTTTTAGACAGAAGAAAAAGTGTGGTTTGTACTAACACAGATCCTGATCCTGTTAACTGGTATTCTGATTGAGGGGAGAGGAATCTCTTCACCCTTTTTCATGTGCAAAGTAGCTCTGTCTCTCAGTAATGGTGGGGTTTTACAAAATAAATAGATAGAATTTATATATTTATAATGGGATCCCATGTCCTCAGCATTAACTCTACTTGTATGTTCTGTTTTTGGAGCTTTTGGGCATTGTGAGAAATATATGAGAGATTTGCAAACAGGGGCAAGGAAGGGTCAGATGTATCAAATCCATGGATTCCAGCAAGCAGAGACCCTGCCTTAGAAATGTGAATTAATAGGAGAGCTTCCTTCTGCACAGACTTGGAGGAGCACAAACTAGTGGTGACTGGTCGAGGTATTTGTCATCCTAATAAACTGACAAAATGGAAAAATAAACACCAATCTTATCAGTCTGCATTTTTTGTTGGGGATGAAAGTGTTTGAAGAAAAATCATAAAGGAATCCATGGTAGCTCAAGGAGGTTAAACTCAACAGTTGTTCCCTTTGAAGTGTATGACCACGAGGTTAATTGCCAAAACTGCTCGTGGAAAAGGTGGTAACAATTTAACAAGACTGTACAACTGCAGGACTGAGATGAATATCAGGTGTTTGCAGATGGGGTTGGTTGTTGGGGGGGGATGGACGGTTTGGGTTGTTTTTTGGAGGTTTTTTTTTTTTTTTTTTTTTCTCCTAACAGGAAAAGAGGAGAAAAAAAAAAAAAAAAACCAGAATGAGAAGCAGGGGCCGGGTCGGGAGAAGAAAAGCCCGGCTAAAGAGGCAATAATTCCTTGTTTGCTTTGCCAATGAGGCTGTAATTGGGCGGCAGGGCAGCGGCAGCCCCGGCGCTGCTCAGCCCTTGCAGCTCTCCCGTCCCTTCTCCTGCCTCTGACTGATTGATCCCAGCGAGGCTGCGGGGACTGCGCGGCTCAGGCCACGGGCTTTGTGCTTTTGCTGCTCTCAACCCGGTTTATTCCAGGATTTATTTCTCTCTAGGTTCCTTTGTCCCTTTCTGAAAGCGCCACACTTCCACATCTTTCTTAATTTAGTGGGAACAAAGTCTTTAAGGCTGGAATTCCCTGAAGCCCTCCAGAAACCCAATTAGGTCAATGCAATATCATAATTGGGAAGCTGAAATCCCTTACCATTAGTTACACTGGCTAAACAGAGATGCAGAAGTGTGATATGAACAGAAGGAGAAGAAATTCTTTTAATGTTGCTTTGCACTTCCAGAGAGGGAGAGCCTTTATAATTTCAACAATATCATCAGGGTATTTTAATTTTGACAACCTTCTTGGAATTCAGCAGTGGGGGTTTTTTTCCATGGTTGCATTTTATATCTGTAGCAATTTGTGGAACTTGGAAAATGTGTACAAAGAGCAGCTTTTTAAGCTATTTTCTTGTAGACTAAGAGTTGGCAATGCCTGAAAACAATGAGAAAAAGAATCTTTAAATCGTTAACTAAACTCTTTGAACCTCAAAGAAAGTTTGTTTATGATGGAAAGCTTGCTCACCAGTCACAAATCCCTGTTTACATTGTTTTTTCTCTGTCAGATACCCTTAATGAACTGCCAGTTTTATGAACAGCAACTCAGATAATACTTTGATGGCTCAGTGTTCAACTGAGCCATTGGCAAAACTCTGAAACCTTTGTAGTACAACACCATTTACGTGCTCAAAGTAGCCAAAGCAGCAGCCTGGATCCTAAATTTAATGCAAACTAGAATTTCTCCTGTGTTGTTTTGCTGTTTACATATTGAACATTAAAAGCAGAACCTCTTGTGGGGAGAATCCTCCCCCTGCAGCAAATGGAGCTCTGTGCTCCAGCTGGAGCATCCCGGGATCTGCTGTTCCCTCCCAGCAGCCAGGAAATGTTGTGTGCTGATGGTTGGGATGTAACTCTGGAGATCACATCTCCCTGCTCTGCTGAAGAATTGGGAATTTGGGTCAGGGGGAAGTCACCCAAATAATGACACTCAGGCACAGCTTTTAACCTGTTGCTAATTTTTATAAACAGAATTAAGTTCCAACGTCAGGTGTCTGTGAGAAGTGATTACAACTGAAGGGTGAGGGTTTAGAAAGCTCCAGTTTCATCCTTTCTGTGAGATCTGAGAGCTCAACTGGCTGCTGAACACCTTCAAATCTGCTGTGGCATCTCGTCTGCCATGAGCCATTGACGTTTTTACAATTCACTTATGCCCTTACACTGTTCCTGTGCCAGGGGTGTTATACAGGTGGCAGGAGCCCCAGTTCCAGCCCTCCAAAATGTACCTGCCAGTCCTGGTTTTTTATTAAACATAGAGTTTATAGCAGTGGTGTTATATAAATGTAATTCACACCTCTGAGGGGCAGAAGAGCTCAGTTTACAAGGGTGATACCTCTGCAGCATTGATTGAGACTCTGCCCATGAAGACAATGGCATGATGAAACCAAATATTGCTTAGTACAGACCTTATTTTTATTATATTTCAAACTAAGGTGGTCTCTGATGGGATCCAGCAGGTCAGTGTGACTCAGCAGACAGAAAACCTTTGCTTTTTTGGGCTGCCAAGCAAGTCTCAGCCAGAGCAGGGAGGAGCCAACCTTCATTCAGTTTTAAACTTTATTAATATTTCCTCTTCATTATAAAAACACAAACTCCCTGCAACACGAGAAGAGGGGAAGGGATTCTTCAACATCATTTTTATTTGTTTAAAGAGGCGCAGGGGGAGAAGAGAGAAAACCAGGCTTTGCAATCTGCATATGCAAATCCTGCTGTGATTCTCCTAGACAGGAGGAAACCCTAACTCTCAATAGATATTTATTTTCTAAATTGGCGACAGACATGCAAGCGAGAACGTTCAAATGACTTCAGCTCTCTTTCTGCCTTCATTATGTCAGGCTTGCAGATCACATATGGCATTATGGAAATCACTAAATGAAAACCATATTGATCAGCATTGAGAACAAATGTAAAAAAGCTGGGCTGAAGGAGGAGAGGTGGAGAACTCTGCTCCTCTCTTCAACCAGATAGGCCCTCGTTAAGGCCTTTAATCATTTATTAATGTAAACTCCCTCCTTCCCTTTCCACTCAAATTACCTCAGCCATAGAGCATCCTGCTCCATTTATCTTTTAATGTTTCCTTTATTTAATTTATTTTTAAGCTATACATTATACTTTTATTACAAAATCAAGGTTTGTTGTTGGTTTTTTTTTTTCCCTTTTCTAAAGGACAGGATTGAGCAACCAGATTTGATAAAAACGCTCCTGCCTGAGCAGTGAGGGGAAGGAGCAGGAGCAGGAGTGGTTTTTCTGTGGATGGCAGCCTTGGTGTGCCAGAGGACTGGCAGTGAAAAGGAGTGTGTGTTACAGAGCCTCCCCCCACTTCACGCTGTTTGTAATTAAGGTTGTGTCAGCATTTCCATCATAAACCCTTGTTTACAGGGTTTATAATTCAGCTGTGAAAATTTGCTCCAGGCCAGATTTGACATACAAGGGCTCAACCTCACAGTAAAGGAGGTTTCTGCCCTCCCTCAAACCTAAAAGCTACTCAGCTACTGCCTAAAACCTTTCTTCAAAAGAAGAAAACGAAGAGAAAGGAGTGGTGGTGGGGCTTGGGGGAAAATATTATTAACCAAAAAAAGCCCTGGGCCAATGTCCTAAGTAACTCTGAAAATCATGTGGAGACCTTTATGTGACTGTCCCGTGCCAATTTTAGGAGATTCGGGGTTTTTGGTCAGGCAGGGGATCGCTGACTTGTAGTCATTCATCAAAATCTTGAGTGATGGACATCTCAATCCTGGTGTCCATTTCCTTGAACACTCTGTCATTCCCTCACAGTTTAGTTTGCAATTTCCGTGACAATAATGAAGGGGTTCTGCTCTGAAATTCGTGCTGGTTTCTGCTCCTGCTGAAGCTCTCACTGGCCTGTGGGGTATTTCCCAGTACCCTCTCGGCTGGGTAATGTAGGCTGTTCTTAGGGATAATAATACACTTTTTACTTGGAATCTTCATCTTTCCCACAGCAGAAATAGTTTCACTGGCATTTTTTAATCCATTTGGTTAAAAAAAGTAAAGAAGTTGGATTTGTGCATGTGTTTGGAGCAGTTGGGTGCCTGTTGCATGTTCATTTAAAAATAATTCATAACAATCCTCAAGAGCAACCATGAATCACACAGAATGATTTCTCTGTGCCCAACACAGATGAGGAAGGTGGGAATGAGCAGGGAGCTGCTCTGGGTTGGGAGCCTTGCTCCAGGTCTGGCTCCGTGTGCCTCGTGGGCTCCCGGGCACGCTGCTCCGGGAAGAGCTCGTCAGCCCGGGCTGGGAATTTCTGGGCTGCTGTCAGTTTTAGTTAAATCCTTATCATTTTAATGTTTTCATATTCTCTGTGATAACAGACTGCAAGTCTCAGCTGTGGAGATGGCTCCTGATTGATACGGAGCGTTCCTGGCGTCACACGCTGCCGCGCGGACGTCTCATTTATTTTAAGTGGTGTTCCAGATTTTTTTGTTTGTTTGTTTTTGGAGGGGACAATTCCTAAGGGGCAGCAAAGATACATCCAGTGATGTATCTCTAAAGTGTGTGTGTAAAATGTATTCTGCCCTTCCTCTTTCTTGCACACTCACCCACTTCCAACTTCTTTTCCTCTTTGACTCGCATTACAATCCTACTTTCCTTCCCCTGCTCTCAACATCAAACAGTCTATAAATTACAGCAAGAGTGCTGTCTGTGGCAGACATACAGTCCTTGTTTGTGGCAGAAGAGCAGAGCATTAAACAGTGAGTGGACTATGCAGAGAGCTCTCTCTCTCTCCCCGTTCCCAGTGGGAGTGTTGTTTATAGAGCATTATAATTTATAACTGAAGAGAGTGGATTTAATTTCAGCGGAGGGGGCTCGCCAGCGGGGCGCCAGCCTGCAATCATATGAATCAGCAAGCTGCAAACTCTATTGAATGGAAAGTATTATCGCTGGCCACAAACGGACACTGTTTCTCCTTAAACAACTCCCTTGGTGCAGGAAGACGTTGTCTTCATTCATCTATTTTACATATCTACTCCTGGTTTAATTTTGCTGTTTCCTAAAAGTCTTTTTCTTTTTCGGGCGCATCTTTTCTTTTTTGCTGCCTGACTTCCTGGTCTGACATTGGAAACTGATTATTGTCTGGATGTTGCTGATTTTGTAGCTCTTAAAATTGCCTTTGCTTCTTAGCGTGTGTGTTTTGTTTTTAGTTTCTGAAATGCCATTTCCCTCTGATCCTGTGTACAAGCAACTTTTATGGGAACCGAAGTTAAACATGCAAACAAGAGGATGATAATCCATTAGCATTAATATTGTAAAATGGTAGTCAGATTCAATCACAGGAAGTTTTATTTAATCATGGATGTTTTGTGCATTTCTCTTGCACAAATGGAAACTCTTCCCCCCCCACCCCACTTTAGTCTTGGAGAAGTTTAGCATTTTGTCCTTTGAAATAAGACTATCAAATCCATAATGAAGCTGGATGAGTTTCTGAAATAATTTCAAGCTGCCTTTGCTTTGATTATGTTTTGTATCAGTTGTTTTTGTGCTGTTTAGGAGAGGGCCGACCCGTGAGGTGATGTTTCCTATAAGGGCTTTATGCAGCTCTTGTAATTTATTGGACATTTGCAAGCAGAGCAGTAACACAATGCATTAACAGCCTATGGCAAGTACCAGTTTTACACAAGTTGCAATTTTTCTTTAGCTTTCTTTTTATGAAATAATGGCTAAGCTTTTAAAAATCCCCAGCAGTGGGATGCAGGGCAGGCTGGATGGAATTATGGACTTGTGAGCTGGGTTCCTGGCAGGTAATTGAGCAGAATACCTGAGAGCTCTCCCTGTCTCCCCTTCAGAGCAAAGTTTCTGTTGAACTTTCAGCACTTTTAAGGGATAGAACCTTTTCTTTTTAATCATAAGCCTCAGAAAGTGCTGGTGCTGCCGTGCCTGGGGAAGGGGTGCTGGGAGGGCACACTGCCATGGAAACCCTCCAGAACTGCTCTCTCCCTTCCCAAAGGAGGATTTCCTGGCGTGGGAGGGCACGGGGCGTTAGGGGAGGGTGTGTTAATTATGCAGCCTGTGTCCCACACAGCTGGGCAGGAGGATGGTGTTTCTCCTCCCTGCCCTACATACCGATCTGCAGACCTGACTAAGGAGCTTTGTGCGTCTGGTGCTGATTGACTGGGGGCTGCCCCTGCTCTTCCCCAGCAGAATCTGTGCCATGGCATTCATTTCTGGGCGTTCAGGAGGTAATTGGCCTCATTGTGCGCTCCTTCCCCAGGAGAAGCACTGCCTTGGGATGGCAGATCCGCTGCCATGCCCGGGCGAGAGGCAGCTCTGGAGGTGTTTCCTCCACAGGAGCACCACTGCTGTGTTCCTGCAGATATCAGCAGTGGCAAATGGCAGCTTACCTGATGTCTTTGAAATAATTGGGGCTTTTTTGGTTCCATATGCTCTGTAATTTTGCCTGACTTAAGACAAAGTTGTGCAGCTCCACAGCCTGATGGATCTGATCGAAGCTGTGCTTTTGTTCAGCAGATAGAGCAGGGGCATCGGTCTCTCTTTGCTTTGCATTGCATTTATGAGCATAATAAAGTTATTGCCCTCGTTTTCACAGAGAGATTGTCCTGCATTAGCAAAAAAAGCCACATAAATTATTTGCAAATGAGCGGCTTGTTTTTGCCTATTGATTTCCCAGAAGTGGCAAAATGCTTTAGCTTATGTTCACGACTATTTATAAAATGTAAAATGTATTTTTCTCTCTGCTTCTTGGCACAGACAGGGAAGTTTGTTAAAGGATTAAAGGCTACATCCTACTGTTCCTGCCTTCACCATTCCACAGGCTTTTAAACAGTCTCCTTGACTGTAATTTCTATGCTTAACTTCATGCTAAATTCCAAAGGTACATGAAATAATTGTGGCTCTTGAATTTCGTAGCACCACGTACGGCCCTTTTGGTCCCCTCAGGGGGAAAAAAATGTTGTAAAATCCAAACCTGTAGGTAGATTGGAAAGATACAGCTCTGTACCTTCCAGTTTTACCTCATTACCTCTTTTGTATGTGTAAGAACTGTTCTGCACTCCAGAATGGTCATGTTTTATACTGTTTAAATCTGAGTCAGAGCTAGTAAATATTTTGGGCACACAGAGTAAACTAGTTAGTGTTTAACTTTGGCTTGCAGAAGCCAAGATGATTCACAGTGTTAACGTTTTAATTTCTTGTTCATTCTGAATGCAATGGGAATGAATTAAATTTGGCTTTTTAAATTGTCAAGGATTTAATTATGTTCCACCTTTTTCTGTATAATTTTCTCAGCACTTTTGGGAACACTTAAAATGCCAGAGTACTGTAAAAATATTTTGCACTCTGGCTGGAAAGTAGGATGGTCTGTATCTGGAGCTTTCCTTTTCTCTAAAAGAAAATATCTATCTCTAAAAGAAAATGTGAGCAAAAACTGCTACGTGTTTAAAATGAACAGGAGCAACGTCACCTGAAGTACAGTCAGATGCAATTGTAGCATTTTGAGTGCAGCAGAGCAATCTCTTGAGGAATGCTCAGTTAGGGAGGTCTGGCTGGTTTTATGTAGTTCAAAATTACTTGATCAAAGAATTTCAAGAAATAAAATGCAGAGCTAATCTTTATTGAAAATATACTTTTATTTTACTAGGTGACTTACTACTGTGTAACACCCCTTATTTCGGGTTACATGTGCTCCTGCTGTAGGTCTTGCTATAATAAAGACATTTTTGGGTTTGCTTTGATGAAACTTCACAAGAGCCGTCTGTAGGGGAGAAATACAATTTCCCCTCTGCTTTAATTGTGCTCTGCCGTGTGTTTGGCTCAGTTAACCCAATCAAGGGAGCTGCATTCGGGGATCTGAGTGCATCTTATCAGCACTGGACTCTGGCTCCTATTCTCCCCCCAGTGCCTGCTGGAGAATTGAAATGTGCTGGGCAGTTTTATTCTCCCTCTCGGCGCACGGAGCGGTCTGGGGGCACGCAGGCACACGGATATCCCCCATTTCTGTGCCTCAGAGAGGGGTCATGTCCTTATCAGTGCTTGTAATTGATAACAACGTGGTGGTTGGAGGCAGCCCGGTGACCTTGGCACCGCTTTCCTCACCCCCTCCTGCTTTGATGTGAGGCGGCAGCTGACGGGGATGCGCAGGTCAGGCAGAGGCAGCTGCCTGGCAGCACCACATTAAAACACTTCTGACCCCCAAAAGTAACCAAAATGCCCATATTTCTTCATTTAGCATAATTAATACCTTGTATTTCCATTGACTTTGATAAACTGAGTATTCCCTCCCTGCCCCCGCTTTTATTTTTGATTATTTTATTCCCCGTAGCTTTCAGTAATGATTGCAGGAGAGCTGCAGTTAAAATGTTTTACAGACTCTGAAGAATAACATGTTTGGGAAAAGCTCAGATCAAAAGTCTCAATTAGGTCGCAGCCTGGCAGGAAGCTTATGGCCACATTAAAATGGGAAAGTTATTTCATTTTTAGTATATTTGTGCTTTCAGTAGCCAGCGTAGTAAAGCTCTAGGCAAAAAGACACATGCTGGATCTCTCTCACCAAGGAAATCTCCTGCTCTTCTGAATTTGTAATTAGGGGAGATATGCACAATAACTGCAAGTGCTCAGTGTTTAATGTGGATCCTTCTCGAGGAGAACTTTCTCAAACGGCAGCTGGAGGAGCTGATGAAATGCTATTTTTTTTTTTCCTTTTCTGTCATAAACGTTGCCTGTGGATTATTACTGTCACCTTTTAAAACCACTCTATAAAAAGGAGCTGAGGAGGGAGTGCCTGGATCTGCGTGGATCCGCTCCGAGCATCAGCCTGGAAGCTCTCTAACAGCAAACCTCAGAGCATCCACTCCAAACCCACCCCTCAGCTGACAGCTTCATTTAGAAAACAACAAACCAAGGGCAAAGCGAGCCATCTGCAGGGCTGGGCTTTGCTGTGGGCCGGGGATTTTGGAGCTGCTGGTGCCTCTTTCGGGGATGGGAGCAGGGTGGGGAGGGCAGCGGTGCCCGGCTCCGTGTGCCGCGCGCGGCGGCTGCAGGGGCAGACCCCGGGAGAGATGAACAGCTCTGATTTGTTGTGATGAATGGAGCTCAGGGAGCTTGCTCCTGGAAGGCAAGGGATATATTTTATGCCATAAGTGAATTTGATTCCTTTTTACCAATAAATTTTTGGATTGTGTTTAACAGCCAGATAAACGCGGAGCTTATTTTATTGCAGTTATGATTCTGGGTATCTGTATTACATGTATTTCTATTGAACTTTGCATTAAGCACAGTAGATCTTCTCTGTCAACAAATAAATTAAACTTGGAGCGAGGAGTGTTTTCTTGTACGTGTCACAGGGCAGTTTTTGCAGCATGTTTTTGTTTTCCTGTGACAGCGGCATCAAAATACAATACCTGTGAGCTTTAAGTATCCTAAAATACTCCTTAAAGGAAGATTTCCTGAGCTGTTCCCCATGGCAGAACCCTTGTAATTAGCATAGGGAAATCATCTTTGCTGTAAGTATTGCAGAAATAAAGATCAATTGAATGATGCAGGCAGTTTTACTGTGTGAACAGAGATGGGCAGGAGGATGGACAAGGGGACAGTATCATCTCATTCAATTCCCAAAGTGTTGGGGTCCAACACTCCCCTTTTTAAACATTAGAAGTATTTTATACGTTAAATTTAATTCATCCTATAACTGAAGAATATGCAGGAAGAAGGAAAATTAAAATAGAAAATCAGTTCGTGTTTAAGCAACTTCTTATTTTTACTCTGCAAACATCATCTCTTTTTCAGCTTTCTGATCCTTGCTCAAATCCTGATTGGGTTTCCCTAATTTAGGAGTACTCACCCTTTTCCATACCTCAGATCCCTTTACCTTACTGAGGTTTCTTATCCATGTGAGACTGGGTGGGGATTCCAGGTGCTGCCTCCTGGAAATTCCCAGCAAATTCCCAGCAGGGACAAGCTGAATTCAGCAGCACCAAAGCTGCTCTCACAGGCTGCACCTGCAGATTTGGCATCTCCTCCACCTTCATGCAATCTAAAATAATCCAAACTCTTCGTGATGCATAAAATGTGGCTTCACATTTCTTTTTTGGCTTATTGATGAGTCTGAATTGCCTGTGAAATGTTTGATAAAGGGACTTGGATGATTCAAGTCTGGTGAAAATAAGTGTGTTTAAGTTAGGGCTGTGAGGGGAAGCAAGATGCTTTCCAAAATCAGAGGAATCCCTGTTGGACTCTAAATTTCATCTGAAACTGCTGCTTCTTTGATGCTCTGAATGTCTGTCACCTGTCTCAGTGACCAGGAACATGATTTGTGTATGTCTGGGAAGTGTTGGGTGTTTGAGGTTTGTCAGTGTCTGTCATTACTGATTGCTGATTCTGGAACTGGCAAAAAATAGGGAGTTTAAAAGAAAAATAACCCAGGGGATTTGCTCTCTTTGAGAGGATTCCTTCTCACCTGTGTTTGCAGCAATGCTGTTAGAAGCAGCAGCAGTGTGGAGGATATTTATTTATCCATCAGCCTCCATCAGCTGTGAGGCTCAGCACGACCTGCTCCCCTCCTTCCCCCTCCTGTGTGCCTGGTTTTGCACATGCTGGGCACAGGCATTCCCAACATGTGCATCACATCCAGGGAGCATCAGAGCTACTGTGTGGCTGAGCTACTGCACATCCCAGGCTCTGTCAGCACCCTGCCCTGGCCAGCACAAAGCAACTGTTTGCATAATCTGATTTTTAAAGCAAAGCAAGGCTGGCTGAAATCTTGAGCATGGCTGCTGCCACTGCCCCATATCCCTTAGGAAGGGAGTTCTGGGCACTCTGCTCTTGGATCCACCACCCTGGGGGGCTGCACAGAGCCCTTCAGCTGGCCATTTCACCCCTTCAGCTGGACATTCAGCCCCTTGCCTCTTCTGTATGTAGAGAGAAAAAAATGCTGCACTGAAAGAGGGAAAAAAATGAGGCTCAGATCTCAGGGACATTTTAATAAGCATCTAACTTAAGTTGCAAAGTCTGTGAAGCTGCTCTTATGCTTAATAATAAACATCTGTGTATTTTTTTCTACCCAAAGATTTCAGACAAGCCAATGTTCTGAGGAGCTCACGGATCAGCATAGATGATTTAAAGCTCAGGTCAGTATTAATGCACAGAACACTTGGGGAAGGAAAAACAGAAAACATCCAAGGAAACAGAGTGTTTCAGGGATGACATTAACAGTTCTGAGCAGGATATGTATCTGTGCTTGCATATTCTATTCAAGTGTTTAAAAAAAATCAGTTCAGACATGGCAAATCCAGTATTTAAGTGTATTTTGTGCTAATTCTTTCAAAAGAAGCCTACATTCCAGCATGTCTTCATTCAGTAATTTAATTGGGATGTAGGTCTTTGAGCTAGTGGCTGATTAGAAAACATGACCTGCTTGAGAGATCAAGAAGGTAAATTGATAAATGTTGTAGCAAAGGTTAGTAATGTGTGAGAGAGCAGAAGCTGCTTTGGGCTTTGAATCACTGATCAAGGTCAGCTGCAGTTCATTAAAACCTTTAGAGATTTAGATTTGCTGTAAATATACCCACATACCATAGTTTATCTGTAAATCCTGCATATTGTTGGTTAGTAAGATTGCACATTATAGCAAAGGTTTAATGGTAACATTTACACTGAGGTGCAGAGCCAAAGTTCAGATATTTCAATGACAAAAGCAGGTTGGACACAAGTGATGAGACTCAGGCTTGACACCCCCAAACTTCGTATTTAATCTTTTAAGGCACACCTGGCTTTGTGCCCATGCTGTCCTTCAGGTTAAACAGTTTTTTCTTCCCTGGAGTGTCTGTGGAGCAGGGCTGCGTGCTCGTCCTGGCTCCCAGCTGCAGTGGGAAGGAGCCCTGCTGCTCCCACCTTACCAGAGCCAGGCTCTCTGTTCCCCCCATCGGGCTGCTCTGGACCTCTTTCAAGTTCCCAGGCTGGAACAAGAGTTTTGGTACATGTGTTTGAGGTGACATGTCACTGCTGAGCCGCGCAGGACAACGTTCCCGTTTGCTGCTGTGCAGGAGGAGCACAGCTGCGCCAGCCTCTGTCCCATCCAGCCCTGCAGTCCTGGCCTCTCACTCTCTGCTAATTCATCTTCTGATCATGACAGTCCTCAGGAACATCATTCTCTTCTGGATGGTCCATGTCATTATTGCTGTCCAGGTTTCTTCCTTTCCAGAAGCATGGCATTTGAAGGCCATGTAAAGATTTTTCATTGTCCTGCTTGGCCTGTTGGTCTCGTCCAGTTCATCCTGACTCTGCTGGAGCTTCTTTGGATGCTGTCACCTGTTTGGTGTCACCACCCTGATTTCATTCCAGCCACTCATTTCTCTTTTGAAGAGCACTTGTGCTGCTCCCATATTTCTGCTACTCTGCTCTTGTCCCTCACAGCTTTGCTTCTGTGTTGGTCTGGCGACCTTGCAGCACCGTGTGGTTGCAGAGAAAGCAGACACACCTCAGCTGCAGCTCCATTGCCACTGGAAGGAGCGCTGGAAGCACTCCTGGGGCAGAACCCACGTGCTGGTTGCGGCAGCATTTGGGTGTTTCACTGCCCATTCCCCAGCCCAGAGTTATTTCTCAGTCCCAAGGCAGTCACAGCTGTGGCACTGGGCTGTCAGGGCCCCGTGTCCCTCATGTCCCCTCGTGTGCTGCCAGCCAAACACCAGTTTTCCACTCATCCCACAGCCTGATTTCATGAAGCAAATGTCACATGGTTTTGTGTGCACTCATGTGGTTGTATTGCTGGGGAGGTGCATTTGCAGATATCCAGGGAAGAGCAGAGAAATGTTCTTTAAAACTTGACCAAATACCCCTCCAGGAGCTTATTCCTGGCTCAAATCCGTTGCCATGAGGTTAAAATGATGTTAAATCTACTAAAAAAAAGTGCCTAACAGAAATACTTTGGAAGTACTTTTCTTGAAGCATAACTGTGAATCACTTTGAGCTTAATGGTTTTTAAAAAAATCTAGAACAAAAGAGTTTTTTCCCTACAACAGCTGTGCACTTTTATTAAAAATTTAAAGAAATCTTATGTGTCTAATCCTTTGAGCGGATGTGTAATTACTTGGCTTGGGCTCTTACACATGGATAACCTAGCTGTACTGTGAGACAAGATTCTTATGTTTAATTTAAAGAATCATGGGTGTGCTTTGGAGATTATCAACACCAAGCCTCATAAAGGAACACAAACCCAGAACAGCTATTCTACATTATCATTTGTTATACAGATGTTCCAAACCATCTGACAGGCAGATAGTGCAGTTTGCAATAGATTAGCAAATGATAGCAGGGTGTGGAGAATAAAAAATGGGGAGAAATGGCTTTTTGGGGATGTTTTCACTTGTACAAGGTTTTGCTTTTCCACCTGTGATTGGGTATTTGCATTTAATATGTGTTTGCTTTAGGTGGACCTGTTGCTTTTATAATCAGTTATTCAGAGTGAGTTATCACCTCCTTTGAGTGGTTATTTGATAAAAAGCCCCATCAGCAACGTCCTGGCGCTTGAACAAGCCGAGTCTGACCTGGGTGTAAATGCAGCTGCATTAAAATGAGTTTTATATCTGTCCCATGGAACTGCCACAAGTTAGATGCTATAAAAGTTCATGTGTTTTAAAGGTCCAAGAAAACGATCATCCATAAGCAGTTAAAGCCCAGCTCATTTTGCTTTAGGTTGTTTTATCAGGACATCTACATTAGGTACTTTTATCAGAATATGATTCATTATTTAAAATGGTGAAGAATTAACCCACATCTGAAATGAATTATAAAATCTCTTTCAATCAAGTTTGAGGTATCAGTCAAAATCACCCTTAATGTGAGCAGGTACAACTCCATTGAAGTCAAGTCTGCTTACAATCAAGCTGATTTTAGCCAAGAGACATTTTTTCCTTATTTTCTTTCTTTTTCTTCCCTTTCCCCCTCCCACCCTCAGTAATCTTCTTCATATTAGTTGCATTTTTTTCTATTACATTTGGTTGTAGTCTCTTGGGGAGGACAAACACATCACACAGTTTTCTTCCCTGGAAATCATGTGTGCACATTATTTTCAAAATCTGTATTACAAAGTCTTTTATCCTTTTATTAGTTTAGTACTTAAGCCCTAGACATAAGAAAGAAGCCTATCAGTGAAAATCAATTGAAATGCAGTTAGATACAGATCTGATGTACTGGGCAAGGAGGCTTAGACACGGCACAATAAAATCAATTAAAGCCTTTCCAGCCCCACAGAGCTTTACCCATCCAATCACTTTTCACACATTCCCTCCATCAGTTTTGCAAGAGGGTTTTTTTGGGTTTTTTTAATATGAATTATGATGAATGAGACCCTTGTTATGAACATATAGATGGGTCATTACCCTACGAAACCCAGACTGTGCTGGTGCTTAGTGATTAAGGCTTTCTGCTGCTACTGTCAATAAAGTTCAAGTCCTTCTGCCTCAATCTATGATAGGGAAGCTGCAGCCATTGTTGTCTAAATCATTTAACAGTGTTTTAATTGTGATTTGGGTTTGTTCAGCACAATAATTTACATAAACCCTTTTGTATTTGTGAATAATTTGGATTAGTCCTCAAGCTTAAGGAATGTAACAGATCAAATAAACAAAAGGGAAATAATAATATATATTTAAAAAAAAAAAAAAGTGGCACCAGGCCTGCCCAGACAGATGTGAGGAGCAGATTAACAACTAGTTGTGTACGATGCCAAAAAATGAACTATTTTGGATTGAGAAGTTCAACATGTACAAAGTGCAGGCTGGATCCCAGGACAGAGGTGGAACACCTTACTCCCTTCTGAGAGTGGATGGCTTGGCCAAATTTGAATTTAAACCTTAAATATCAGCCAAGCCAGTGACAAGTGGCCAGACTGCTCTGGTATATGAATGTTTATGCAAATGAAGATGCAATAAAACAAGGCTCCTTCAAAAATCTGCCCCAGTAAATTAGCGGAAAATGCACCGCCATAAACAGCTGTTGCATTTTAATCAAGCATCTGTAGAGTATATTTTGCTTTGTGTTACAAACAAAACAAAACAAAAAACACCCAGATTGCAGCAACCTCATTTTATATTCAGAAATTAACCCGTTCTGCACTGCTCCAAATGAGGAATTCCCAGGTCACAGCTTTGATGCACTGAGGGGGCACAAGGATGTTGAACTCACTGACTTTCAGTGAGTTACCTGGTTTAATTTAAAAAGCAACATTTCTGACTGGAAGAATCATTAGACATTTTCCTTGTCTGTATTTTTGGGAGGTTTCTGCCATGTGATCTCATAGTTTGAAGCACAATTTATACTGAAACTGCTCCAAGTAGATTTCAAGTGTGTCTCTTCTGCACTCCTGGCTTCGCACAAACTAGAATTAATCTTGCAAAACAGTTCAGCTGTCAGGGCTTGTTAGAAAACTTCCTTTTTATCAACGTGGTAGGAAATGGTGCATCTTGGTTTCCAAAGAGTTAATAAACACCCCGAGCCGTGCTGATCTTGTAGCTTTAGCAAGCCTTAATCTGTAAGCTTGATTACCTCCTAACCCTCAGTCGCCTGCCTCCCTCCTAACGCAGCGGGAGTTTTACGGCAGCATTAGTGGCATTTTGCCCAGCTTTGGCTTTAGGGAAATCATTCAGTGAGAAAGAAAAGCAGAAGGACTGGATCTGTCTGCTGCTGCGAGGTCATTAACACACGGCCTGGGCAGGCTGGCAGTGCCACTGCCACCCAACGGGTACTGCCACCCAACCCGTGCGTGTGGGCATCCCTCAGATCCACCCCAAAACCAGCATCCTTATTTCCCCCAAATCATCTCCGTGGGCATCGCTCTGTGTGTGTCTTGGTCCTTCTAAGAGCAATAGTCCTCCAGATTTATGTGCTCCGGGCTCTTTGCGCACACCAAGGCAGACAGGAATATTTAGTGGGGTTTGCTCTCACTCTAGGAAAAACTCACAAAGGGGAATAACTCTTCCCCGTGGCACAGGCTGGATGTCCTTTATTTATAATGCTGGCCAACATGAGGAGCTGCTTTCTGCTGCTCTACTCCCGAGGAGTTCTCCCTCCACGGGGAGTGGAGTTGTGACTTTCTGGTTTCAGCACTGCTGTGCAGTGGGTTTGGTGACAGAAATGTCTGGTCTGTGGTGTTAGATGCAAATGGGAGCTTTCCAGAAATGACTCAGATTCTACCTGGTCACCAGAATGTGAG
Organism: Anomalospiza imberbis; assembly: GCF_031753505.1. Taxonomy (NCBI): domain Eukaryota; kingdom Metazoa; phylum Chordata; class Aves; order Passeriformes; family Viduidae; genus Anomalospiza; species Anomalospiza imberbis. The sequence continues at coordinate 9,181,668 of NC_089700.1, read as the reverse complement.
ATCTAAAACCCATCAGGGGTTTTGTATTTCCAGCAGGTAATTTTGTCACCATCCTGATTAAAACTTGTTGCATCACTTTTAACCTGGGTGTTTGTTAAAGGGACAAATGTGTGAGACTGATCTGAAATTAGACGCACAAAGACCCCAGCTCTTGTGTGAGATCTGTTCTGGGGAGAGCCCTGTGTCTCTGACTCCTTGAGGGCACCAGTGGCCACCTTGGCAACGAGAGAAGCCCCATTTAGAGCCCCTCACTTACCTGGAATTTGTCCCTGTTATTGGTGCAGATGTGTCCCTCCATGCTTTGTTGTTCTCCGTGGAAATTCAGACTTAAACCCCTCAGGTGCTCCCTGACAGGTTCAAGAGGAACTTCCCAAGCAGTTGGTCAAGGACACACCTCATCATCCTCACCTCCCTGGTGACAGAGCATCTTGCCTGTGGGCTTTAGCTGGCTTGTTTGCCGTGTTTATTTAATAAAAGTTCAGCCTTTGCAGCTGGTTTGAAACAGTAGGCATGTGTTTATCCTCATTTCAGCGTGCTGTCAGCAAGTATTTCCTTAAAAATATCCTTATTTGACCATTTCCTCCTCTGCCATCGTCTGCAGACATCTCCTGTTGTGCAGTGAGGTTGAGGGCAGTGGCCGAAAGGTGCTGAGGGAACAATCCTGAAAATTTATTTATACCTATTTGTCCTTGAAATGTTGTCTTTGTCTGATAGTGCTTCACAGAAAGTGTTGCTGCTCTCCACCATTGAGCCCTCCCCTGTATTGTGCCGCTCCTCAGCAAATCTGCTGTGTTTTCCTTGAACTTGAAGGAATTTTTCTCCTCTCACCCCGTGGTGCAGGAGCAGCAAAGTGTCCGTGTCTGGGGAGAGGATGAGGATGGAGAGCTTCTCTACTTGATTTGGAAATAAATGCTCTCTTCAAGTTCACAGCTGGGGTGGCAGCATTCCCTTTACGTTCTTAGAAAATAGTCGAGCGTGTTTAAATTAAGCTTTGAAGCTATTGCTTTTTGTTCCACTTTTAACCTCTTTGACAGATTAAAATTTATCCCAATATTCCAGGTCAGTAGAGAGAATTAAGTGAAGGGTGGTAGCACTGTTGATGGCAGAAATTGTATTCCAGGTAGCTCTGGATATCCACAGTGACCTGTCCCTGCTTCACACCTGTAAATAAATTTTGGTAGCTGGGCTCAGTGTTTCTGTACATACTTCCTTTAACAACCCACAGAAGTGATCCATTTAGTGTCCTGGGCGTAACAATTCCCAGCAATATAATATAAATCCTTTGGGAAATAGCGAAATTATATTTTCCTTAATGTCCTTCCAAGGACCAGACACACAATGCACTGAGCTGGGTTGGTTTAAAAGGGTTTTGTAAAGGATTTCTTGTTTTTTAAAGAGGGGTTGCTTTAAAGTTTTGACTTCCAGCTACTGATAGCTAAGAATAAATGCAGACTGTTTGCATATAAATTGCATTTGAGTTTAAAATCTTTTGATATCAGCCTGCAGTTTTGCACTGTTGTACAATGCCTGCCAGCATTTAATATCCTCTGTCTTTTCGGTGACCAAGCCGTGACCTTTCAAAATAAAAGTTGCAGATCGGAAGTAACTGGCTGAGAATTAGTGCTTGCTATATTCCAGTTTACACAGAAATGTCCTCAGCTAAAATATGGTTCATTCATCGGTCAAACCGTCCTTACTTCCTTTAATTGAATTAAGATGGGCAAATGAGAGATGTGTGCAAGGCAGAAAGAATTCTTCTGCAAAATCACTGTTATCCTTTCGATAGTGTAAAACGAATCAATTAGAAACGTGGCACAGCATCTTCCACACAGGCACAACTTGGGAGCAAGGGAATATTTCCTAAAAGTGGAAATTGAAATGGAAAATAGGGGAATGTAAATTAGATTTTGCAGTTACATGTAATCTGATTTTTCTTTTTGGAGAAAGACAGATGACTGTTATTTGACCATATTTTATAGGTTGTTACATCTACTAGAATCACTTTTACAACTTGTTCCTTTAGGAACACGTTCATGGAGCTTTTACCTCATCAAATTGTAGCAGCAACAAAAAGAAAAAAAATATTTTAACTGTTCACCATTAAATGCAAGATATTGCATGTTAGTTGATAAGACTTTGAGAAAATCTTACATTTTGCTATTAGATTTTCCTGCATTTCCTGATCAGATGATTCTCAGGAATCCACAATTTTCCAGGGGGTGTGGGTTTTGTGCTCTCAGTGGCCTTTGCAGGATTTCACAGTCCCTTGACAAATTGGTGGAGGTGATCAGGAGATTTCCAACTCGGAAATGTTCAAATCTATCTGATATTTTTTGATTGGTGGTTCTCCTTTGTTTTCCCTCTGTGTTTTCATCTCAACCATTGCCAGGGGCTGCCAGAGTGAGGGATGGGGCTGGGGACTCCAAAAAGGAGCCCTTGTACCCTACATTTATAATTTGAAATAATTCACATAAATTAAGAAAGTCTGTATTTGCCTGTGCAGTATCTTCAGTAAAAGAGGCAAATTTCAATCACAGGAACTCATATTCTGGTGCAGAATGTGGCTGTATATATTGTAAATTTTAACTGTTGCTCTGTAATTATATTCTAGATTGAAATTTAATTTACAGAAAACTTAGAAAAAATTATTTAATTTAAAAAAACCCAAAGGGTATTTTAGAAGAGTTGGGTGCAATTTTAGAATCTGTCTTTTTCTCTTACTTTTATACAATGCATTCCAATAGGTTTTGGCTTTTCTAAAAGTTTGTTTTGGTTAACTTGTGGACAGCATGGAGAACAAGAGTTTTCACAGTGCCCCACAGCCAGGGATTTTCAAAAACCTTTATTTTCATCATGAGCCACATGGCTTTTCACTTGGAAGCTTTTAGAAAACAGGCTGTTCTGCTTGATCTATGGTGCAGGAGATTTTTGTGAGTTTTTTCATATCTGAAGGAGTAACCTAGAAGGTAGAAAATCCAGCTGTTGTCTGATGCTAATAACAAACCTTATCCTTAATTTGGGTCTGTTTCCTTATTGGAAACCTTTTGCTTGTCTCACAAAAATTGAGAAAAAGAAGAAAACGAGCACAAATGACAAGAAGCAAGAAGCTCTGAGCACATTAACACCAGATTTGGAGTTATTTATTGATGGGTTTGCCCACTGGCGGTGTAAAATGTGTGTCAGTTGTCATCACCAGTAACAATTTCAGCACATTGTGTTCCTTTTTTATTTACACCAGTGGCAACACGCTTATAAACACCGTCACCAGGGGTGGGTCAGGAGGTCAGAGCTCAGGGTTAAGAATGGAAAGGGTCATCAGCTATTAACCTAAGTTTAGCAGCCCTGGACGTGCAGGGGCCTCAGCACCTTCCAGACGTAGGAAAACTTCTGTATCTCAAAGAATTTAGCTGTAAAAGGTTTTTCTAGGGTTTGAATTTTAAGGGTTTTTGGCGGGGGGGTAAAGTCTCGTGCATTTTGTAGCTATCCCTGTATGGTTTTATGGGCTTCCCGATCTTAAAAAAAAAAGGAAAATTACTCATTTAGGGCTTAATTCTGTTTGGAGGAAGGGGGAGTGCTCCATTGGCTTCGGCAGGACAGGGTCAGACTAATCCAACACGTCACAGAATAAAAATGATCATCAGCAGCAGTCATTGAAACCTGAACTCGGAACTGATGAGGTGGAGGCTTGTTATAAAACAAAAAAAAAGTGAAGTTTTCCACTTCTGCCAGTTTTTTAAGGAACGTGCAAGCCCACAAGAGCCTGAAATGGGGGTTTGCAGCGGTGATGAGTAGTTTGGGGTGAGCAGCCCGGCACGTTGAAGGGACCTGCCTTTGAGAAAGTGCAGCCCTCCAAAAACACTTCCCCTGAAGGTGTTTCCAAACGAGCTCTGAGAGGGAAAACACGGGAGTGCTGCCCAAAATATCCCGGGGATGGCTGTTACTGCCTTGTTTATTCAGAGCTCACCCGCTGCAAGCGCGAGGCTTTGGGGAGCGCAGAATTCCCCCAGGACCTCTCACCTCCCTGGCTTTTATAGATGCTGCTGCTTTTAATGCTCCAAAGGCCAAGTCAATTTTTTATTGTATACTTTGTATACTGTGTTTTCTGGAACCGTTAAGGGGCTTAAAAATTCATGCCAAGGAGTGCAAGGCTCCCCCTCTTTTCACACAGAGCGGTGAAATCCATCAGTGCTGGTAAAAGAGACAAAACTGTTCCCATTAATGTTCCCTGTATTTGCAAGTTACACTGTGTTTGGAACCGTGTACAGCCCTCAACATCCCTTCAGCAGGGCGCACTCTGAGAGTGGATGTACCTGCTTGAAATTCCCTCTGTTCCCATCTTTCCACTCTGAGAGTGGATGTACCTGCTTGAAATTCCCTCTGTTCCCATCTTTCCATTCTGAGAGTGGATGTACCTGTGTAAAATTCCCTCTGTTCCCATCTTTTCACTCTGAGAGTGGATGTTCCTGTTTGAAATTCCCTCTGTTCCCATCTTTGCTGTGTGTTTGACACAGCAGGGTTTTCTCAGGAGCTCTCCTCCTCCTCCTCTGCCAGGCAGCCTCTGGTGCAGCACAAAAACCCTGTTTAGAAACCTTAAAAGAAAGCTGAAAATTCACAGTTGCAGTTGAACACGAGCTCAGTGTTTCCAAAGCTACCTCGTGGGTTTGAATACACAGATCTAATGAATTTTAATGGGAATAAGCTTTGAATTATGTAAAATATAGGGAGATGTTTAGCTTGAACCAAACAAAAATAATCTTTTAAAGTAACATTTTAATACACAATTTATCTAACATAGATAATTTATACAAGTTTCCTCCAACCCCAAGTCTGTTCCAGGAAGCAGCTCTTCTGCCAAAAAGATTTCTTTTCCATACAGAATAAGGGTTTTTCTGGATTGTGCAGACAAAGTTGCCCAAAGCTGCCTTTGCATTCTCCCAGCCCTGTTTGGATATTCAGAATTTGGTTTGTAAATAAAACTTGCAGTTTGCCTCCAACGGAGCCTTTGCTCATCCATGAAAATGGGTGGAGGGTGATAGTCCTAAAAGAAGGATTCATTCCTCGGCCAATACGTGCGAGGTGGCACTTAATGAGAGCAGGGGGCTGCATTATTTATAGACATTATATTTGCATAATACATGAAAGTAAGAAAAAAATACTTTTTGCCTTTTTTCTTCTGCGGGGAGGGCTCAAAGTCCAGCTTTTCCCCACAGAACCAGCGAGTTCCCTGCCCTGGTGAAGCAGAGCAGGGCAGCCTCGGGCTCGGTGTTTGGTGGAATTTCTCCCTCGTCACTCACAGGATTTTATGGAAATCTTTCCAGTGTTCTCAGTGTGTGTAACCTGTGGGGGAGTTACAAAAGGCTGGGTTGTGTAACAGGCCTACGTGTCTGGATTGCTGCACTTTGTGCACACCAATGGTGTTGCTATTAATTTTCTGAATCAAATCCTGTGCGAGGGGCCAGATGGCTTGGGAGCATCTTGTCATCCTGGCTGCTGCAAACACATCCAGCTAGGAAAAAAAGAAGATTGAACTGTGATTTCACAGATTTTGCATTAGTTAATCTGGGATAGAGAGGCTTCAAAGATCCCATCAGTTAATTCTCTCAGCACTTGTGGAAATTTCTGGCACATTGTGCTAAAGCTGGTTTGAAATCCAAGCGGAGAATCAGCGCCTTAAAGAAGCTGATCTCCTGTATGTGTCCAAATTAAAAAAAAAAAAAAGATAAAATAACCCCTCCCTTGTGTGGATTTGGGCTGAAGCTGATGTTTGAGAAAACACTTTGAATGCTTTCAGTATTATTCAAAGTAGTTGCTTGAACTGTCAGTATCTGTAATCGGTTTCATTCCAAATGCTTCCACAAAGAGTTTGCTAAATTCAAATTTTTCCAACTCCACAAATTCTAAAGAATTTTTTTCCCCTTTTGGCTGGCTGTAATTCCACTTTCACCTTTGCAAACAGACCTGCTAAATAATAATCACTTGCAATCTGTGAATTTCCCTCCCCTTATCAATTATTAAGTATCATAAACCTTCTGTTTGGATAATCTTGGCACCACTTTAAGCGTTAACAGTAAATTTATTTTTAATTAAATCTGTGCATTGAGAATAAAATGAGGCTCTTCTGCATACTAAACAGAACACATATGCCACCTCTACTTATTATCAAAAAATCTGATAATGCTTATGAAAGTTGTAAGGGCTGGCTGGAGTTCATTGTCTGTGTCCCATTTAACTTCAGCAGTATTGGTTGGTGAGGTGCCAGCCAAGGTGAGTGGCTGCTGTTGCTTCAGAAGGATTTGTTGAGAGAATTCCTTTTTTACAGAGCAATTCTTTAATGGAATTCAAAACTTCTGTTTCAGCATAGCTGCAGGTGATGGGGAAACACGGATGCACTCAAGAGCAGTGCTTTGGGGCACGGAGAAGGTGGTTTCCCTTCTCAGATGCATTTGAGCTGAAAGTTTGAAATTATTGGAGTAGAACCTTGTGCTTTATCATCATCATCATCATCATCATTATTATTATTATTATTATCATCATTATTATTATTATTATTTAGCTTCAGTTTTTCAGGAACTTCAGTGAAAATCCATCAGCTTGCGGTTCCACATGAGGAAAACCAAGTCTAGAAAAACCAGTCCAGGATGTTTTGACAGCTCAGCTCAGGAAACTTTCTGCTACCAAATAAGAGGTGGCCGAGTGAAAATGCCTTCCCACGTGTGTTTCCATTAACCTTTTTGCTAACAGGAGCTGCATCTGAGATGAAAATGCCTCTCCACGTGTGTTTTGGTTAAACTTTTAGTGTCTGAAAGCGCCGAGCGCTTCTGCCGGGGACAGGAAGGCTCGGGCCAGCGCTGTGAATCTCATCATTTATTTTTCCTGAGCGCTGCTCCCAGCTCAGAGCTGGGGGGATTTTAGCCCAGAGGGAAACACCGGGGCCGCACTGGGCACCCATTGTGCTGCAGCTCGGGCCGGGGCGCGTGAAGCTGTTTGCATAACGCGCTGCCTCCGCCAGGGTCAGCCCCAGTCTGCGGCCGCCAGAAATGAAAAACATGCCCCAACCGGGCCGAGAGCGGGGTCAACAGCTGGCAAAGGATATGGCAATCATTTATATAAATATGCTTTCTCAAGCCCGCAAAAACAAAAAACCCAAAGCCAACAGCTGGGAAGGGTTGGAAGTAGCCCCAAGGCTGGTTAGTTCCCTTCCAGATGGGGAGGTTAGACCGGGGGTAGCCAGGCTGCTCCACATAGACTTCCGATTCGCATTAGGAATAAAAAGAGTGGAGGGAAGGAAAAAGGAAGAAAAGCTACAAGCATGACTGCTCTGTTTTTCACCTAACTTAATCAAATAAGTGAAGAGTTTCCGAGACGGAAGGCTTGCATTTATTGGTATTCACGCTGGGTTTTCTGTGTTTATCACGGTGTCTGATACACTCCTTAACTCGCTCAAAGGGGAGCAGATATATTCCAGGGAATAGTTTATATGTAATGTCATGGTTGTTTGTAGACAGATTGAAGAATCATGTGAAGATTTATGCTCTGTTCATGTTTTCTGGGTGTTCATATCATCAGATTCAACAGAAGGAGAGACAAAGAAGTTGCTGGTCGTGGCTTTGAGGTCTAAATTCAGTTTGTTCTTCCTACAATTTGCTTTTACCTGTACCTGTCCTCTTAGCATGTTTTGATCTGCCCAGCCAAACCCTTTGTCTGTCCAGAAACTTCGGCATTAAATGTTCTTTCCTTCAGCATCGTTGCCATCCACACAGTGATGTCAGGGAAGGCCTTCCACAGTTGCTGCTGGTGTGTTTTGTGCTCATGAATTTTGCATTCTGACTTTAGATTCCTGCCATCCTGACCAGTAGTGCCGGTTCTTTGATGGTCATGATGTCATTACTCGAGCATCCAAGCTGCAAACTGGGATTTCACTACTCCTTCATTCCTGGGGAGAGCATTTCTGTGCTGTCTGCTGCACGTGCAGTGCATAAAATCTCTCACATGTGGCTAAAGCTCTGTTCTCCATCTGCAGTTGTCCCCGAGCCTGTCGGGGTTTGGAAACCAACTTGGGGTCACACAAATTCATCCTTTGGTTCTGTGAACAGTTATTGGCAGAAGGGTTAAGGAAGCTCTCGATATCTGGGCAGCACTGAGCTCTTCTAACTGTGAAATCACAGTTGCAGGGGAGAGAAGAATTTTCAGCCTCTGAACACTGAGACTATTTACAGTGGGAAATAGAGGTAAAGCTTGTGTTGGCTGTGTGTATATATTCATGTGGGCGATGTGAATCTTTTGGATTTGATCTTATCTCCTTTCCTCTTGGAAAAGAGCAGTAAAACAAGGTAATTTAAAACTACCTGAACACATCCTTCCACCTTACTGCTGGGCCCTGAAGTCATAACCTCCTGACCTCGGGGGTTACGGGTCTAGTGCTTTTTATCCACCCTGATTTCCCAGTATCTGCCCACTTCCTCCTGACATTGGAGCCTTGTTATATAAGGAAATTGGAAACACCGACCAGCCTTTCCAGCAATCTCCTCTGGAGATAAGGGCACTGGTGCAAGAGGGCTGGTTTTAAATAGAAATGAGCACCTAGGGTATGGGGGAAGCTGAATTGGCTTTGCAGTGCCACTTAGGAATGCATTTACTCAAGAAATTACTACATATTTTTACACAGATACAGTAATTTGACTTTGTAAAGTGAAAAACATACATTGAGACTTCTGCAGCTTAAAAGAATGCACGTAAAAATCAGAATATAAAAATCAGTATAGTTTGGAGAGGTTCTAATTCCATAAAGGATTGGCAGGAGGACTAATAGAAGTATTAATGAGCTGCCTGATTTCTTTTGTGGCTGCTTTCTCAGTTTTTTCTCTTAACTCTTGCCTTTCTGAAGTGGGGTTTGGAAGATGAGCTCAGGTACAAGGCTGTGAGTTCCATGGGAAATTCAGCCTTGGAGGGGAAAAGAGAACAGGGTTCCATCAAAGCCAAGCAGTGTTGTTTCTTCTAAAGATTTTTGCTAGACTTCTCTCTTGACAGGGTTAATTTTCTCAGGTGCCAGACTTGTTTAATTTTGTGAAACAGAGCTCAGTAGTTGGAGTGTCGAGTGTGAGTGGGACGAGAAGTTTAAAGCAGTAGATGGTGATGGTGTTTCAAGTTAAAAACAGAGGCATGCATTGTGTTGAAACCCAAAATTGCTCATTAGGACATCTGCACTGAAGGCTCTCTGTTTACAAAATTATAATTCAGATGGACAACAGAAACTGAAGTATAATAATGCTGAATATGCGTAAGATACTGTCTGAGGGTGGCAATTTTATTGCTGGAAACCCTCAGAAGTAACAATGGTTGGACCAACTGTGAGAAAATTATTGTAAATTTGTTTCTTTACACTGTTTGATAGAAGCAGTGAGCCTAGTGAGAGGAAATTTAAATTATTTCAAGTATACTCCATGAAGTGACTGGTAGAGTGTCCAGGACTGGTGACATCCACAGGATGTGCTTAGATAATTCCAAGTCCAGAATCCAGGTCAAATCAACTTCTCTTCCAGGGCACACAATCCACCTTAGAAAAACCTGAGCAAGTCTGATTGTTTCTCCCTGTAACAAATATGGTGCTTGGAGCAGGGAGAGCAGGGAAATGTTCCTTGAGGCTGAGCCAAGGGAAATGCAGAGCTGGGCTGAGAACAGCAATCATCTGCAACTTCTCCACACGGAGCAGCCAGCACCTGGAACAGCAGGACTCCATGGGAATGTCTGAGCCCCACCAGTCCCTTTTGAAGAGAATTTCAGGACAGTTTTAGCCTCGTTGGTAACAAATAAACAAATTCCAGTTCCTGGGAGATGGGGTGGGTTGGGATGGTCCCTAAATATCCTGGAGACAGGAGAGGCACAAGAATATCCCAGATGAGTATCCAAGATTATCCCAAATGCAGAAGTGGAAGGAAGGGTTTTGTGCAAAACAAAATTATATCAGGCAGCAAGAGCTTTCCTCAGACATTGTTGCTGTTAAATAGTGCATTTATTGTCTGTTAATTAATATCTCTGGTTCTTGGAGCGCAATTCTGAGGCACATAAGATGGATTAAGGGAGGTAAAATTTAACTTATGTACTGGCAGTTTAAAACATACTGTTGATTTAATCTCATTGAACTGCTCAACTGATCCATAGTACTGACCAAAACCTGACCAGGAAGGACCAAAGAAGAAGAAAAGAATGAAAAATAAACTACACAGTAGCAGACATGCCCAAAGCTTCGTGGAATGAGTAAATAAGAAGATTTCATAAAATGAAACAGTAATTCCTTTCCAGAAGATTAACCAAATGGAAATGTTCAACATACAGGACTGGTTAATTAATAGTCAGGTCCATCAGTTCCCTGTAGGATTTTCCATTTAAGAAAGTCTCTCTTCTTAAAGCAGGTGAAATGATTGAAGTTGCACTACTGTGGCTTAATTCTTTTGAGTCACTCTCAGGTTTATGTAGTACTAACCTAACCTCTGGTGTTCTCCTTTTCCTTGCCTTCAGGATAAATTTCCTCTTCCTAATGTTGTATTGATTGTAGAGTTCATGTTAAATATGATCATATTCACATAGAAACTGCTGTTGCTCTAAATGTAGTGTCAGAAGAATTAGTGCTTTGCCATGTGCATATATATAAAATGTTGGCCTCAGTTTTTTATTATTTGGTGTTAACTTGATCCTTACAAGTCTCCTATAAATGTAACTTCACTCCTTAATTAGTCTTTAGCACTTCCCTGGATGAAATTTACACTGTGAATATTTTTCCTTAGTAGTCATCTTTGGGTTTGAAGCAGCAAAACCAGTGAAAATAATAACTTGAGTGTAGCTGAAAGTCATTTCCTTCCTTCTCCTTGACACTTCAAATGCACACCTGCACTGGAGCCCCCTGGCAAAGCGGGGCTTTCTGTGGTGGCCCAGTGGAACTCGGTGGTGGCTCACTCCTGGCTGCAGGACTAGAAGAGCCTTTAAGGGCAGTGTGAGTTTTATTGGCAAAGTTTAAATCTTTAGCTGTTTACCAACTCCCAAAAACACAAAAAAAAATTCTTAAGGGTTTGGTTAGGTTGGGTTGGTGATAAGGAAAACCCTTTTAACCGTACTGTGTTTGTCCAAAAGATGTAGAATTTGGATTCAGGAGTCATTTTAACTGAAACTTTTACTTTATACAAAAAGTAGCAGAATGAGACCAAAAGAAAGAATTCATAGTGCAAAGCAGAGAGGGTACAAGAAAAAACTGCCCTCCTCAAATGGAATATTTCTTTATTCCTTCTTTTTCCTCCAGTAGGAAGCAGGAAAACATTTAACTTTGTTATTAAACTTCACTGGCTTCATGGGGGAGTTCCTACCTATGGTTTAACAGGCACTGAGCAAATTATTTCTTATTTAATCTCTCCCCTTCCAACAGTGCTCCTTCCAACTGCAGTGTCCCTTTTCTGCCACCTAAAGGAAGGAGTAGTGCCCCATGGGTTCTTCTCCAAAAGCAAAAACTGTTTTCATCACTGTGACCAACTTTTTTTCCTTAATTCCTGAGAGTGTGGTCTCATAATGTGGTGAAGAGAGGAACAGGACGCTGATAAAATTCATCATAGACTGCCATTTAAACCCCAGCATTTTAACACAGATGTCAAATATAAGAAATTTGGAAGGAATTTTTTTTTTTATCATGGTTGTCCAGTGTATAGGCCCCAGTCCAGGAGAGCACTTAGGTCCATGCTTAACTTCAAACATGAGAGAGCTGAAGTCAAGTATGTGCTTAAGTGTTTCCTTTGCATTCCCTGCCAGCACCAGGACAGGGTTTGGGTCCTACGGTAGCAGGTGAGTCATTCCATAAATCTCTCCATATTATGAAGTGATTGCATGACAACTTTTCGACTCCAAATAACCATTCCTGGCTTTTTTGGCACCAGATGAATTAAACTCTTGCTGTCCGTACGTGGGTTTGTAGTGTCTGTGTTTAAAAATGTGTGATTTCACCTTCTAGCTGTGCCAGTTCTCAGATTTTTTGGGGTTGTTTCTGTGTAGGAATTTAGAGCAAGAGCTCAAAGCTCCATCCCTGAGATAAAAGGTCAGGCAGCATCAATTTACAGAGAATTTCTTGATGATTTCACAGCTCAGGCTCTGTTTGGTGAAACAGAACCAGGTGTCGAAAAGATCCGACTGATGAGTGTGTCATCCTGGCACAGCCCCTCACTTCGAAACCCTGAAGGTTTTCCCTGCTTTCCAAGAGTTTGATGTGATTTTTAAATGAAGTTTGGGATGGGAAGAATCCTGCAGGAGCGAGGAGCCGTGAGCGTCCCCGCCCTTTCCCAGCTGGGGTTTTGGCAAAGTGTCATTCCCGCTGTTAAACACGGTGACCTTGCTGCCTATGATTTACTAACTGTTTTACAAACATTTCCTCACTCTGTGAGGTTTGATATGTTCTCCATCCTCAACAGCTCAACAGAGCCACTCAACCACCGAGCCAAACCTGCCTTTGTTTACAGCTTTTCCGGAAATTTTCGCAGAGAAAAAAACTTTCTCCTTTTCCAATGTTTTATTTTTTAAGTCAACACTTTCTATGGTTTATTTGTGCAAAGCAACATTTGGGTACAAGGTATTGCACCGTGTCCAAGTGGGAATTGCTGCCTTTCTAAAAATAAATTTGGGGTCATGTGAACCAGTGCAGAAAAATCTGAAGATACCAAATATTACAGGACCTTTACATTTGGTGGTTCTTTTTTCCATAATATTCTGGGCCTGGATTTTTCTGAACTTTTTTTCCCACATTTGTTTCTATAATAGAGCATAACGTAAAATGATGAAACACAGGAAGGAATCTTCTTTTAAACAAAATTATCAGTGTTAAAAATAACAGTCCTATTTTCCCTCAGTGTGCATTTTTTTTCTTATAAAGGCTTTATTTAGTACCCTCGCTATTAGATATACCCAAAGAGTCCAGTAATATTTAAGTGGCATTTTTATTTCATTAAAAGCTTAATTTTCCTAAATGCTAATTTGCCTCATGTGCCTTGAAGTCCCGCAGATTTAATTTCATGTTTTGGGCAGGGAACTTGAAACTCAGGGTGCTTTGGAGAAGGAAATCAGGCAGCTGTGCCTGGTCTTTGCACTGAAACTTAGTGCAAATTAAAATTAGAATGGGATGGGAATGTTTTCATTAAATGTTTTCACAGTGGAGATGCGTTTCATGGAAATGGCCTTGTTTTGATGACAGTTTCTCAGGGCCAGGCTGGAATTTCTAGGGAAAAAAGGAGACGAGAGTAACCTGGGCTGCCTGGGGAAGGGCACGTGGGGCTCCCCCTGCCCGGGTAGCCAGATGCTCCCAGGAGTGGGAATTCCTCTCTGTTCCCTCTTTTCCTTTTAAAACATACATTTATTTACCTTATTTATCATTTCTATTGCAAATGCTGCTGCTTTGAGACATGCTGGCCTACAAAAAGTCCCTTTCAGTGTTCTTCGTTCCGAAATACCGTTTCTCTCTGCTGTTTCAGAGTAAGGAAATAAACAGAGCTCTTTTATGGAATATTTTTTTGTGAACTGGCAATTGATGGTGGAAAAGGCAAAGACATTAAAGGCAGGTCGTGTCCTCTGCTGGGCGTACAGGTCACTCAGGACTGGGTATTAGATTTAAATCTAGTTCCAAATGAGAACTTAGTTTTGTTTTCAGTCCTGATCAGTTTGCTCTTTACGCTGTATCCCACTGAATGTATATTTTCAGGCCTGTCTGGAAAAGAAATGTTTTCTTTACATTTTACAGATTGGTGAAGTAAAATTTAAATGACCTGGAGAGGTGTTGACATCGAACTCCTGCACAACAGGAATGGATATTGTTGAAATACCTCCTTGATCTGGTTCTGTTTGTGTCCCGTGGCTATATTACATATATTGCATTTTTAATCCTGTGAAATACAAGTGAATTAGAATTCTAAATCTTCCTTTTAAATGCATTAGATTATTAATGCTGTTAAAGGAAATACCCACAAATGGAATTATTTCTGGAGGGTTTGTTTGCTTGTTTTAATCACTCAGAATCACTCAGGCATTCAAAGGGAATTTTCTGTGCCAGGTTACCTAGTCAAAATAAGAGAAAGAACCTTCACCAAAGGAAAACAAGCTTTAAATACTGATGAAAAATACTTTGAAAACACTTTTTGTCTAGAAATTATAGTTATTAATGTAATGTCTGTTATTTAATGCTAGTGTTATGGTGAAAGCTAGCAGGAAATTGGTTTGAATACTGAAGTAAATGATTATTTACTTCATGCAAATTAAATAAATTCAAGTAAGTGAACATTTACTTCAGTTCCCAGCTATATGTGGGATGGGAAAAAAGTAAAAGGAGGGAAATAGAAGTCATGTTGAGTGTGTTGCAGGCCCACAGAGGCACAGGCTGCAGCAGTGCCAGTCCCTGGCTGCCAGAGCAGGGCAGTCCTACATTCCCACTCTGGAAAAACTGATTTCCCGTTCAGGCTGGGTGTGAAAAATCAAGGAATGAGTGAGTGTCAGGCAGCACACGCTCAGCAAAGTGGCTAAAGGGAGTGGAAGTGTCAGATGCTGAGTGCTGGGTTTGCGTGCCCAGGATGCGGAGGGGCAGCCCCGTGCTCACCCCGTGATCCCCGGTGCTGCGTGTGACTGCAGGGCTTCCCTCCAGTCCTTGGGGCTGTTTGATAAACTCCTGCCTTTCCTGCCTTGTGCCTGTCCTCCAAGCAGCAGACAGCACTGAATTTGAATCTTGGACTGTCGTTTTCCTTCTCTTTTTTCCCAGTTGTTGTGGTTAGAACAAAGAATATTTGCTGATGGATTCGCTGATGTGAGCCCTCTCAGGATTTGTTGAGTTTTTGTTGCTCTCTGGATATGCTTTTAAAATATTCTTGTGCAGTTTGGAGGCTGTGTGGCCTGAAACCAGGAGAAGCAGAGTAGACAAACCAGCACCATCCTGCTGGACGTGCTGTATCTGGATTTAAATCCATAGTTCTGGTCATGTCCATCACCCCAGAAATGAAGAGAACAACCCAAGCCACGTGTTTAGCAAAAGAAATTACTGATTAATGACTTCTTATCAAATAGATGTCCACACATCAAGAAAGCAGGTACAAGAACTGACCACAGGTGTGTTTCAGCAGGAATTTGGGGTGAATCCTGATGGCAGAGAGGTGCAGGAAAGAGAAGAGGAAAAGGATCCATTTGCTTTCCCTTGCTACTGAGAGCACTGCAGCCAGCTCACCGCTGCTGTCCACATGCTTGTGGTTCCAGGGGACGATATAAGTAGTGTGGAGTGGTTTTGTTGCTATGGGAAAAGTGCTAAAAAAGGCTGGATCTCTTGTAGAGCTCCCATCCTTTGGGTATTTAATGTACAATTTCTGCTAAGGACACTCAGAATTATACCTCTGATTCTAAATTGCTTAAATGTTGAAACATATGGTCCTGTGTGCTGTTCACTAGGAAACAACTGGCTGTTTCCAGGCTGCCAAATTCAAATAAACTTGGGCTGTAGGAAGGGGGAATCTGCAGCAGGATAAAAGAGAGGGTTTTTACTGAGAAGCCAACCTGATGTAAAGAAAAATGCTAATTAAACTTAGTGCCATATATCGGTAACAGATAATTAAATGTTAATAGCTGAGAAGTTTTTCAATTAAAAATGAACTGTTTGTGTCCTCTTGATTTCTTCAGGGGGCCAGGGCCGTGTTGCTGTCGTTTGTGGTGTTCCCTGCTACAGTAATCATTTTAATAAAATGCAATTATCTGCATAATTAATTTCTTTGACTGCTCTGCTGTGTCCTTCTCTTGCAGAGGCCAGAATGTCAAAGATCAAGTAGACTGGAGAAAATAAAAAATTCACATTGTGAAAAGATATAAAAAATACTTGGAATTGCAACGCATTAGCTTCTATTTATCTCAAATGTCAAGGGCAGTGTAAAATGTATTTTTAAAATGTGTTTTTGTATGGTTTGAGCCCATTCTTGGCGTAGTTGTGAATCTAGAGGGGCCATTGTTCTTTGAGAGAGTTTGAGGGGGTTTCTTTGTACAAAGTGACAAAAAGAAGACTTGGAGTACTGGGCTGCCATTGTTCCTGTGCGGCGCTGTAAAATTTGATTTGAAATTAGGACCTCGGGGCAAGCTCTTCAATAGCCAGTTTTTATTTTCTGCCAGCATTTTAATCACTCTTGGGCTTAAAGTGGATGACCAACATAATGCCTCTATGTTTAATAGAACAGTTCATATCTTGAAGGCCAGTTAACTGAATTCAGGGATCTGTCATCTGCCCAACATTAGTCTTTTCTGTTTCCTGTCTATTTATGAAGATAGCTCTGCACTCCAGCCAGTTCTCAAAGAAGAGCAACTCTTTCTTTCTCTTTCCTTTTTTTTCCCCTTTTTATTTTTTTTCCCCTCTGAATTTCTTCAGAGCTTTGCCATCTCTTTTAGTGATCCCTTAAAGGAGCCGGGCGGGTGCTGCAGGTCAGGCCCCAGATGGGGCAGGGAGGGGAGGGCCAGATGGAAGAGTCAGATTTCCCAGTGAAACGGGATGATGGGAAGGGAAAAGCGATACCTCAGCCTCGTGCACCTCCTTGGGATTCACATTCAGCCATGTGTGAGTAGGGAGAGCAGGAAAACTGGGGAGAAAATCGAGGCTTGGAAGAGCTGATGTCCCGGTCACGCTGCGCTCGGGAGAACAAGAGAGTGCAGAACGTTTGGTCAAATTCCAGGGGTGGTTTGATGTTGTTTGGACACTCTGGATGGGTTCATCCTGGCAATCCATGTCCATGTTTGCTGGGGAGGTACCAGGCTGGCGGCTGCACGTGGAGGAGCTCAGTGTTGGGTGTTCTGCGGGGACAGCGCCGGGGGCAGGTGACCCTGGTGTGCCCACAGGGAGATCCTCCTGCAAATGAGGCCTAAAGCAGAGGTGTAGTTCAGGTTTAAAGGCACTCAGCAAATGGGAGGGAGCACACAGGAAGTTCTGCTGGTTTAGAAGGAGCTGGGAGTTGGAATTTGTAAGTTGTAGCCAGCAGTGTCCTGCCCCTCCTGCCCTCAACTGGGCATCGCACACGAGCATGATAGGGTGTCGGGGTGGTGACAAGCCAAGGTGGCATTTCAAAAAGCAGCACTGCAGTGCAAACTGCACTTTTCTAACAAAGACACAAGGACTGGAACAAACGTTCCCTCAAAAACTTGGTTTAGGTTGCTCTGTGAGTGCTGATTGTGACAGCGTGGCTGGGGAAAGGACTTCAAGCACCAGGCTGCTTCACACTGACCACGAACTGCTCATTAACTGGTGATGGTTTCTGATTGAGTTAAAACTGGGCAAAGCTGACACCAGTAGCCCAAAGTAGAAGGGAAAATGTTTCATATCCCATTATAATTATGATCTGTTGCACATTAAAATTAATTCCTAGTAAGCTGAAATTCGGGGTTAGTTTGCCAGAAATGAAACAACTTGAGGCACAGATTAGGATATTTCAGTCATCATCATCTGATGCCTTTGTTGTCTTTATTTATCCAACAGAATCCAGCTTGTTTTCCACGCTGCTCCTTGTGCAGATGCACGAGCAGAGTGGCTCAGCAGGGCTGGGGATCCAGGAGAGGTTAACATATTCAGCAGCATCAAGCAGAGCTTTTCATTCACGTTCAAATGGAGCTGTGTGGGTGGCTCCACAATGTGGGAAACGCTTTTCATTGAAGAATCTGAATATTTTGTAAGGAAGTGAATAGTTGCAAATAATCTTTTCTGTAACACTGAAATAAAGAACAAATGAGCTATTCTCAGAACATACTGAAGCATTACTGTCCTCAGTGACTTAACAGAGCTATACAGAAAAAAATATTCCAAACTTGACAGATTCATATCCTAATCTTTTTCTCCTTCATCAGGAGACTGCGTGGTTTGTGTAGCTGATATTGGTTAAAGCAGAAGGAGTTAAAAGGATACATTTGCTCCAGCACTGACATTTGAGAAATACAACTCAATTTCTTAAATTACAAATGTCAGCTAGAATTCCAGTAGTCAACATGCAGCCCTATGGGCTGAGTACATCCCCAAAACACCCAGCAGCTCGTGTGTGCCAGAATTTTGGCTCCTGCCAGGCCACTGAGGAGACTTTGGGCTTCCTGTAAATATGTCCGAGCACTGGCACAGCTGCCCAGGGCAGTGGTGGAGTCCCCATCCCAGCAGGGATTTAAAGGATGTGTGGATGTGGCACTTGGGGACACGGGTGCCTGGTGGCTTTGGCAGTGGAACAGTTGTGCTTGGTGCTCTTAGAGGGCTTTTCCAACCTCAGTGAATCTCTGCTAGAATGTAGCAGTGACATTTTGCTGTCATTGTTTCACTGAGGTGAAGTTTTTCCCTGAGTGCAGGGTTTGAAGGACAGGGCCAGACTCTGGGAGTCCCCAGATGACAACGCAGAGCCCTGCTTTCCTGCACTCCCACCCGTGATCTCAGCAGTGATGCTGCAGGGCTGAGGTGGGATTTCCCTGCAGCCTGCACACATAAAGCACTGCAGGAATTCAGGGCAGCTGCCACAGCCCCGTGTGCTCTGTGCTCCCAAATAATGAAACTTCAGCAAGCGCAGGGGATCTCCAAGGCAAGGCTGAGTAGGTCAGCATCAGCCTCCCCTAAACGTGATTAACGTTATCCATCTCCTGGTGCATTTCTTTCCAATCCACTCCAGTGCCTGATTTAATTTTCCTTTTATGTAAACTCCCAAGATTTAGCTTCATCAGAATGATTGCAGGGATTCCCTGCTCACGGCTGGCTGCTCCCTGATCCCTCTGGGGCTTTCCTACCACCCCCTCCAGTCTGCTGCTGTGGGGGCAAAACTGCAGGGCATGGAAGAGCTGGGGTGGAAGAGTGGCTCAGAGAGGAAATCCAGTTGGAATCCTGCTTGGGAAAGTGAGCAGCAGGTTGGATCTGCTGGGGAGGAGAGGAGCAAGCCCTGGGACTCAGGTCAGGATCTCTGCTGGGATCCTGGGGGAGGTTTGTGCCTGTTTTCCTGAGCATCCTGTGGATTTGGTGATCAGTAGATACTCTTCTTCTTTTTATTTTTATTAATTAAAGATACGGTTTGAAATAATTTTAAACAGATTTTGTAAAAACTTCAGTGCCCTTATTCTGAATTACCCATTTTGCCTGTGCCCAGAAATGTATCCTGTGCTACACAAGCTTTTAGTTGTTTTTAGCTTTTCTAACAAATTCAAAACCCAGCCACAATTGTTTTCAAACTTTAGGAGGTTAATATTGTATAGACCATTTTAACCGCCATTTTAAACGTGTTTTAGCACCAGAAAATGGGAGGGAAAAAAAAAAAAAAAGGACTTCTGGCTTTTTCCACAATATTAGATCTATCATATCAGAGTCCTTTATTGAATATTTTATTGACCGTCTGCTTGCCCTGTGCTAACCTGCCTGACATCCAAAGTTCCTCCCTCTCTGGAGAGGCCACGTCAGTTCCCATTAAGCAGCTGAGCGTGAATTTTCCCTTCTTATTTCCTGTGGATAAACTCCATCCCAGCAGGAGGAACCTGGGCCCTGCTGCATCCCAGGGACAGCCAGAGCCAGCAGCAGCTCGGGGTGGATTTAAGGTGGCCTTGGCAGGGGTGGGCTCCACACTCCCTTTGGGGCTTGCATCAGCATTTTGTATAATTTTGCCTTACACAAATGTAAAGGTATTGAAGAGGAAAATTTCTTCCCCTGGCAAGTTAATTACTTGGCTTCTCATAGAAGCAAAGCTTGAAGCAAAAGGGAAGAGGAAAATGCATCTTCTGCTTAAATTAGGCAGCCTGGCCAGGAACGGGGGGTAGCATGTCCTGAGCTGTTGCAGTTTTAATTGCCTCAGTTAATTTTCCAGTTTTTTTAATGCTATTAATATTTTATTTTACTTTCTGCACACCTTCCTTTTTTAAATTACATAATATCTAAATTCTATGTTTTCTGTTTTCCTGGAAAACCAGAAAAAGGTTGTGTCACTGTAGGGTTTTAGGCCATGCAAACCCTTTGCTTGCACAGTGTGCTCTGGCTGGGCATCCTTGAGAGCTCTGTGCTGAGCCTGCTGCCCTCTCAATTACGTGCCCGTGGTTTTTTGCTGTGCTGTGTGACATTTACTAAACAGTTTTAATATGAAATAGGTATAAATCTTTCATAATTCCTCAGCTGACATGGTTGAAATAATGGACAATGTCATTATGTGCCTTCCTCCGTATGCAACAATTGTTTGACAGACATTGTGGCGTCTCTGAGCAAAGCATCCAGGGCAAGGGAAAAGAACATTTTCCTCCAAGCCATAAAATATTTTAGGCCACCTTTCATAGCATATTATTTAATTTTTTTTTTAAGCAGAATCTCGAAATATTTAGAAAATCTGTTTTCCTTCAAGGAATAAGAATTCGCACAGGAATTTACAACAGGACACCTCTACCTGAGTGTCACTGTTCCTGAAAAGCTCTCAGAGAAAAAAAGCAAATTGGGAAGAGCAAATTGTTAGATTGTGTTACTAAGGGTATTTTCACTGTGGTGGAGTTGGAGGGGTGAACAAAGCTGGTTCAGATTCTATCCTGGGACTGCAGTGTTTGGCAGCAATGTGGGTGTAACTCAAAATGCAACAAGAAATGAAGGAAATTTAATTTTTTTATTGTGATTATGGAGGTCTGTGGGGAAGGGTGCTGTTCTTGGGACATGTAAGGCAGCTTTGGGTTTTTAGTGCCTTTCTTTTCCAAACTTGGTGTCAGATGTTGTAACTTAATTTATTTTCCCATTAGCTTTTGCTAATGATACTAAAACTTCCTTTAAAAGCTTTCCTAATTAATGATCTTCTTGCTCCCAAACAAAAACTATATTGTCTTTGAGAAGTGCCTGAGTATTTTAAAAACAACAGGCTGTTGGTAGGTTTTATTGCCTCATGAATTTAGGGTCAACACACCTATTATTTGCCAGAGTTAATTTGTGCTGGGTTATTGACTGTCGGCTTGTTGGGGATATCTGACTCTTGTAAAAGTTACACTCATCTCAAATGGTTGTAATTTTATTCTTGGTGCTCTGGTGCCACAATATTTAGCTAATAAAAGGAGGGGAACAGTTGTACAAAGGCAGGTATTTAACTTCAGGCTCGTGAGAGCGAGGGAGTGAGGTTGCCATTACTCTTTGTATTCCTTCTCTCTAACACTGAATGGTTTTAATTTTCTTTTAGATAAAGAAAAGGCAAAAGACAACTTTGTTAAAATCATAAGACATGTAAAAAAGCACAAGATACTTAGTTTTCAGATTTGTAGGTTTTTAATCAGACTTTTCAGGTGGCTCTGTCTGAGCTCAGGGCTTGTCCAAGAGGAAGCCTGGCCACTTGCAAAGGGCTCAGTGGCACTAAAATAACCAACTCCCCGCCAAAAAATGGGAGAGCTTAATTTGATGTGTAACTCGTGTGTCAAGGTGAAAATATCCCCCTTGGACACACCAAACTGGAAGCACAGCAGATAGCAAAGCTGGCAGTTGGTTTAAAAATCCCCTAAGAAACCATTCCTTTTGTGTTTACAATTCAGGATTACGTGGGGGAGGTGTTCCTTGTGGTTTTCCAAGTGTCTGCCTCCATCCCAAAGCTGAGCCATATGTCCTTGTGGGGTGAAAAACAGAGTTTTCTGTAACCCAGCCTTCAAATGCACAGTGGCAAGCCCAAAGTCTCTGCTGTGCCTTGCTCTCCAAACTCCAGTCGATAAAAAGTTCCTCAGCAGAATCCAAATTAGCACCAGGAAGTCATGACCTGTAAAGTGGGAGTTGGAAAATAGCCATTTATTCTGCAGGGTGTACTGAGAAATCACATGTTCCTGTGTAGGAAATTCAGGAGTGCTGAGCTTGATCCTGTTATCCCAGTTTATTTTCCCAATTCCTTTTTTTTTTTCTTTTTTTTTTTTTTTTTTAATTGCCCAAATATGTTATTATTCCTTTGCTTCATTCTGGGCTGACAGAAACAACTCAGAAATATTCCTGAGCACTCTGGATCTCTGCAGATGCAGGGTGCACCTGACAGGAGCTGGTTTTGAGACCCCTGGCACAGTCACTTCCTATTAAAAAGTGGAGAGTTATTCTGACCCCTAACCCCAGCACTGCTGAGCAGGTGACAGTCTGATCCTTTGCTGGATTTCCAGCAGGCTCTGGCTTTTGGCTCTCTGCAGTGGATATTTATTGCATGAAAAGGGGGAATTATCTGAGACTGGTTTAAGTGGAGTCTGGGAGTTTCCCTGCCTGCCACAGCCACCCTGAGGAAGCACCTAAGGAACTAAAGCATCTCTGCTTATCCTACTTCCACCTGAGGTGCGCACGATCTCTGCTATGGTTGCTTTATAAATAACCACCCCAGTCCTTCCTGAATCATTTTTGCTAGTTTACAGTGTGTGTATAACTTTTAAAACTGGAAAACCAAAAGCTGGCTCTTTGTTTTCTCACGAAATTGTAGCCAGAGCAGTGAATTCATAGCTAAGCTCTTACTCAGTGGCTACTGTATTATAAATAACTCTTCACCTTGGCCCTGTTTCTCCAGCCATTACTCACTGTGAGTAGCCCTTACGAGCACAGAGTGGCAGAGAAGTAGATGATCCTGCTGTCATTACTCACAGTTTTAGCACCCTGGCACATCACCAGGTCTGTTTTCAATCAAGGAGGTTTCCTCAAGTTTTCCTACCTGGTAAAACTACACTTGCAAAAATTATGCCAAGGAATTAGTACTGAAGATAAATCAAAAATTAAAGCAGGGAAAAGTGGGGAGAAACTCTAGCCTGGGGTATTAGGAAGGGTGTATGCCTAAAAGTGGTGCTGTGTTTTTTCCTTGGGCACTGTCAGGAGTGTGGAGCTGAGGAGCAGCTCGGGAGCACTGATGGGAGAGGCATCACCTCACCCCTCCTGCCTTCCCCTCACCATCACTCTGCTTTGCTTTCAAAGTGTAAATTAACTTAAAGGTTCAAAGCTTTTGGGAAAGATTCCAGACCAGAGGTCATCTTTCCTGGATGGTTTATTGGCTGGCCTGTGTTTGCCCACATCTCTAATGTTTACCAGCTGAGGGAGTTTATGAAATTTTGATGCAGGAATTAGGTTGTTGCTCATCTTGTACCTCCTTGCTCATATTATTGACAGTCCCACTGAACTGCTTGAGGCAGATCGTATCTCAGTGATCACTGTGCTATTTCAGCTCTCCACTGCTGACAACATCAGAAGTGTTTTAACAGGGTTTTAATGGGCAGCCTCTGCAGCTCCTTGGAGGGTTGCAAATAGCTGCTGTGAAAAACCTTTTCTGCCGCTCTGAGCTGACGTGCCCTCCTTTCCTTTCCTTTCCTTTCCTTTCCTTTCCTTTCCTTTCCTTTCCTTTCCTTTCCTTTCCTTTCCTTTCCTTTCCTTTCCTTTCCTTTCCTTTCCTTTCCTTTCCTTTCCTTTCCTTTCCTTTCCTTTCCTTTTCCTTTTCCTTTTCCTTTTCCTTTTCCTTTTCCTTTTCCTTTTCCTTTTCCTTTTCCTTTTCCTTTTCCTTTTCCTTTTCCTTTTCCTTTCCCTTCCCTTCCCTTCCCTTCCCTTCCCTTCCCTTCCCTTCCCTTCCCTTCCCTTCCCTTCCCCATGCAACTGCTGCCTGCCTCTGTGGCTGCAGCACTGGTGACAAGTCCTCCTGACGTGGCAGGAGGTGATGTGCAGCACTGGTGACAAGTCCTCCTGACGTGGGCCAGGCACTGTGCAAGCCCCTGCATCTTTCAGGGAGCTGTGAAGAGGAACAACAGAGCTGTGAAACCTCTGGGCAGGGAGGGAACCCCAAGTGCCTCCCCAAACCCCCTCCTCTGCAGCTCCTCCGACCAGCAGCACACCAATGCACAGCACACAGCTTCCCCCTCTTGTTTTGGTGCTCACATCATGTTTTCCGTGATACCCCAGAGCAAGACTTAACGATTCTGAAGCAAACAACTTTTAATTTTCAGCAGAAAACAGAATAGGATGGAATAAATCCCCCCTTTGCTCAGGACAAAGCCTTGATTTGATGGCAGCAGTTTCTAGCTCAGTGGTTGCCTTGCTCTGCTTGTTACCAGAAATGAGGCTTGGAGAACAGCTTTCTTTGCACTATGGAAAAGCTTTCTCCTCCCTATTTTGCTTAATATAACTATAATGTGCCCTTTATCACACTTCAACTTGAGTAATCCCAGTTTGGAAATAGTGCAGAAATACCCATGGGAAAAAGCACGAGAAACGTACATTATAAAAAGCACACAGGCCAAGCTCAAAAGATCCACTGACATGTAAATTTAATTAAAAAATTACAGGTTTTCAATGAGGGCTTGTGTCTTCAATTTACCAGTTTCCATGACTTCTCCAGCAAAAGTGTTTCTTTTTTGCATTCTTGGTGGAAAACACGCTGAGGGCTATTACAGTCTCCAAGAAGAGTCTCTATTCTGTGTCACAGGGAAAAAATAAAATTACCCAAAATATGTACACTTGAAATAAGTAAGAAAAATATCCACTTTCCTGTTTTGTTTTATTTCTATCCTCTAACAAAAGTTAAAATTTCCAGTAACCAGCAGTGCATGAAGAAGCATGTCCTAACTGTGTGAATAAGCTAACTTTGGATTGCATGTGCAAATTTTAGGGTGTTTTTGTTCTTTCCATGAAAGATGCATGATGTTGGATAAAATAGTGGTGAGTGGGTGAGCACAAGAAGAGCTGATGGACAAAGGTGGAGGCTCATGATATAAAATGTCACTATTCAAACAGGATTCTAGCTTAAAGAAGGGAATCCCAGAGTTTTATTATTGAACATTTTTAATTTCTTCACCAGCTGCATGTTAAAGGGAAGAAATCCCAGCAAGAGAACCCCACCTTCCTTGGTGCGATGTCCCAGGATCAAGGGGTGTCCAAAACCCAGAGATTCTCCTCAATGTCGACATCCTCTGAGGGAAAACAAAACTTGAATCTCTTGGCTGCTAAAACTTAAAAGGAAAATCCAAAGGTCTTTGGAACTCAGCAGGATTAAATGCTTTTCTTAACTCTATTCTTCCATCCACTTCTCTCTAGCAAAGCCCTGTGCAGGCTGAACCTCTCAAATATCAGGGTATATAAAAGCTACTTCTGCTTAATACCCATTATTTCAGTTTTTAATGCAGTAAAGGCAGTGGCTTTTGTGGTGCTTTCTTAAGTCCAAAGCAGCTGCTCAAAGGACCAAATCTTTAGGTTAAGAGAGAGGAAAAAACCCCTTGTCTCTGGAATTTCAGCCCCTCAGTAAAGAAATGGAGGAGATGTTCAGAGCAGAGCTGTGACTTTCACACTTTCTGCCTCCAAGCTTGCGGGTTCTGCTGCAAGTTGCAGCACTGAAAACCACTGTGGGTTTTGTTTCTCTAACTTAATTAATAAAAACAATTCATCAGTAGCTGATGCCTTTCAGAGTGGTTTTTCCCTGAGTCAGCTCACTGTGGAAGAGGTTCATTATAAATTACAATGAGCAAAACAAAAAGAAATAGGCAGAGTAAAGCTTCTGACGTGGTGGGCTTCTCTTAACCGAGTTTATTTGAGGAAACTTGTAGCCCAAATGCTGCATTCTCACTTATATACATTGTTCCATGACTAAAATGAAAAAAAAATTTGAAATGAGCAAGACCTGAAGGGACTCGGGGAAGGAGAGGAGCCAGTGCTGCTTTAAACTTATTTTTATGCAGATTGTTTGTCACCTGTGCTGGTTCAGTGGCTGCTTTGAAGTTAGTCTGGCATTAGTGTTGTGCCTTAGGCAAGGTTGTTTGCTGCCTCTCTGTCTGTGTTATTTCACTTGCTTTTATGTTCACTTCTATCTCCTAGATTTGCTCTGCCAATTTGGATGTAATTGTATGAAATTTGGCTTTTGGTTTTATCCTGTAGCTTTTGCTCACACCAGCCTGCAGAAAGACACTTGGTGAATGGAAGGCATTGCTTTGGCCTGGTCATTCCTGAATTTCCCATAAACAAAAATGTAATATTTCTAATCTTGTTTCTTAACACGTTCTAAACATGATCAAAACCAATCAGAAGTCAGAGGGTCAGAGACACATTCATTCAGAAGGGGGAGTCTGACGTAATTATGCCGCTCATGGTGGGACTCCATCATCCTAGAGGTCCTTCCCAACCTAAATGATCCCCTGGCTCATCTGGCTGCACAAAGTGGTTCCAGAAGATGTGTGAGGATCTGCCTGTCCTGTGGGTTTGGTCTGTGCAGGATCAATACAGAGACTTAAGGGATGAATTCATCACTGCAGCTGTTTCTTGAACATCATGGAACAGAAACCAGCCTGCAGTCGCACAGGTTATGTCACTGCTTGAATCCTCCCTGTCTCCTTTCCTTTTTTCCCAAATACGTTTTTATCCCACCTATGTGGGGACAGGCAAGGTGCTGCATAGCCAAAGGGCACTTCCTTACTTCAGGGTTAAAAAGTTCCCTTAAAAATAGACCCTGTGTGTGACTCTGGGTTCAGTCACCCAAAATAATGGCTAAAATTTCCTTATGTTGCCTGTGCTTCTTGAGCACGTGGAGAAAATGTAAACTGCAAATAAAAAAAAAAAAAAAAAAAAGAGGGAAAATAAAATGTCTCTTGTGCTCCCCTGAGGTTCCCAGGTCCAGAGCATTGCACTCATCACCCCAGGTGCCCAGGCCAAGACCACAGTGACAGACCGAGACTCTGGGTCATGCTTTGTAACATCCGTTTGTATTTATGGCCAGATTCTGAAGGGTATTAAATGTATAAAATATGTATCTTTAAGTGATGTATTTGAATCTCCAAGTCACTCCACTGTTAAGTGTTTTCATGACGATGTGCTTAGGTAGGAACAAATTGAGCTTGTAGGGAAGTTTAAGGAAGATAAAATTTTGGATGCCTCAAGGTTCTTCAGATGGATTTAGCAGCAGGAGGAGGCAGGGCTGGAGTGGGGCTTTCCTTGCCAGTTGTTTTGTCTGCAGCGTGGGCCAGGCAGGTGTAAAAGAGAGATGTCAGTGAGCAGCTGATGGCTTTGGCAGAGGTGAGGGTGTCCCTGCTTGTGGCTGTGACCACCCCAAACCTCTGCCATGGCTCTGGGTTCTCCAGTGCCAGAGATGAGGCAGCTCATCCTGCAGACATTTCCAGTCACATGCTGCAGAGCGTTTTAGGCAAATTGTGTTTAAGCAGCTGTTGGGTGAAAACTATCAAAGCTCAGTTTTGTTCCTGGAGCTCTCGGAATATTCCTCGTGGGTTCCCGGGCCTGAAAGCAGTCATGTGTGGCAAAGCCACACTGCCAGGCTCTTGTGCTCTGGAATTTAGAGGGAAATGAGGATCCTGTCCCTTCATTTACTTCCACTGCTGCCTCTTCCTTTATTTCCATGCGCTGAGGTCTCGCAGTCCAGTCTCGTGGAACTGGGCAGCTCCTTTCTAAAATGCAATATTTACCCTGTGCCACTTCTGAGCCTGCGTCCTCAGCGACAGAATTGATTCAGTTGGTGCTGCTGCACTTTTAATGTTCCCTTTTATGTTCATGTTTGTTCCAACAGAGTGACCACTAGCACAGACGACTTGAACTTGTATCACCCGCAAACTGACAACGCTGGAGCCACCAGTTTGTCATTATCCCTCCTAGTGTATCTGATTTAATTTTGCAACACTGGATTAATTCTTAAAATTGCAGTGCTTTTTGCTCGTTAATGGTCAGTAAATGATTCGGGGTGGGGGGGGAGGGTTGGTGGGGGAATGGAATTCATCAGTTTTGCAGTCATTTTAATTCTTCTCGTTTTAAGTTGTTCTATAAATATGTCTTTATGGATGTAGTTTTACTAGCTTAAAAACATCTAATTGAAAACAGTTGCTTAAATCTCTTTGGATCAAGGAGGCAGTAATAAGCAAAGAGAGTATCTTATCCCTGCAATCCAGAAACGCTTAGTGACTGGTATACTCAGTGCATGTGTAATCAGCTTCTTGTTTCATCTAAAAACCTTAGCTCTTTTGGTGTGATTTAGTACTTCCCCAGCAGCATGGTTTCCCTTGTCTGTAAGATTATCAACGAGTGAAACAAAATATATAAACCAAAAATGGCCTAAGAGACAGAAGTGTTTTAAGAACTCTCTGGTTCATTCGTGCCCTCTCGTCGTGGGGCTGGTGCGTTGCAGCACATCCCGGCCTTGATTTGAGTCTTGTAAATTAACATTTTGTTGTACATTATGTAATGTTATTCTTATCACTTAACCTTTGCATCAGGCAGGACTGATCTCTGCTGTTTTGTAATGCCCCCCAGCAGATGAAGCCTCTCTTAGAGGAGATCAGCCTGGGCATTTACCTACTGACGCTGCTCGGGAGTCCCAGGGATAAGAGCTCGGATGTACCTCTGCTTCCTGAATTCTGTGGGACTGGCTTTGGCAAAGGGGGCTATTGCTGTGACTTGGGTTTGGGACCTTGTGCACTGTTTGTTTCATGTCAGAAATTAATGTGGATCCTTTCTGGCTGATGAGATGTAATGACTGCAGATCCCCGTGCACGGAGGGGGGATACTTGGATGATGTGAATGCTCTAAATTATGTTGTTAATATATTTAAACAAAAATTACTGATGACCACTCTGGCTGCTGGCCTGTTTTTTCAAGGCTCCTACCTGCGTCCCTCTGGTTTGAAACGTGGTCCCATTTTCCAGAGGGATCCTCAGAAAGTGCCCCAGCAAACCTCGGAAGTCTGTAAATGATCTGTGGCTCGTTTCCAAGCGGGGAAGCCAGGGAAAGAAAGCTAGTCTGTGCTGGGGGAGAGGGAAGGAGAAACCACAAGTGTTTCTTCATGCAAGTTGGAAGTAAAACAGGTTAAATTACATGAGATGTAGTGATCTTTTTTTTTAAACATCTGTGGTATTCATCGGAATTGGACTGTCTACGTGGTTCATTGTAATGTCTCATTAGGAGTCGCAATTAATGGAGGTGGTAATTTCATAAATTGCAAGCCCACATTTAATAAGAGTTTGTGTATCTTATTCCTTTAACAGGCAAACTGAGCCATGGACTTTACTCAGAAAGTTGTGTCACTTTCCTTTTTTAATTTATTTTCTTTTGAAACGTCAAATAATTTCACACAGATTTATCAATCTGAAGGATTCAAGATCAGCAGTGTGGCAGCACCACAGGACTAAGAAGCACACACTTGTGCAGCATCTGATTCTTTGTCCAGGGTTAAAACTCAGAGTTCAACCCCTGAAAATTCTTTTTCCAAGTCTTTGTGATAAGCAAGCAGCACTTCACACAAGGCCTTTGTTGGAAATCACCCGTGGTTTGGGGCTTTAAGAAATGCCTAAGTGTGTTCTGCCCATCTAAAAGCCATCCATTACAAAAAATAATCAGACATCCTTTTTTTTTTCTTGTACATTTGTGTCATTCTGCGAATCAGAAGCATTTTGTGTGCTGAGGGCAATGTGCTTTGCTTTTGGAATTCCTGAGTTTCACTAAAACCCTGGGGCATAGTTTGTTCAGGAGACCTGAGGTGACCTGTAAATGGGAGCTGCTGTGTCCCTTTGCTGCTTAGCAAGATCATTTTAAAGAGAAAGTGAAATGCAGTGTCCAGATATAATGTGATAACATCATAATCAGAAGAGAAAAGCAGTATTTTTTTTATTAGGTGACCCATTGAAAGCACATTCCTCTAAGATGGACAGCTTCCTCATTTTTGAATGACAAATCTCAGATGGAGAAAAAAATTGGTGACTTTCCTGAGCCCAGAAATCCTTCTGCAAGCAGGACTGGGGCTGAAGAGTTCCCGTGGAGGTTTGGATTCTGTGTTGCTGCTTTGGATGCTGAGATCTCTGCAGGCAGGGAAAGGTGCAGGAGAAAGGAATATCTGGTTTGGTTATAGGATAATGTGCTGTCCTGTTTGGGAACCAGCCTTTCCATTTTTCTGGACATAAAACCTTAGTTTTTCCCTGACATGTCAGTGACTGTCTATAAACACACTGACAATCTAAAAAATAATGAGGAGGGACCTGCTGATTGTCCTCATTTCCCATGGAAAGCAGGAAATGTCATGTTTGAGCTCCTGAGCTGCTGTCCTGCATTTAATTCACCTTAAAATTAATTAAGAATCTTTATTGCCGTTGTCTTGGAGTTGGATTCGTTTCTAAACTCTAAATATTCGAGCTTCCCTCAGGGAAAGGGTGAATCTCTGTCTCCCTGTGGATGGGGTGTGGTGAGAACCCTCTGCATCCCAAAATTCTGCCCATCCAGGGCAGCACGTCCCATTCGAAGGAGCAAAACAGATTTCTCTCGCAGCAGTTGGGAACTTGGTGGGGTTTGCTTCCCTCTGACAGCGATTCCAGATGGAAAGGAGCAACTGCCTGTTCCTGTATGGGGCCATTTCCAATCGCCTCCACTGGGGCTGGGGCTGGGGAGGGGGATTGGCCACTCTGTTTTCATAGCCTGAGCACAGATGTTATTTCACTGCACTATCTGGAAGCTTCTCCTCCTCCCCCAGTCCTGCCGTAGGTGCTTGTCTTTTGAACCAAGAGGAATTCCACTGGAAGTGTTAGAAAGTTCAGTTCCACTTCCAGGGTTTTTTAATGATTCCTCCCTTTTCTTGCACGGTGGGTTAGGAACGTGTTAAAGCCGGTGGTAAAGTAATTTATGAAGGGCAGCTGGAGTTCAAAAGGTTCAAATATACAAGTTCAGTTCCAGCATCGTTTGGATCTTCACACCTCAGTGTCCCAACAGAGAAACTGGATACGGAGTTTTTACAGGTTTTACTGTAAAAACTGAGCCCTCCAGAACTTTTAGTAACTAATGGATTTTGCAGGAGTGGTTTGACTACCCTGGCTGTCCATTAGCTGGTTTGCTTTGATGTCTTTGCTGGAAACCTAAATGGCTTTTACTTGCACTTTTCCTTTTTTTTACCAGTTCTGTTTGCAGGAGATGTCTTTTGTATCACAGTAGCCGGTAGGGAAAAAAGTGATGTACTCAAAAATTGGAGGAGCATTTAATCACAGACTATCCTAACTAGAATTTAAACTGTGTGTTCTCAAGAAAGTTTCCATCTGCAGCTCACCAATCCCCAGATGACTACATGCAGTTTAATCTTCTGATTCTTGAATTCATTCTTTTCTGGGTGGCTTTGGTGGTGTTAAAATTGAATCGTCAGGAGCTACATTGTATTGAATCTCTATTTCTCTCTTTTCCTTGCTTGTCCTCCTTTATTAATGGCACTGGGGTTTGAAATACCCTGAAAAGTTTGAGTTTTCTAATATGGGAATAATTGACAAAAATATTTCTCTACCTCATGAGTAGTTTAAGAAAGTTTCCTCTTGTATTTATTGAGCTGCCAGACACTTGGCATCATTAATTTCATGTAATATGCTGTTGCTATTATAGGTGCACACCTTTATGGGCAACTCTTAAAAATATCTTGCTGATTTAAAAGAATTTTTCATCATTATGTTCTTCATGTGCCCATTACACTGGGTTTGTCTATTTCCCATCACCAGTCAGAATTCACTTTGTACACTAATATTAAGAGCAAACTTACTCTGTGTCGCAAAATCATACAGAATAGGGAAAAAATGTAGAAAAATACTGATTTTCAGCGGTATATGACAATTTTGGACATTTTACACATGGAAAAACTGGAGCAGAAGAATGATCAAACCACTTCCATTTGGAGGAGGGGGCTTGGGATGGGCTGGGGGTGTTCCTCCCTGTCAGACAAATACTCAGGAGGAAGGAGGTGTTGGAGCTGCTGTGGTTCCCCACACAAGGGTTTTATTCTGTGGTGGAAAATCTAATCTTTCCGAGACCATTTCTCTGGGGTCTAAGTCTGAAGTCTGCTTTATATTGGGAGATTGGCATGAAATCCACAGCACTTAAGAGGATAAAGGCCTTTGTCTCCAAAATGTACTTTTTTTTTTTTGGAACTGTAAAGGCAGTGGAACAAGAAATGGTTTTAAGTATATAATGTTAAGATTCAACCTTGTAATCCTTTCTCAAGTAAAAATATGTTATAGATCAATTTTATCAATTCCTGTATTTTTTCCATGTGTTTGAGAGCATTCACATAAAAAAAAAAAAAAAAGGAACCTTCCACATTTAACTAAAAATTGAAGAACTAAAAAAGTTAACTACACCTATAAAGACCTACTGTCACTAACCAGAGTGGCATCTTCTGGTTCCTCCAGGTACCATTTGATTTCTGGGAGAAGCATGGGAGACATTAAAAGTAAATTCAATAAAATATCATTTCTCTTATTGCCTTTCTTATTTGCGTGGTCACTTTAAAGGACCCCAAAGCCTGTTTGTACATGAGGACATTGGGCAGTTCCTCAGCTTCAAGGTGAAATAAATAATATTTTGAGAGCTGTTGTGCTGTAAATAACCTGCAGTGTTCAGAGCCTTCCTCTGCTTCCTTGAAATATTCCAGGAATAGAAGAAATAGAAGAAATCATGGGAAGAAAACAGGGCAGGCTGAGAAGGGAAGAGCTGAGGGTGGAGAAGGTGGGAGGAGATGGCTCGCTCTGGATGTGTGTGTTCAGCTCTCAGCCTGCAGGCAAAGGGGACCGAAGGGACGAAATCAGAGAAGGAGTTTGAAAGGAATAAAAGTAAAATACTTATCCAGTAAGTACATTAGGAATGATCTCAGATAAATAGATGGAAAGAAGAGCAAACCCCTGACTAACGCCAGTTCTTGTGGCACCACTGACTTAAATCAGTTTACACGAGCTCAGGGTCGGGGCAGACTGGCTCAGATAAATTTTTTTAATCTGAAATTCCAACTTTCTTGCTTAGTATACTTAAGTTTTATGTTTTCAACTTCATAGATTAATGTGCAACAAAAACAGAATTGCCACAGGTGCTCACATGGAAAGAAAAGTGGTAGAATAGGTCAGCTGTCTGATGAGCTTTGATGACAAAGTGGAAGAGCGTGGGGTTGGATGAGATATTGGGAAGGAATTCTTGGCCCTGGCACAGGGTGCCCAGGGAAGTTGTGGCTGCCCCTGGATCCCTGGAAGTGTCCAAGGCCAGGCTGGACAGGGCTTGGAGCAGCCTGGGACAGTGGAAGGTGTCCCTGCCCATGGCATTGGATGAGCTTAAAGGTCCCTTCCAACCCAAATTATTCTGGGATTCTCCATTCCTGTTTTTCCAAAAAGCCACTCTCATGGCTTCCCAAGAAGAACCACAGCCTGTGACATTTTACAAATGAATTTTGTAACCAAATTCCTCACACACGCACACACGAGTATTTCTTCTGTTTGCACTCAGCTCTGGGGAAGGCAGCACCAGCTTTGTGCCTGGCCCTTGTGCTTTGTGCAGCTCAGGTCCTTGACCAAGAAACAGAATTCAGAATTTTCTCTTCTTAAATGCCTCATTTTGACAGTTGGTTTGCTGGCCACTGTTTCACTTCCATTCAGATGTCAAATTTAGAGCAAAGCATGGGCAGTGTGGGATGCATTTTTGGTCAGGGAGCAGCAAAGGGCTTTGACCATCTCTTTTCCAGCACTTTAAAGGCACCTCCTGGAGTCAGGCTGGAGTGCTTTTAAAGTGAGCCAGCATCACTTGGATGTGGCTGAGGTGCAGCAATTTGGGAATTGCTCCCAGCTGGTGGAGGAATGATTTCCAAGCAAGCTGGGTGGCTCTTTAACCACTCTTCCCAGTAGAAATAAGCTAAAATATATTGAAATTGTTGCTTTGACAAATAATCTAACGAGCCACTCAACTTGCTTTATGTATTGAATGTAGTTGCTTGACAGTTATTATTATTTTCTAATGATATTAAGTTATAAATTATTAACAAGTGTTTAATTTCAGTCCAAACAGACCCAACAAAAGGGATTTGTGCAGTTATGAATTGCAGCAAAATACAAAATTGTTGAGCTTTTAGTAAACGCAAACTTGGAGACCCTGGTTATTTCTCCCTCTTTCAACAGCCAGTCATGAAACTTTCTTGCCCTTTTCACCTTTAAACTTCATTTGAACTTGGAAAGAAGACTTGTGAATTGTGGAGGGGGGAGGAAAAAAAAAAAAAAAAGAAAAGAAAAAGGGTGGGGGCTGGGGGGAGAGAAGCTCTGATTCTGTGTTACCGTAACAGTAATTCTGGCAAAATAATCCTCCTCTTGTGCACGAGTGTCTGCTACTGCTGCAGGGTAATCAGCTCACATGACATGCCTGGAGGCTAATGCTGGCCTGGGCTTTCTTTCTTTGGTTCTATTTCTTTTTTTTTTGAAAGTCCATATTTAAACAAAGGCTGATTATCCAAACAAGAATTTGGACTGCATCAGCTGGACCAGTTAAATTATAGTTAGTAAAACTTGGCACCTCCAGAGCTTGGAATGTTGCAATTACAGCTGGATCCTCGTTTGGTAGGAGCCGTACAAAGTAATAAAAGTGGAGATTTTTATCTTTATAGGACAGAGCTTAACTCTTTGTACACAGAGGACCAAGTGCCAAATATTACAGTTAGTGCTCAGACACAAAATTGCTGGCCGGGAAATGGGATGAACAGTTGTGTCCATGCTCGTGTGTCCATGCCAGCACAAGGGTGGATGCTGTGGCACTTGGAGTGATGTTCATGATCCAGGATTCCTCTGAGATAAGGAACAGGAATACCAGCAGCAACTTGTCGTTCAACTCCCTTGTCTTCCTGTTGTCTCTTTGACAGCGCTGCTGTGGTTTTATTTGAATTTCTCTCTTTCTTGTGTGTGTTTCCTGTTGCTGTGAAAGAGGTTTGTGTCCTTGAAGGATCTGGGCAGTCCCTGGAATTGCTGTGACTTTCATCCCTCTGGAAAACTGTCTTCAATAATGGCTTGAAATCCTTGTGGAGCTGCTCCAGGGTGGGCAGGAGGCAGGGGGTGAGAGGCAGAAGTTGGGTTTTATTTTAGCAAACTGCTGTTGACCATTCCAGACTTGTTTTCCCTCCTTTCCTACGGGGAGGGCTTGGCTTTGATTTGTCACTTGCAAAGCTGAACTTTGGCTTTCTGGTTGTGTAATAAATAGCTCTGGTTGCCAGTCAGAAAATGAAAGTTCTTCTCCTAAAATTAAACCAAGAGCCCTTATCATTAGCCTAGAACAAATCAATGCCTTTGCATTAATTCCTGTGGAGTGGGGCCAGTTGACAGCTTTCCCTGGTGGAGCTCTGTGCATGGGCTCATCTCAGCGTCTTTTTTAAGAAAGTGTTTGTTGTTTGCATTTTCTGAAAACCTTAGTGAAGAATAAGGATGGAAATTCAAGCAGTGAGGACTGTCCAGAATGTTTGCAAGAGCCCACCTGCTAGATAATGTTTACCTGGAGTTTTATCTTTGGTCTTTGCACAGAATAAAAGTTCCCATTTATTAAAGTGTGGAGAAGTTAATTTCCTTTCTCGTGGCAGTTTTACCATGTCCCAGTGTACTTTTGTCAGTGATAAATAATCTGGATAACGTGATTGCTGCAGCCATGATGCCATGGGAGCTGGGAGAGCAGGGAGCAGGGTTTCTCTGAATGGAAGGACATGGCTTTTCTTGCCTTGAATACCGAGAAGTTAAAGATTTTTCATCAAGATAAACGTGCAGATCCATAAGGTACAGCTCGCTCGGGGAGGAATGATACCAACTGGAAGTAAGAAAGACCTAAGGAAAAATAGCTGGTTAATGTTTGCTCTTTAATTACTGTTTTAATGGAGTGACTTTACAACGTGACCTTCCCCATGGTGGATGCTTTAGAAGGGGAGATTTGGGCACCGTGGGCTCCAGGAGCTCTTGGCTTTGGATCCAACACTCAGCATTTTCCATGCTCATGGCTCAGCGGAGAACTTCTCCCCCAGGAACCAGGACACTGGGCAACTTTGGGCCATTTCCCATAAAACTCCTGACTTTATGCAGGGAACCATGGGGCCTGCAGGAGGAGGAATCCAAACCTGCAGTCTGAGGGCGAATATTTGGACTTTTTTGAGCTTTCCTGCTGTGTGCCTGGGAGGCCATCAAGAGTTTCTTTCCCGGTTTTGGGGAGGAATTCGGTTCTTGTTCTGTGTTCCCAGTCCTTTGCTCTCGGCTCAGTTCTCAGCCGCAGCTGAGGAGCAGCAGGGATGCCCCCATGAGTCTTTTCCATGACAATATTTCATATCAAGCACCAGCATTTGCTTGCTGGCTAGAAGAAATCCTCTGCTTATTCCATCTGTTCTCCTTGCTTGTTGTCTGTGTTGAGCAGACTCATCTTAAGCCACAGTGAGATGGCTGAAGTGCTTTGCTGGCTGAAGGAAGCCAGGTTTCCAACCTGGATCCAAGTGTATGCCTGTGTATCCATCAAGGAAATACCCTTGCCTTTAAACAGAAAAGGAATCCACAGGATTGGGATTGATCAGAAGGTGCTGACAGAGGGAATCTCAGATTTTAGACTCTCTTCAGACAGTTGGAATATACTTCCAGCTGCCAAGGAGGAATCAACAGGAATGATCCATGGATAAATGTAAGCAACAAGCTCTACGTGCAGGACCCAGGTTCAGGCCAGCAGCTTTGCTCTTCAAATATTTCCTGCAATGCTAATTAAGAAACAATCCTGGGTTTTAGGTAGCCAGTATTGTATTCAGAAATTATTCCCAGTTTTGATTTTTCTCATCTGTGGCCTTAATTCATCTCCTCTTTCTCCCTCCTCCTCTCTTTGGTAGATTTATTCCTGGACCAGCAGGGAGGCAAGGAGAGGAAGCACGGCAGGACTTGGGTGCCATTCCAGAGCTCTCTTGGAATTACAGTTCTCACCCTTTCTATTTCGTGGACTTACTGTGAATTAATATCCACTTTAACCTTAAACCAGTTCAGATTAAATCACAGAGGAAAAAAGAAGAAAGTTAATGGTGAAGGAGTCAAAGTGAGAAGGGTCCTCAGTAAAATTTCACCAGGCAGTCAGAGCTGTGCTCGGGAAAGAAAATGTATTTCTGATCATGTGTGAGTTGTATTCAAAATGCTCACTGTGTTAGGAAACAGAAAGAGAAGATTTTGAACTGTTTTCTCACTGAAATTGTTGCTACAGGAGCCACTCTTGATGCTCCAGATGCATTATAACAAGCAAAATTAATTTGAACTTACTTATTCTTAATTAATATTAGATGTAAAATATTTTCTGTGCAGGTACAAAAAACAGTTCAAAATTTACATTTTTGTCTGTGTCTTGGTTTCTCAGGACTGGTGGAACACACAAAAATATTTGTAGCCTTCTGAGGGTAGCAGGGATGCAGATGGTTTGGGAGTTGTTTAAATCAGATTTCTCAGTAAAGTCAGAGTTTTAGGTGAATGGAACAGCAGCCAAATTTGTTGCTTCTTGTGGGTTGATTGTTTGTTGTTTAAAGCTTAATTAAAGTAACTTTTTGGTTTAAAAGGAGGAGGAAAACTCAAATTAAATGTAGATATCTGTGATAACTCTGTGGTGCAGCTTTTTTCTCACAAATTGTGCTTGGAATGGGGTTTAGAGGGATGGCCATAGCCGAAAATAATAATAAGGAAATTCTATTTATGCCACAAGTTAAGAATTCCCATCACCAGCAAATCCTAATTTACTACTCCATCTGATTTCTGATGGGAAAAATCTAATTGCTTTTGTACTGGAAATAAAGTTGATTGAACTCTGAGTTTTTCCAGTGCCTCCAAAGGTTATTTCCCAAGCAGTGTTCTTTTACAAACTGCACTGGTTTTTAATTTATCTGCTTTTTTCAGCAGATGAACATTCACTATTATTATATGTAGGGGAAGGGAGACTCTTAATTCTGATCTCTGTTAATGCATTGGTAGGTGGGACATTATTTGACTTCCAGAACTTCACATGAAATCTCCTTTTAGAGATGTGATGGCAGAAACTCCCTGGAGATAAAGCTGTGTGATGTAGGGAGCAGCTAAATATAATTTTTGTGGGTTTCTTGGTTTCATATCAAGCTCTGCAATTTCATTCTAGAAGGAAACACTTGAGGACTCCTGCTGCCTATAGGAACTGTTCAATCAGTATTAACAGGCAACTTGTCAGGAGCATAATCCTTGGAAATACTTACTCTGGAGGTCCCTGGGCTTTAAATAGCAAATGTCAGTCATGAAAAACAGAGATTTATTTGTGTTTTTTAATTTTGTTAAGAATTATAGAATTTCTATTTAGTTTAGGAAGCTAAAAAGAAAAAAAAATTGGTTTTGCCTTTTGTTTTCATAGAATCAGAAACAGTTTACTCACATTTATTCCTTGTAGTAATTTCTGTTGATGTCATAATTTCAGGTGACCTGAGTAGTACCTGCTGGTGAGAGGAGAACTGATCACAGGCCAGCAGCTTTATCACTCACCACAGTCTGCCCTGACAAACTATTTAACATGATCAGTAAAACCCAGCTTTACTTGTGAGATATCCAACTCTCTCTGGTTTTGGCAAATCCCAAACTATTTGGAGCCTTGTGCTGCTGCAGGAAAGTTTTGCTTTGTAGCAAGCCCAGGAGAAAGGCTCAAAGCAAGGGTGGTGGTATCCCTCAAACTGGGATCAAACCTTCCAAACCTCAAAGATTTCTACCAAAAGCTGCACTTGAAAGCTTAGGTGGGTTTTCCTTCTCACAGAACTTGCTTTCCCATCACTCTGGCAAATTCCATTGAGTCCTTTCCCGCAGCAGGAATGGATCTGCCCTTGGAAAGGATTGCCATGAGGAATGCTGCTGGATTTTGTAGGCATCAGCAGTGGGAAGCAGCACATTGCTGAAAATGAGTCAAAACTGCCCAAATGGCTTTGGTTGGGTTTGCTTTACATGTGGAGGAATTACTTAATTGGCAGAATTACGTAACTGGAGAAACCAGTTGTTTTTGTAATTATGGGGATGTTTGTGTCTGCCAAGAGACTTCCAATGCAGCAGGTTTAAACTGATCCAATTAGTAACAAAATTGGGGTAATTAACCTATCTGTTAATGAAATGTGTGCACGCACGCTGCCCTCAGTCCCTGCTCTGGGGTTGGGTTCCTGTCATTACCCTGCTACAGAAAGCAGATTTAGCTCCTAATCTATATTTAAAGCATTTAGAGCCATAGAATAATTTGAATTGGAAAATACCTCCAAGATCATGGAGTTCAAGCATTCCCCAGCACTGCCAAGGCCAGCACTAACCCACGTCCCCAAGTGCCACATTCACCAGGTATTTCCTCCAGGGGTGGGGACTCCACCACTGCCATGGGCAGCTGTGCCAAGGCTGGACAACCCTTAGAGTGAAGGAATTTTCCCAAATATCCAACCTACTCCTCTCCTGGTGCAACTTGAGGCCATTTCCTCTCATCCCATTGCTTGTTACCTGGGGGGTGAACCCCACCTTGCTCCAAACCTCCTTACACTGAGCTGGAGAGTGAAAAGGTCCCCCCCGAGCATCCTTTTCTCCAGGCTGAACCCCAAGCTCCCTCAGCCTCTCCTGGTGCTCCAGCCCCTTCCCCAGCTCCATTCCCCTCTGGGACGAGCCTCTCAGTGCCAGGTGATGGGCTGGAATCTCCTCTTGAGGAGAACTTTGCTGATTCCTGGGGCTTCTCGTGGCTCTGCACCCCTCGGCCTGAGGTCGTGTGCAGTTGCATTTTCGGAGGGGTGATCCTCCAGGGAGGGATGGTTCCCATCCCAGAGCCCAAAGATTAACTGGCACATGGAACCAATCAGCTGTTTTTGATAACAGGGACTGTGATAAACACTGGACAGGGTTCCCCATAGTGTGGCTTGTTCAGTGCTCAGGGAATAATCCAGGCAGAGTCGCCCAAGGCTGGGCTCGGTGCAGAACTCACAGAAGGCTCCTCCAAGACAAGGAGCTCTCTGGATAAACTCCTGTGTGCAGCACTATGGAAAATTTTACTCAGCAGTGGCCTTCCCTTGAAGTTGATTAATACAAGATTTCAGTGTTCCCAGTCCATTAATCTTCACAAGCACATCTGCATACTGAAAAATGTTTTTAAAAACAACATTAAAAAAAATTACAGGCGCTGATAATTTTGAAGATAAAAAGAACTTAAAAGAGTGACAATAAACTGCAGTTCACTTGCATGATGTGTATCCCAACCCACCATGAGAGAGGGGCTTTGTCAATTCAAATATTTTAATTGAATAAGAGGAAAACATTGAAAAGTGGTTGTTCTCCAGGCACTGGATGCAGTTCCCACTGTGAAATATTCTGACCTGTGTTGTATCAAGTAATAGCATCTTG
This sequence comes from Anomalospiza imberbis, assembly GCF_031753505.1. Taxonomy (NCBI): domain Eukaryota; kingdom Metazoa; phylum Chordata; class Aves; order Passeriformes; family Viduidae; genus Anomalospiza; species Anomalospiza imberbis. The sequence continues at coordinate 9,141,564 of NC_089700.1, read as the reverse complement.
CAAGTCAAAAAGGTATTAGAGAAGTGTTAGAGACATCACAGGAGGAGTTGGAGGTGAAGTTTGGGCTGTTGAGAAAGTTAATTACCCTGAAAAGAAACTAATAGTGGAGGTGTGTAAGAGCCAAGTGCCAGGAGAGCAGGATTTGGGATTTAGGAGTGCACAGCTAAAGCTGGATAGCTGAGCCTGTTTTTCTAGCACATTTGTTGGTACAAACAGGGTAACAGTGATGTCCAGATGCCTGATATTTCCTGAAATGGGGGATTTTAAGGGTTCCCTTCACCTTCTGGAACTGCAGCTTAATGAACAACAAACCCCACAGTTAGTTTTATGACCCTGGATTTCTATTTTTTTTACTGAGTACTCCTCTAGTAAAGAGATACCTGGAAAGCCTGCCAGGTAACTTTGTGATCCCTTTCCCATTTATCCCAGAAGTACTGAAAGCCCTTATTGTACAAGGCACTGTCTGCTTCGAGGGGAGACAGCAAAACAAAACCTCCTGAACTCTGCTCAGCACTTCCAGGGGGGAATTGCTTTGGGAGGAGTTTGGGGTTTACAGCTCAGGCAGGATCTTACCATGAACCAGCCTTCATTTGATGGGCTGGGACACTGCCAGGCACCTTCTGCCAGCTCTGGGGACAGCTGTGACATCTCCAGGGCTGAATTCCTGCATCTCCTCCCAAGCCAAGCTCTTCCAGCAAGGCACAAGAGCAAACCAAGCATGAAAGAGCTCAAAGTCTGGAAAATTCAGTTTAGCCCCTCTTTAGTTCAGATTTTTACTGAAAGTAACTGGATCCTAAGTTCATTTAAAGAACTAATTTTCTAGATCCGAGTGTTTTATAGCGAGGGGATGTTGTAAAGAAGTTGTTTATAATGGAGTTTATCTTAGGCATGGAACTTTTTGCCAGCCTAGTATCAGGAATGGTCTGGAAAAGCCTTCCAGTGGTGGTAGCTTAAGGAAGGGGACCGGGGTGGGGGAGAAAACCTAATAAAAATAGCTGAGATCATTCAACAGTTATCAAGAAACAGATACTGCAATTTTATAACAGAGAGCACTAAAAGTATATGCACTCTTAAAAGGCAATTAAAATGTATACTCCAAAACTATAAAACATTTTCTTTTCATCTGGAACATTGAGGGCAGATTACAACACATTAATAACGTTTTGTTTACAGTTCAGTTTCTGATGGCTTCCAAATGCAGTCTGTGTAGATTAACCAGAAGGAGTCCAGTTCTCTTTTAAGAGAGCTTGTAAAGGAAAGCAATGTGGTAAGATTGTTATGAAAAGCTGGTGTATTTAGGAAATAGCACTTAGCAGGGTCTCTCTGAATGGCTGCCAGGTCAGGAAGCTGAAGTGCAAGGCTTGGCCCTCGTTCAGGCCCCCCAGTCCCGGCTCCTTGACCACACAGTACGTCAGGAGCAGGAGCCCCACCACGCCCCCGCCCTTGGCACCAGCATTTTCACATAACCCAGGGCTCCAGGGGGAGGGAGGCAGCTTATTAAAATAGAAATGGATAAATAAAACAGGCCTGGGAATGGAGCAGGGCCTCGGTCCCGCTGCTGAGGGCTCTCGTCCCGCTGCTCCTCCTCATCCTCATCCTCATCCTCTGCCCTCCCCGGGCCTGTGCCAGCCGTGCCTCTCGCTGGAGGAGTGCAGGAGCACCAGGACATTGTCCCAAGATCCGTATGAAATGGGGCAGGCAGCGACAGGACGAGGGGGAATGGCCTCAGGCTGAAGGAGGGTGGATTTGGGTCGGATACACAGGAGGAATTGTTCCCTGGGAGAGCCTGGCACAGGTGCCCAGAGGAGCTGTGGCTGCCCCTGGATCCCTGGAAGTGCCCAAGGCCAGGCTGGAGCCTTGCAGCCACCACTGGAAGCAAGCCCTGCTTTTTACTCTCCCAGTGCAAGCCTGTCTTGGTGTTCAGCTGTACAAAGACATCCAAACTTGGTTGCGTGATGATGAACTCCTCACGCTCCTCACGTCTCTGGTGTCGATCCCTCTGTCTGAATTATCCCTCTGGAGCAACCTGGGATAGTGGAAGGTGTGAGAGGCTGCCAGGCTGAGCAGGTGCCTGAGCTCCTCTCCTGCCCTCAGCGTGGTTTATCCACACGAGAACTTCTCCTCATAATCCTACAAATTCTCATTCTCATCCCAAAGTGTTTTCTCCACGCGCTGACTTCCTGATTTTTGTAATCACAGGAAGGGGGGAAAGCAGCATTGGCCTGGAGTTAGTTTAGTTCATGGAATTGTGATTCTGCCACTCCTGGGGACTTTGTCATTGCTGTACTCTATTGGGAAAAGGTCAAAATGGGACACACTGCTGACCTAGCTCAGGGTACCCTTCTTCAGGATCACTGCTGTCCACCTTTCCCCTTTTTCCCTGGCAGCCAGCTCTGTGTTAAGGAGAATAATACAGCAGAGAAACTTTATTTTTCTGCAATGCTGCAATGTTATATTTTATATTAAATGCAGAGGGAACACAATTGCTCTCCAGTCACTCCTTCATGAGAGTTGTCCTTTGGCTGTGCTTCATTTCCCTGTAGAAGTAAATGCTGATCATTTGTGCAGGCTGTTTTCAGGGCTCTCAAACCACTCTTCTGCCCTCACAAATTGATCCCCTGGTTAGAAAAATCTGCTTTTCACAGCCACTAAGTTCACCTCAAAAACATTTTTATAGAGAAACGGGGTGGATAAAGTGTGTGGTTCCATTCAGTGCTTGGGTTCCTAATAACTCCTGCCTTTCCTTGGAAAGAGCCCTGGGTATTTGTAAGATGTACATTAGCAACTCATCCGTTTGATGGGAAAATCTAATCAATTGCTGTTACTCAGAACTGAGTAATTATACATAAAATTCAGTGTGAGCATGTGAGGGAGGAACTTCAGCTTGTTCTTGGTTTCAGACAGTGTCTCATTAAGCCACCCTAATGCCTCGGATATGCAGCAGAAGACTGGGAACGTTAACACTTCCATTCTCATCTCCATAAATGAGGATTTGAACACATAATTCCCTGAGATGAGTCTATACCTCTTGATTTTTATTTCTAAATCTATGCTCGACTGGCAGATGTTGGGGAATAGCTTTTAGCATTTTTTCATTTAGATTCTGATTAAAAGATACGCTCGGTGGTTTTTTTTTTCCCCTTAAAACCAGCAAAACTAATTATTCATGAGCGCAAAAATCATCATCCCCGACTAAGAGACATCTCAATTGAGGGTCAGCAGCAGATAACGTGAGGTCTGTAACAACTGTGTCCCAGAAGGGTGCTTCTGGATTTCATTATCTGCAGGAGTGGAGGGGAGGAGAAAGTTCAGGAGCTGCTCCTGCCTCTGCTCCCACCCGGCCACGCTCAGACCCCGAGTGTCAGGAGCCAGGGAATGGTGGTTTGCTCAGGGCATCATTCCCAGCAGCTGAAAAGCTGAGGAATGGGAAGGAGCAGGGAAAATCTGTTTTTTAAGCTGCTCCAGGGTGACTGGATCCCTTCAGCTGTCCGTGTTCTCCAAGACCTACTCCTGGAATAGCAGTTTTCCTGTAGTCATTATTCATATCCTGCCCAGTTCCTGGTTATTTGTCACCACACCTTCATTACCATCAGGATGAAAACGTTTTCAGTTTCTTTGCTGTACTCCTGGTTTGCTTCCTGATGCTGTGCAGCACCTGAAACCATGATCCTTTGGGCAGCTGGAGCAATGGGGAAGGATCCAGACTTGTACCACTGTGCATTGTCCAAAACCCCTGACTCGGAGAAAAACAATATATCTGATTTCATTAGCTGAGAGATCATAATCCAATTATTTTATTTTTAATTTCTCTTTCCTGAGCTCTTTTGCAGATGCTGCTTTTTGGCCCTTTGACAGAAGCCTTTCAGACTTTCTTATGAAAATCCCAGATTGCAGCCTTCCGTGGGGGTATTTCTTGAGTTATAGAGCTAACCTGAGAAGGCAGAAAAAGAGCCTTATTACATTGCTACAAGCTGCCAGCTCCTCACTAATATTTTAAAGGTGTGGGTGCATGTGTTGCTCTCGTGTAGTATCAGTTCTCTCTGATTTTGTAAACAGAGCCCTGTGAACCCTGAGTACCCGAACTGCGGTGTAAAGGCAAAACTAAAATTACTCATTTAAGGTCATCTGTTTTTACTGACACACCAAAGGTCTAGGAGAAGGAGTGAGCAAGCATCATATTTCTCAAATACAGAATTTTTACAGTGGGAACGTGTTATAAAACATTCTGCCAGTGTTGTTTCCCTTGGGATTTAGAGTGAGAGACATGAAGGCTGACAACTCTCTTCCTGTTGTAGGTCAGAGCTTCAAGGAACTCTGTAATCTTCCCACCAGCTTTACTCTCTCCTGGAACTCACGGTTAAAATTAGATGCTGGCTGAACTTTAGCAGTTCAATTTGAAAGCTTTTTCAGAGGCAAAAGTAAAACAACTGCAGTGGGGAGTTTTCTCACAGTGCCATTTTGAGAACCACTCTGTGCAGAGGAACGTCCTCCGTGAACTGACGGCTCTCTTGCCTGGATGTTTTCATAAATCATGATTAGCAACTGGGCAGCATGGAAATCATCTCTGTGGGTGCTTTCTCTTGCAGTGAGGTGTCTTTCTTCAGGATGTTACGTTGCATTTTGGGTTGATTTCTGTTTTTCTCACAGTTTCCCCTCCTGTCCCACTGCTTGTGAAGCAGTTTCTGCCCCAGCAGAAAGTCAAAGATCAAACCAACAAGGGGCAAAGAGTGGGTGACAAGGCCTTACAGCAACTGCTGTGAGTTATGGGCTGCAAAACCAGGAATTAGGCAGGACTTGGAGCTCCAGCAGCACGGGGATGCCGGGCATACAGTCCAGGAGGGTGAGGTGTTCTGCTTAGTCTCTGCTGCAGGATGCTGTGCCCGTCCCGCTCAGAGCCCAGCCTGCCTTGATTACCCCTTTTATTCAGGACTCAAAACAGCTTGTAAATTTTTTTATCATTCCTTCCCAGATTGCGTGGAGTGTATTGTAGCCTTCCCTTGCCTTTTCCCACATCTGTTTTCCAAACTCATTACTTTCATGTTATTAGGTTCATTGAAAGCGCTGTGTTTATTTCCATGCCGAGAGTTTATTTTTTTATCTTTTGAATTAATGCAACAACTCCATCAAACGATGATTTATTTTAGAAAAATCACCATCTATCAATTTTTCCTCTATATTGGTTGTCGCTAGCACTGACTTTGTCCACCGACTGATACCACCAGCAGCCCTGAGAAGCTGCTGTTCTGAGTTCAGAGGTGCTGTGCTGGGAATACTGTTTGTAATTTCAATTTCTTGTGATAATAATACAAATACTGTAATTTAGGAGGATGCTGTCCTGAGAAGAGCTTTTGTCCCTTACCTGCTTGCACAGAACCTCACACAACATTTGTCTAATCCCAGTTGAACCAAAGAGCTTTTCTTTAATACAAATATTAACCTGAGCTAGTGGCCAGTCTAAAAACTGTCTGAGGATGCTGAAATGTCTGTGATTATCACTTTCCAGGCTGATCATTGAGCCTGTCTCACTCTTATCTCATAGTTTTGGCAGGTCTGTGTGCTATTTTTGCCACCTGTAGTTCCTGCTCCCAGTTTCATAGCAGGATGTTTGGGGTCTGGCTGATTTTTGGTCTGTATTAATAAAATATCTAAAATATTTGCTTGGGCTGGGACCATCAGGTGCCTGTGCCATGGGAATAGTCAATGTGATTCCAAATTCCACACAGTGACACGAGGTGGGGTTAGCAGAGCTCTCCTCTATTTAATCCAGCTTGGAATTTAGGATAAGAAATCCACAAACACACCATGTGCTATTTATCATTAATTTCCCCTTTTTCTCCTTGCAACAGTGGACATTTCCTACAGATGAGAAAATTATGTGTATGTGGCTAATCACCCTTAAAAACTCAAATAGTATCTGTTGCAAAATCTGTGGAGGAGAGTTTTTTCCTGGAAAAATCATGGGAGGAAAAATGCTCTCCCCTGTGGCAGTGGCTGTGCTGCCAGCCTTGGTGCTGACGTGGCTTCAGGAGAACCAACCAGGGCTCTGTGGGCTGAATTCCTGTGGACTTTAGGGACAGATCCTGACCCCACAGGTGATTCTGGGTTCTGTGGATCAGAACTGCATCAGTCACTGGAGGTTTGTAGCTGTTTGTGCATAAACTGTCCATCCCAAAGGCATCCTGAAGGGATTCACAGTAAACTTCTGGCTCTCCTCCCTCATCATGTCCTGCATAGACAAGTTCAAAGGGGTATAGAATTGTATTTTATTGTATTGTATTTTATCCAAATTTGCAGTTTTCTCCCTGTTGTCCTCAGGTGCTTTATTTATCTTATTCAAGATGAAGGCACTGCACATTCTGGCTTAGAAACATTTGCTCTCCATTAGTATCCAGTAACCTCTGCTGGAAGTGCAGGAGAAGCCTTTGGCAACTGTAAGCAATTGCTGGTTATTAATGCCAAAGCTGTAAAAATGAAAATAGGAAGTCACTGCGTAGGCTCTGAGTGTAAGTGTTGTGTACATTCCTTATTTAAATCACATATTAACCACAATTAACATGCTCTCTAGATTTCAAGCATATGTTTCTTCTATCACAATGGGGTTTTTTTTTTTCCTCTGGTGCTTTTCTTCAGATTGTTCCTAGATGGAAAAGCTTTGAACAAATTCAGGCAGTGGGGAGGAATTGTGATTTGCATTATTTTAGGGAATCTATTTGTTGGAATGGGGTGGGGATGTTCTGCTGTGCAGTGACACATTTAGCTGTGGTTGGGGGGGGAAATTTTTGAAATTCACCTTTTTCCTCTCTCGGTCACTCCCAGATGGAGATGGTATTCTTGATTACAAGTGGAATAATAATAATAATAATAATAGTTCCCTGAAGTCACACCGCTGCTTGACTCCTGGTCCTTCCCCACTCCTGATAACCCCTCCTTTCTCCCACCACCCCCCTGACCTGATCTCCCTCATCTCCCCATTTTCTTTCGTAGCCCTGTGGGCTATGGAGGGATTAATTGTACCAATAAACACAACTTTATTTTATAGTTTTATAGCACGATTAGCTATCAAATACTCTGTGCTAAAATAACATTTGCTAGGCTGTTTCAAGACAAAGTTTTGTTAGGCACAGTGGGCCTTTAATCCCCGGAGGAGTTTAGCTAACTAAATATAATATTAGTTAACATACTTTACTGATGTTAAGAAAATACTTCTGTGCTACTAAGAGCTCCTTAGCCATGGTATTCCACTGGCAGCAGTGGCTTTTTTCCCTTGCTTGGAGTTTGTAAGCTGGAGAACAATTTGGTTGATTAATTCTGTCCCTTCTTTTAATGGTGATAGATTTCTTCTATTGGAAATTCCCATCAGCATTACAGGCAGCCCTTGATTCTGTCATTGTGCTATTAATTAAGATATTAGAGGAAATTGCTGTTTACATAAGCTTTTGAGAGCTCACAGTTAGGAACAGCACTTCATCCCCCTTGTGCCATTTTCCCACTGATCTCATTCCCCTGCCTCCTTTGGGCTCTTTGAGATTTGTTTCTGATACAATTCCCTTTACTCCATGCCAAATCACAGGATCCCAGAATGGTTTGGGTTGGAAGGGATCTTAAAGATCAGCCAGTGCCACCCCCTTCCATGGGCAGGGACACCTTCCACTGTCCCAGGTTAGTCCAAGCCCTGTCCAGCCTGGCCTGGGACACTTCCAGGGATCAGGGCCAGCCACAGCTGCTCTGGGCACCCTGTGCCAGGGCCTGCCCACCCTCACAGGGAGAAAATTCTTCCATATATTGGCAATCAGTATTATTTATCCAATATCCAGAATACATTTTCCCAAGAACATGAGGGTAAACTACAGAATAATCTCCCAAACGGTGACAGCCTCACCGTGTAAAACAGTTAAAGTGAGATAAATGTCTTTGTAGAGAGCAGTGCTGTGTGTGAGGGAAGAAGAGATGAGATGGCTTTGCAATTTCTGAATGCACTTGGAGTTTACATGTGAGACCAAATGAGGAAGACTGAACCCAAACCCAAGTAAAGCATCAGGAGCTATTCCAGTGGAATATTCAGGGAGCTCTCTCACCTCCGAGGAAGCTTCTGTCATGTGTGAGGAGCAGGTGGGTGTTCCTAGGATGGATTGTCTGTGATCTCAAGTGCTGCTCACTGCTGAGAGTGGCTCTGAGCCTCTTGCATGTTAAGGACTCTGAGAGTAAAACTCTCCAAAGTCTTTCAAGTGACCAGATTGTTATAAAATCCATGACTCAGTGGCGCCTTTCCTCCTGTCCTCGTAGTGTTGACCGCCCTTTATGCTGTGTTACAAACTCATATGTTTTGATCCAGTATAATCCAAATGTATTTAGTCTGTATTTTATTCCACTTTGTAAACACGTTTTTTCCATAGCTGCAAATGTCTCCACAATTATTTGTTTCAATTTGTAAATTGAACAAAAGGCTTTAATAAACAATGTCCTCAGGCAGCCTCTCGTCTTCTTCTCATGAAGAAAGATGGTTTCTAAACCCAGCAGCCTGTAAACTCCTTAGAAATTCAAAGGGAAAACTCCCACCATTTTGTCCAGCTTGGCCATTTAGAAGTCCAGAGCACTTCTTGCCATGAATAAACTCTATGGCTGAGTTTGTAAATAAAGTTTGGGATGATGAGTTGGTATTTTGGAGCCTGCTGCTGGTGGCACTGCTCTCATGCAGTGGCACCGCGTGTGACAGTAAGAAGTTGCTGGAGGAGACTACAAGGCACTTTATTGCTTGATTCAGTGATCAGCTACACTTTGTAGCTGACCAGAATGTTTGGTTTTATCCTCTGGATTTCTGCTTATGGCTGCTAAGCTGTAATTAGACAAGTCTGACTGCATCAAGCAGCTCCTGGCTATGGATCCATAAACACGGCAGCTCGGGCGTCACGGCGGACTGGGATTGCCAGGAGAAGCAAAGCTGCAAACTTTGCTGAAAATTCAAGCTTCTTGTAGCATCCCAAGTCCACAGCTGTTTCCCTGCATTTTAGCAGTGGCTGAGACAGCCTTTAGCTACCCTAGATGCTGAGGAGTTTGAGCTGGGGAATTCCTGGTTCGTGTTGTTTAAATCACTTACATAAAAGTGTACGATGCACTTACTCATGTGTGTTGATAACGTACACACACCCATTCATAGGCAGGAATTCAATCTCCAAACACTGGAGTGGTTACAAAAGAAAGTAAATCTTGTCCTGGTTCAGCTCATCTCAGGATGAGGATGAAGGATTTTGGGAGGTACAAAATAAGAACAACCAAAGCCCAGCTAGAACTTAATGTGGCTGCTGCTGTAAAAGAGACAAAAAATGCTTCTACAAATCCATCACCAACAAAAGGAGGGTGTGGAGGAGAATCTCCTTCCTTTATTCAGTTCAAAACTGAATAAATAGGTGCTGGGGTTTTGCTGACAAATCACCAGCTGGTTTTCCAACAGTTATTAAATCTCTCTCCTTGGTACCTGTTGCAGACACACTGAGTTTCAGTGCATTTATCTGCCTGCGTTGGTATTCCTGCCATCAGGAGGGGTGGGATTGTTTATTCTCTTGCCTTTTTTTTTTTTTTAATCTTTTTTTATTATCCTTTCCTTGAGGATGGAACTGGTAATATATAATATTACATCTGTGGTTCCCTGCTAGGTGATACTGTCTTTCTCACAAGTCCTTTGCTCATTTTGTGCAATATAATGACGTGTGGGGGTTTTGTTTTGGCTTTGGCCAGATTCTTGTCCCATTGACTTCATTGTTAGTGCTAATAAAACCATGGGAAATGTTTTGATGGGTAGGAGATTGCAGGGACTTGAGGTTTAAGCTTTGATACTGTATTGGCTGCTGCACATAATCTTTGGTAAACCAAAGATAAAAAGCAAAGCTTGTTTTAGAAAGCCATGGGCTTTTCAGAATGGCACTTGGCAAATTTTGGTCCTCACTTTGTCAAGTATTTGTCCACATATCAGTAGTTTTGTGCCTGTGTTTACACTCATTTTGCCTCCGGGCTTGTTTTAGTAAGTTGGATAAAGTGTTTATTATGTGGGTTGCAAAATATGTTCCTAATGGTGACCTAACCCGTGGTGCCACAGAGACTGGGGGCTGTTGGGATCTCCAGTTGTGCAACAGAGAGTGGGGCAGGTAACCACAAGCCAGCCTTGGCCACCCTTTAGGGAGCCTGGATGGTTGTGGCAGCGCAGGACTTTGCTTTCCGCTCCCTCAGCGTTCCCCGTTTGCTTGGCTTGGCTGGAGGCTCCTGGCACGCTCTGCTCGAGCCTCTTGCACTGCCCAGAGCCTCCCCTCTTCAGAAATCAGTGCAAATTGCAGCAGCTCCAGGGACTGGGATTGGAGTCCCAGCAGTGTCCAGGCAGCTTGTGGTGCTCGGTCTCTTGGCAGATGGTTTGAGGGAGCTGGTGGGGAAAGGTCTGTGAAGTTCTTCCCCTTTGACCTCTCCTTGCCTTGGAGCCTGTTCCAGCCTGTTTGGTGAACACTCACCAAAATTTCAGCTGATTTTCAGCTGGATTTGGGGAGTCTGTTTCCACCCCTCGTGTGGTTTCAGGGTATCTCCCACGTGTCATCTTCCGCATTGCTCTGGGTGTTCAGGAGCTTTCTCACTTACAAAAAGCTCCAACTAAAGGTCATTTAACAACTCTTAACCTAATTCAGGCTAAAGAATTTACTCTAAAATATAAGTTAGGCCACAATCCTTCCAGAGCCAGAGTGCCTCCTGAAGATTCTCCTGAAAATAAATAACAATGAAAAACTTTGCTCTCTTTAATGCAATAATATGTAGGAAGGTAGGACTTGTATTAAATTACTTTATATGTGATAAGATGTGATTATAATAAGGAAGGAGATTTATGATTGCTATAAAAAGAAATGTGATTGTATTATAGTTTAAATAAGTTATTTGCATTTTAGATTTATTTTGGAGTGGTGTCTTTAGGCACCAGCTGTACTCTGGGTTCACATGTGCCAGGAGCTGTACAGAGAAAACAAGATTATTGCTGCTTCGGGAGCCTTGAGGAAAGTTGTGGCTTCCCAAGCTGTATTGGGAATAAAAGTGTTTCTTGTGAGACCTTGTCCCTGCACTGCTGGCCAGTAAAAATTACTTTGACAATGGAGCTGGAAGGTGTGTCATGACCAAAACCTAGTGAGTCCCCCTAAAAGGCATCTTAGGAAATTGTTTCCCCCCCCCTACTTCAATTTTTTTTTTAATTTTTACACTTATTTTAAGTAGAGACATCCATCCCCTAGCAGGTACAGCTGAGATCCGAGGCTGTGTAAATAATACAGGGGAGCTGACTTGGATGAGGTGCAAATTGGGATCACACTTCTGCTGGAGCGGAGTGATTTACATTCTCTGGTTACAGCAGTTAATTGTGGGTGCCCTGATAAGACTTGTTTACTGCCACATCAGCTTGTCCCAGGCCTGCTGAGCATCAGCAGGGCCTGATTGAAGGCTTGATTACCTGTTCTGCTTACTGCTGCAAGGGTTTCATGCAGGAGAAATCAAAGTGCCATCTACAGCCTGCTCAGGACTGAAATTCCCATTTCAGGCTCTTCTCCACAGACACCTTCAGGGAGCCAAAGTGTTAAAGGATTAAGTCATCTGAAAATGCGTGTTTGGGAGAATTCTTAGCTATAAACACCTTTTTTTGAGCCTGGTGAAGGGCTGAAGCTGGTGCCTGCATGGAGTGACCCTGCCCACCACAGGGAATTTGGACATTTTAGGGCAGTGGCTGTGGCCATGCTCAGTCCCCAGAGCTGGGCTGTGGAGCTGATTGCCCAGAGTGTGGGGCCCATCCCTGTGAAGATCCCATGGCTGCCTGTTCAGCTGTCAGGGGTGCTGCTGGAGGCTCCAAGGAGAAGGCAGCACGTTCCCCAGGCTCTGGTACCTTTTCGGTGTGATTCCCACGGAGCAGGATGGGAGCAGCTCCGACCCTTGACTGCGCTCCTCGCTCCCAGCCTGCCAAGTTTCCACTCCTTTTGGAGGCACAGGCTCGTGCCTGGGGATGGGAGGGAAAGGGCAGCATCCAGGGACAGCTCCAGCACCCTTCCTTCCCTGGAAGTTTCACACATGAAGGGAAAGATGAGCCTCCACAAATATACATTGTGCAGGTGGGGCACAGCCTGGCAGTGCATCCCCTTCCCCTTGTCCCCACAGGGCTTTTCTTTCCTTAGTGTTTTTCTCTTCCATCTTCCTCAGCTTGTGGCTGCCCCACTGCTGTCTGCAGCAACACCAAGAAACCTTACAATAAAGTCTCATGAAACACCATTCCAGAGGGTGAGGGATGCTCCTAAACCATTCCTTGTGTGAAAACAAATCTTATCCAAAGCTTTAAACCCCGTCTCGTGTATGAGAAGAGTTGGTTGTACCCAGCAGGCTCAGATTGCTGTTTTTTCCCTAAATTGGAAGAAAAGCAGCATCGTGGCATGTGTTTTTGAACATTTCTGGGTATTCTTTCATACCCTTGGACAACCCCACTTGAGCATCCGTGGATACATCAAAGATACAACATAGAGAGCTGTGAAACAGCCTACAGAAAACCTTGGTGATAAAGGGACATCCTGTGATGATCTGAAATCCAAGCTGGAAACACAGGAAAAGTGCCCTGTGAGCAGAGCATCCATTTAGGAGTCATTTTATTCCCCAAGGTTGTCCCCAAGACAGCTCCACAGAGGAATTTCAGCCTCACTGAGAAGAGGAGGGGTAAGGAATGAGCTCAGTCACTCAAAGGAAAATTCAGCAAACTTTCAGATAATGCATCTTGAATGCCAATATGTCGTATAGGTTGCAAGATGCTGGTTAATGAATGTTGAATTAGGATGTCAATATTCCCATTCTCCAGCCTTTTAGGGTAATTTCACATGAATATTAAAAAAAAAAAAAAATCCCTGAAACATCCAGCAGATGTTTGTGCAGGATTCAGTTTTCAAGGGCAGCTTGATCTGGCCAGAAAGTTTCAGTCCAAGCAGTGGCAGCTAAAAGATGCCACTGTCACCTCTGTGGGCCTGGGAAAGTGCAGGGTGGTTCTGCACATGTTTTGTGGCTTCTCTGTGTGTTCCTGCAAATGGGAACATCAAATCCTATCAACATTGTGGTGAATTTCAGTTTGATTTTTTGTGTTCTTGTGCGGAGTCCTGCTGTGCTGGGATTGCTGGGAGAGAGGAGAGCTTAAAGAGATGCGGGCACAGAGACAGGGAAGGGCAATGCTGGGCCTTGTGGGCACCTGGCTGTGAGCTCCCCTGGCCTCAGAGGAGTCACCTGTGCAGGGAAAGGTGCCTGAGTTCCCAAGCATGACTTCAGCAGTGCCTAAAATTATATTCTTTGCACAGCTGATCCTCTTGACCCAATGGAATTCCCGCTGGTGATGCAAATCTCTCAGCACTGAGTCCACGTTAGACCCGGGCTTGATTTTTGGATGAGCTGCAGAGGCTTCTGTGGTTTTACAGTGCAGAAGGAACTGGTCATTTCCCTAAAAAATGATGGATTTGAAATCCATTCAAATGAGATATTTCTGTCTTGTGACAAGAGCTTAATAGCTTCTTGCATTTGTGTTTAGAAACATATTCTTTGAACTTTTGTGTAACGTTCAGCCAGTATAAGGCAAACATTCTTCTTCAGCTGGTAATAGGCTGTCTGGTGTCTGTAATTCAGTTATTTAGCTTTAAAATTAACTGTATATATTTGTAAGTTTTTAATTAAGATGTGTTTCTATTCAGAGCTTTTCAGAGCTTACTCAGAGGAGCATCAAACACTCCACAGTTTTGGTCTTTCCTCTCTGCCTATTAGCTTCTCCCCCTCTGCTTATAAATTTCTGATGACAGACATAAACATTTACCTCCGTGGGCATTACTTAACTCTGAGATCACTTTGTTCTATAAATACAAATAAATAAAAGGCCCTTTAATGGGTGAGGGGAAGCCAGCAGCGAAGTGGTTAAAGGTTTGTGCCGGCAGCCTGGCCAGCAGGAGCTGGCGGTGTGGAGCAGGGGGGACGCCAGCCTGTCTCTAAACTTTTTGGCCCTCCCTGAGTGCAGAGATGAAGGAAGAGCCCTCTATAAATCACTGGAGATTAGAGACCCTGTTCTTGCCGACTCTGCAGGGTTGCACTGCTTAATGTCAAAGCCTCACGTATTACTTTAACAGCACTCCTTTTCTTTATTAAATCCACTTTGAAATAAAAAAATGATGATCTTTCCAGTGAGGGGGAGAAGGTCTAAAAGGATTTAGAAAGTATCTGTTATGTTACATTACGGAGACTAATAACTGCACAGGGAGTAGGTAACATTTTTGCACCATTTCAGAAAGTAAAATGAATAGACTTTACAGAGTTTTCCTTCTTCAAAATATTTATTGCTGTTGATTTTGAGGAGCTTTGTGGGCTCCTCAGTAAAGGTGGACTGAGCGTGAACACCGGCGGGGATTTCCCTCCAGGTCTGCAAAATTAAATTTGCATCTTCATTTTTGCATGTCCTGCAGCATCTGGTTTTAGATTACTTTTTTTTTTAACCTCTGGATTTATTCTGGAGGAATTTTATTCTGTCTCTATCTCCATCTGAGTATGATGAAGACATATTTTAAACAGCTGTATCTGTGTCAAATGTCAGTGTTTGCTCGTAGCCTCGCTGTCTTGAGGACATTGAGAGGCTTCGAGGCACTGCATATTTATCTACTATTATGACCTGATTTCTTCTGATTTGTGAAAGTCACATCAGGCAGGATACGAATTTTTTTTAACATGTGAGGTTAATGGGATTGATTTTATGTAAAACACTGTTGTTTTTCCACATGTATTTAGTTACCTCCTTTAGTGCATTGCATCCCACCTAACAAATCTCCCGAGCCAGAGGAATTGCACATATGTATTTTTTCTGCACATAAGTGTTTCGGATCCTCCAGGTCATTTAGTATCCATTAGGACACTAAAGCTTCTTACTGTTTTCTCATTAATAGTCGAGTCTCTTACCACGACAAAAACAATTTCTGAGAGACAGGATTCTTTGAGAAACATCCCTGATGAAAGTCCTGGAAATCCTAACAACAAATGTTGTCAAGTTAGATTTCAGCGAAGCATTTCTGTTTCACTGTGCAGCATTATGCCCCAGGAATGTAGTTTTTCTTTTAGTCTCATGACTTTAAACACAACATTGGCATGAAACCCATTAAGAATAACAGATTTATAAGCTCTTGTTGATGGATTCTGTTCAAATGCAGTAGGATGGAAGGTGAAAATATTTTTAGTCTTTAAACGTATTAAAAATAAACTGTGATTATTTTAATTCTCTACATTTGAAGTCATTTGTTTCCTTGCCACCGTACCGGAGTGTTTTTCTACCCGTTCACAGTTCATTTACGATACAGTTTTGAAGTCTGGAAATAGTTCACACCTATAAAATGCGGTTTTGCGTTTGCCAGGGAAAATGAATATTGTTTTGCAATGCATCTTATCCAAAAGTTGACAAGTAACAGCTTTTTTGGTGCTTTACTCTGACAAACAG
This sequence comes from Anomalospiza imberbis, assembly GCF_031753505.1. NCBI lineage: Eukaryota > Metazoa > Chordata > Aves > Passeriformes > Viduidae > Anomalospiza > Anomalospiza imberbis. Next base: position 9,126,062 of record NC_089700.1, on the reverse strand, counting down.
CTTGAAGGTATCACCTTTGTAGGCGGCTGCCGCAATGAACTGCAGATATTCATTTATAGCTGTTTGTACTCCGTGTGTTCTTTCATGTGCTCAGGAATATTGCCCAGTTCCAAAGTATGAGCTCTTAAAATAACTGGAAATGGGGGTGGGGTCAGGATTTTGTATAAACAGGGCGAGTTTCTGGGGCTGGATGGATGCACTGGAGGATCCCAGGAGCACGGTGTAGCAGAGCAGGAGGTTATCACATCCCAGAGCGGCGATGCCGACGTTCCGACCAGCAGTTGGTGTTTTATTAGGAGAGAACAACTCTATAAAAGGAACAGGAGATTCAATCATAATATAGCGGGGTGACATGAAGGCAGCTGACAGCATGGCTTCAAAACCCATTTAAGATCCAAGAAAAGTTGCCACAAGTAATGTGCTGCAGCTGGGGAGAGCGTTTTGGAAAAAAGCAGAACCTGCCACAGCCCTGCGGATTCGCGTTCCCGAGCGGAGCCGTCGCCTTGCACGGAAAGGCTGGGCTGGGCTGGGCCCTTCTTACCACCCACAGGCAGGGCTGGGAAAGATCTCTCACCCCGTGTTTGTGTGTGTTTTTCCTGCTGAAAGTGGTCTGGGGAGAAGAGGGAAGCAATGACCAGTCTGGTGGTTTGGGTTGGAAAGAGAGGGAATGAAGCGTTGGCTGCGAGGTGGCGGAGCGTGTTCTTCTGGAGGGAGTTTGCTGGTGTAAGCAGATGCTTCCAAGAAGGGCCATTTTGGAAACAGAAAGTGATCCAATTAGGGGATTTTTAAAGATACGTGAAGAAGTGAAATGCAATTGACAATAAAATAAAAAAAATATTAATTCTTTCTGCTGTCTGGCAGTTCAGTAAGTGACTGTTCTTTGGATCATCTCTGCTGGATGGAACATTCCCCAGGGAAGTGGTGGAGTCACTGTCCTTGGAAGTGTCCAAAAATTTAGTAGATGAGGCACTTCCCAGTGTGGTTTAGTGGATATGGGGGTGTTAGGCCAAAGGTTGGACTTGATGATCTTGGAGGTCTTTTCCAACCTCAATAATTCTGTGATTCCATGACCAGCATTGAATGTCTTTCATCTCTCTTCCTCTGAAACCCGTGAGCCAAGTCCTGAGAGGTGCAAAGCCCTTCTAAATCTAAGGCAAAGACTGGAACATTTAAAAGTATAAACTTTGCTGTGCCAGAGCTGGTTTGGTTTGGGACTGCTTAAACCCAAGTAATTGGTGAACTGGAATACTTTGGAAATAGGATACTTCAGTGTGTCCAGCCTAAGAACGTACTTCTAAAGATTGTTAAATTTGCATTTTTAAAAGAAATCTGGGAAGAACTTCATGCCTGCTCTCATGTGGCAGTGGCTTTACAGGGAAGTGATGGATTGACTTCCCAAGGATGGATTTTCCAAGGGCAGCAATATCAGCAAGGTTGGTGTCTGTATCTAGAGAGAAGTTGGCCAGATTTTTACTCAACTATGATCCAAATCGAAATTAACTGATATTTTGGCTGGAAGTAGTGTGTCATTTATCTAAGAAAAGGTCATCTTCTCCCTGGTAGAAGGTAATGCTAATTTAGGAATAAACAGCTTTTTTTTTTTTTCCAGTTGTTCTTATAGAGGGTTCTGTCACACAAAAATACATTGCATGGAAAGGAGCTCAAAGAGGAGAAGCACAATTAAAACAAATATCACTGGGTTTTCTGAGTAATTGCAAGGAATTTCTGCGTGTTCCCTTCTACAAGGGCAACACAAATATCGTGTAAAGAAAATTTCAGAATTAACACATAGGTCTCTGCTGCTTCCATACATGGGGAAGAAATAACTATCACTGAAAAAAAATCATTCAAGCAAGCGAATGTTTCATTTTTAATTTACCTGTATTAGAAGCAGAATCAAAATAGTTACAGTAAGTGTTTGGGATTCCTTTTTTTATTAAAAAAATTCCATACCGATTGTATTTGTTGAAAAAACCAGAGGCACAGGTAGAATTAGGAAATCCAGGCTACCCCATCAGCCTCAGCATTGCATGGAATTGACTTTAAATTGGGCACCTGGTGACACTGACACAGAGAGGTGAAAAATGAGCTCTGGGGTGGGGAAAGGTTTCCTGCCCTCCGTGGCATCTTCTGAGCACTGGGAGTTTGGCATGGTTTGACCACGGAGTGCAAGTGCAAGGACAGCTTGATGAAAAATAGGTTCTGTGCTCCTTGTGCCACTTGATTCCTCCGTTTCCCCTCCTTTTGGAATTCCCTCATTTCTCTAAGATTCTGCATCTCACGCCAAAGATGGATTGAGTAGGAATGGTTGATCTAAAAAAACCATTTTTTGTGGGGTGTGAAAAGCTGGGGGTTATTTGCTGTTGGTGTCTCCCCCTCCCCCATATTTATGCCTGGCAAGGTAACATAAAATTCCATGTACTGCTTTGGCTCCCAGGGAATGCAGCTCTGCAAGGAGGTTGGGGTTGTTAGCAAAGCAAGTATCTGTCATCCAGAAAACAAGGGGCTTAAAGATTATGGACTAATTTCACACTTCCCATGGCATAGCATTACTGGTGCAGAAAATGATGGAGAATAAGCTGAGCACTCATTTGCCCGTAAACCTACAGGGGGGTAATGTCCTAAAAAGCCACTGAAATTGGATATGTGGAAAATGAACTCATTTTTTAAGTGGGTCACAACATCTGTGATTATCTCGTTGGGATTACGAGCGTGATCCTGCTGTGGTAGCACCGACTGCTTCCCGTGGGCTTCACCCCTCCATGCCCAGCTTGGCAGGGACTCCTGGTGTGCCCTGCACATCCCCAGCCCGCCCTCGTGGGTGGCTAGCTGGAAGAAGTGTATGGCAGGATGGTCTAGGAATGCTCAAAACTTCATCCATGCCTTAAAAACATAGATTTGAAATCAGGGATATGTTTTGACCGCTGTTAAAATGACACCGTGCTCTTCTGTGCTTTTGTCTTCTGCTTTCTTGGAGGTAATTTAAATATTCCCAAGGCTTGAAAATTATTTAGGAAATAATGAATTTGTTTTGGAAGCCACATGGAGTTTTGAGTCGTGGTGTAGTGGTGTCTGTATCTAGAGAGAAGTTGGCCAAATTTTTACTCAACTATGATCCAAATCGAAATTAACTGATATTTTGGCTGGAGTAGCGTGTCATTCATCTAAGAAAAGGTCACCTTCTCCCTGGTAGGAGAAGACTGGAAAATGGACCTTCCTGCTCTTCCCTTCTGCTGAAAGGGACCCAGTGTGGTTGTGCAGGGGGCAGAATATTTTCTCTGTGAGCAATGTAGATAGCAGGCCTGGTGTCAAAATTTAAAACAAGTTCATAGGAACCCTCTTCTTCTATTGAGCCACCTTGGTTGTCAGGGAAAGGACATGCTCTTTTTAGCTCATTTGAGTGCTTCTTTCACCCCACCTCAGAGCTGGCTCTCATTTCTCCTCTTGCAATCCCTTTGTGAATGTCTTTGGGGCAAACTACGAAGGATTTTAACCTCTTAGCAGTTCTTCCTACACAGCCTTCCAAAAACAGGGCCTTGCTCTAGACCTCGAGGCACTTCAGCTGTACATGTGGTGACTTAATCCTTGGAAGATGTGGGAATCCTCAAAACTGCCTGCTGGGATTTGGGGTGGAATCTCAATTTCCTTCCTCTCAGGTGGAGCACCCTGAGAAAGGGCCATGGTGGTGGCATCTGTTCCAAAGGAGCCCCCACTGCTCTCCCTGCTCAGCAGAGGCTGCCTCTTGCTCCCTGCTCCCTCTCCTCTGCCAGGACATGGGGTGGGATAGCGGACAGATCGGTCTTGACTCCAGAAGCCAAGAAATCAGGGGTTTATTCACACCCTAATGGTAACAGCAGTTTTATGACAAAGAATCCCCTTTGCAGAGGCAACCTGTACTCCCAGAATCATGATCTTGAGAGGATTTAGAAACACAATTGACTGAAACTTGAAGAATGTGAAACACTCAGAGGAAAAGCTGCCTTCTGTTAGACTAGTTCTGTAGAAAAGGAAAAAAAACCCACAGGATAAAAGCCAAAACAGGTGATCACGCTTCTGCTGAAGGCTCTGAGCAGAGGTTGCCTGCCCTCACCACAGCCCTGAGCTCCTTGTTGGGGCAAATCATTGCAAAAATCTGGTTTTACCAGGTTGTTTTTCTCTATGGCAGCAGCTGGGGTCACAGGCTCCCAGAGGTTATTTCCTGCCCCACAGCCACCCGGCCAAACAGCATTGTTCTTGAGGAGTGCCAACCCCAAACAACGTTGGACCCCCGTCCCTTGTTTACCTAACACCCAGTTGTGCTTTATTTTTCTTCTCGTGGCACTTGGTGTCTGTTCAGGCTCTCACAAATAAAATAGGAAATGGTAAAACACAAAGAAGCAGAGGGCAAAGCAGTGCAGGGAAAAGATTGATGCTGGTGTGGGGACGGAGGTGACGCCTACAAGGGCCCCTGAAACCTGAAAACTTCAGGTTTTATGTATTTCAGCTTTGCATACAATTAGCTTAGAAGCACTTCATTGTTTTTTCCATGCCTCAGACAGAGCAGGAAGCTGCAGAGAACTGAGATCTGGGGGAGATTTATGAAGGAAGGGCCCGCAGAGCTTTCAGATGCTGTTTATAAATGTCAGCCCTGTCCCAGCCCGCAGTGGGCTCGCACAGGAACCCAGGAGCACAGAGGTCTTGTCCTGAAGCATGACAAAGCAATTATTGATCTCCCAGACAGGGAAAGCAGCACTAAAAAAGCACAAGGGACAGCAGAGAGAGGGGTGGAACGTGCCACGGAGACGGAAGGAGAGGCCAAGGACAGGTTACCAGAGGAGTGGGCCTGAATCCAAATACCCCAGATGCAAAATCCCTCAGTTTTGGTAAACTTGGATTAGCATGTAAGAACAAACAGAAGAACACAGCTGGCCTTGCAGCTCTATCATTGATTAAACAATATCTGCGGGGCTTTGAAGTCTGGAGAAGTTTGGGGAGCTCAGCCTCGCCGTTTATCTGCCAGGGCTGAAGTATTCCATCCTGGTTTTCTGCTTTAGCACCTCTGCAAAGGGGCTTTCTAATGAGCTAAATATATAGAAAGGTGCAGGGAGAAACTTGGGATTCGTGCATGGAAAAGATCTATTTAGAGAAGGCCTGTAGGAGCTGCACTGGAGGCAGTTTTTAGAGGCTGTATCCAGTCCCTACCCTGCCCTGCTCCCAGCTCCCTGGGCAGCTTTCCTCTTGGCATTGCTTCCATCTTCCCACTCAGGATGTTGAGAGGGAATTTCTTCTGACTGGAAAACTACCTTCCCAAGCCTGTATACAAACACGAGGATTTTTCACTACTGGGAGGAGGGAGATGGACAAAAAGCTGGATTTTGAGGCTGTTCATTGGTGTGTGGATATTTAAAATTAAAATTCAGAGATGTGGGGGAAGAAGTGAGGACTAGAGGGCAGAAGGGAGATGCAGAAGACAGGAGTTTTGTTTGTGATTCTTCCACTATTTCTCATGGTACGTGGTTGAATTCACTCTCCCCTTAAAAACTGAGAGCAAGACTATTTCCATTCAGTGTTTTTAAATGGCCATATGGGAGGCAATAAGTGTGAACTGTTATTATATCTGGAAAAAATTGTGGGTGTTTATGAATGCCCCAAGGCTGGGATGCATCCCAGATGGGATTCAGCACCTGAGAAAAAGAGATTGAATTGATTTATCTCCTCCACCAACTTTTTAAGAGACTTCCAGGAACTGTGTCCATAATTTGGTCACCAGTTCTGTGCCTCAAACAAGCCAGGCAAAAAAAAATAAAAGTTCTATTTTCTCATCTGTTAGCAGTGGGCATTTCTTTCTTAGAAAAGTTGGTGTGTAATTCCAGTGTCCAAAATGCCAGCTTCCTCCAGTAGCCAAACTCTTTCCTGCTTTTGGAGCACCTGGATGCAGCTCAGCAGAGGAGATCAAAAGCTTCTGGCTTAAATTCGGGGCTCAGAGCAATTCTAACAGCTTCATAAGCAGGAATATCTTCAATATCTTGAAGGAGATGCTGTATTGCAGTGGCTACTGGAATCTTTGTGGCTCATCTGACCAGGATGTTACAATGCAGCTGGATACCCACGGTGACTCTGTGCAGATGCTGTATAGAGACATCTTCTTCATCAGGAAAAAAAAAGCTACAAAGCAGTTCTCTTAAGCCAGCGCTTTTAGAAGCAGTTTGAAACAGTTCCAACATGCAAAGAGTTCTCTTTTTTTTTTTAATGGAAGTAATAACCCACCTGCAGATATGTGTTTGGGGTTGATTTGGTCTGTATTTGCTTCAGGTAGACTCACAGAGTGAGCTTTGTACCCCAGGTTCATGGAAAATGGCTTAATTTGACTGAAGAGCTCAGCAAAACCCCTTCATTACTGTAACCACTGGTCTCAGTATTTCAGCCCTCCCCTTCCTCCAGGGCAGGCTGCAGGAAATTTTGGGATATCATGCCAATCCCTTATTAGAGAGGGGCTGAGTCCCACAGAATTGGAGCTCATTTGTCATGTCCTGGAGTCTGTTCCCAGACTGATTTCCATGCCTGATTTTATTTCCAAATCTCTCTTCATTCGTGTTCTCCTTGGCAGTCCTTACTCACCCTCAGGTATCATTTCCTTAGGTTTGCAGGTCTCCTACCACTTTTCCAGCAGCTCTCTGTCTGATCATTCAAATCCCTCCTTAAAACTAGCATCTTCCAGGAAATTCATCCTCCTCCACTGTCACTTATAATCTCTCCTGCTTCCTTCTTTATCATTTCTCCTCTGTCCTGTTCTCTGTTTTCCTGTCAGACTTTCTGTGAGTGTTTCTGTTCAGATTGTTCCTTACCATATATATATTTTTAAATACATGCTATGAAATATTGTTCATATAAAGCATTAAAAAAAGATAATATTCTGCCTTTATAAATATTCACCAATACACCTCTGGTGCTTTATACCATCCTAATTCAAAGAGTAGAAGTAAAACATCAGTTCCTGCATAGCAGTGGTATCTTAATAATAGTAAATAGTATTTAAAAAGCAACCCTTACTGTTTAGGAAATTAGGTGAAGTAGAATCAAATCGCATTTGACTTTATAATTTTCAGCTATGGACATGTTTAATTGACAAGCTGAGTCTGTATTTGGGATTGGAAACATGTTCTATCTGACTGTAGCTGTATTTTTTATTTGTTCATATATGCACAGCGTGCCCATGTGCACGTGCTGTGCATTAAAATACAAAAGTATACAAAAGTAACGTCACCAGATTTTTATTTTGCCTGAGTGTGCCATGAAGTAAGAGCTCTCTTCTGTTAGACTACAGTAAAAGTGGTAATAAAAGCCTGGGTTTTAGGCCTGTAGCTAAATGCTTGGTTACACATAAACATGCACACGTAGCTGAGAGCAAAGCAGAGATATGTGGGAGATAAAAGAGAACAAATGGGCAACTTATAATTACACCTATTTTAGTTCATCTGGTATCCAGATGATCATCCTCGCTTCTGATGGCTTTGACAAATCAGTTTATTAGGACTGTAAGTGTAACCCGGGGCTGTGCAGTAGGTAAGGCAACACTGTTTTGGGTTGTTTTGGGTTTTTTTTTTAATTTTTTTTTTTTTCATATTATATTCAGTCATTTCATTATTGGAGGTAAATACTGCTTGTACTTAGAAACACAACAGCTGGTCTCATGTGAGAAGGCAATCCACAGATTAACTTGCCAAATGTATTACCAGTTCATTTCACTAGACTGAGAACCTAAGGGTATTTTAATAGTTTTGACCTTGATCAGACAAGAAAACAAATGCCCTCATTCTCAAGTTGAACCTGTGACTTCAACACTGCTCTGCTGCAGGGTGAGGAGTGCCTGGCAGCCCTGGCAGGCTGAGAACAGAGTGGTTTGTGGAAGAAATGGGCAAATTCAGAGCTGCAAGTCGTGGTGGTGCTGCTCAGGTGGCTCAGGAGAGGAGGTGCTTTGCTGTGGTTGCTGCCTGGCTGGGCTCAGAGCTGTTTGCAGGGCAGCCACGCTCGGCTTGTTCTCTGCAAATTGGCTCTCCAGTCAGGAGGGGTTTTTAGTCAGATGTTTACATGTCTGATTTGGCTTTAATGTGGATTTTTACATTAAAGAAAATCAATTCTATTCGAACTGAAAGGCCAGATGTGTGCAGCCTCTTCACTGGACCCCAGAGTCTCCCTCCTGTCGTTCACAGAGCGTGGCTGGATTTCACACACCTCTGGATGTGCCACAGAGAGCAGCCCAGGGACAGGTGTGTGTCCAGCACTGGGGAAGGGCCTTTAGTGGGAATTAAATTGCAGCAGATCTTCCAAAGAGAGACCGGTTTTAAGGTCTTTTCCCTGTAACTTTTTTTTTCCATGGATTTCTTCTCCAAGGAAGGCAGGGGACTGGAGCCTGCCCTGAAAGGGCTGGAGGGACCCTTGCCCAGCTCTATCAGACATTGGTCTCCTTGAGCAGCCTCTCCTAATGGTTTTTTCTGTTTCCAGGCTCTTCTCTTGCTCTAAACCTGCTCAGTATTAAAAATTGGGAAAGATTAAGTTTATTCAGAGGGTAAACTCACATGTGGGGCTCATCCAGGTTCAGCCCCTTTACTGAGGGCTCCGGTGCCTGTGTGGATACACAGCCCTGACACTCTGCTTTCCTTCAGGAAGAGTTATGAGCATGAAGGATTTAAGGATGAGTCTTTGGAAAGCTCCTGACACTGGCCTAATTCAGTTCCCTTTGAAGTGGTGAGCTTTGCTGTTGGTTTTGTTGGAAGCCAGGCGCTGCAGAGGCCGCGCGCTTCCCGAGCACCGTGCTCAGCTCCTGGAGCCCAGAAAAAAAGGGATTGAGCGTCTCTGTCAGGAGCTGGGTGCTCTCATTTGAGGGGCCACTTGGTAAAACAACTGCTGCCTTTCCATTTTTGAATCTCTCCTTTCCTTTCTTTCCTTCTCCCTTGCTTCCTTCTGTGCCACAAGCAGACGTGAGCGTGAAGGGGTGAGTGACGAAACCTGGGGTCACCAGCCAGTCCTGACGGTGGCTGAAGCCTCAACACCCATTTTGTGCCAAATTTTTCTGTCTCATTTCCTAATCAGATCCCAGTCAAAGTCTTGTGGTCACTTCTCATTAATTCTCCTTAAGAATTCTTTGAAATAATCAGGTTTGGAGATGCAGGGCAGCCAAGAACTCTGTAACCCTTTTTCCATGAAACCTACATCTTATTTCACAGTCCTGTGACTGCTTTTAAAAATAGCTTCTCCTTACATCTCCAAAATCCCTTCTCCTGCTCCATGATCTTTGAAGTGAGATAAACCAGACAAATATCAGCATTTTTTTCCCTTTTTTTTTTACTTTTTTATAACATTTACCAGATTAGCAAATGGGGATTTACTTCATGCTTCCCTTCTACTGTGCTGTTCCTGGAAGAGATAAGTAAAACTCTGTGTTGTACACAGCTCCCAGAACCTTGAACTTGAATCTCAGCAACAAAACTCCTTCCATTTGATCTCTAAACCCATTTGTAATTGCCAAATCCAGGTGCCTTTTCCATGCAGACTAGGTCCTGCCATCACTGATCCTACAAATAGTCCTTCTTTTACCTAAAGCTCAATGTATCAGTTTGGATTCAGAAAAAGCATTTATTTTTGGGGGGCTTTGAGGGGATTTTTTTTAGTAAATAATTAGAATATGCTGAAAATCCTGGATTTTAATTTACTACCTTTTCAAATTAAATTAGAAGCTTTTCAGTCATAGAATCATAGAATATTTTAGCTTGAAAGGAACCTTAAAGATCATCTAATTCCAACAGGAATGGGCAGGGACAGCTCCCACTAGACCAAGTTATTCAGAGCCATTATTTCCATTCCATTATTTCCTTGGGTTTAGAATAATCCAGTATCTAATTCTACTGAATATTTAGGCTTTATTTAATAGTAGGAAGGCAAGAATAGTTTCCTTACTGCTTTATTCTCCAAGTGTGTTTACTTTTTCATGGTAACACAGATTTGTATTTCTTTAAGAATTTGAGGGTGATTTAAGCATCCATTAATATCCACTTCAACATGTTTTTACTGGTTTTGACATGTAGTTTCCTGAACACACTGGCACTTCCCACTTTGCCTCACATTCTTAAGGCAAACCTTGCTCCACCAGCGCCAGTTTTTTTTTCCTTGTTCGCTGAATTTTCCCCTTTGGTTTTGGTCGCTGGTGATGGAAAAACAGTTGAGTTGCCATTATCAGCTCTGATCAATAAATCTGAAGGAGAAAACAGAGGAAACCCCAACTCAGGGGAGTCCCAGTCAGCAAACATTTCCTGATAAAGAAAACACTCATATATCCGACACGTCGTCAGCTCCCAGGGTTTGCTCACGCCCCGAGGATCTGTCGTTGCAAGGAGGAACTCAGGGCTGCCAGAGCTGGGTTTGCATGGATCCTCCAAGAGCTGCCTTGAGGCAGAGCTTTGCTTGTGAAGGACAGTGGGAACTGCTGTTTTCTAGGAATCTTCCTCAAAGGATGAGTGGTTTGAAGGGATGCTTTCAGAAACCCACCCAAAGCTGATGGTGGGAATGGAGGAGCTCCTGTGCTGTTAGCCAAGTGTGGGTGAGCTTTGCTGTCGTGGTTTTCAGGCCCTGATACTGGTGTGTCTCCTGGTTTTCTGGCCCTGATGCTGCAGCTGGATTGATATTTATTGTTGGAATTTGATGTTAATTTAAAAATAAAATCTGAGGATGGAGTGATCCTGGTAAGAGCAGGGAGTAATGTAAATGCAGGATTAAGCTCACAGCCAGGGAGTCGTGCAGAAATGCTTTGGTGAGTCCTGTCCTGGTTGGATTTCTGACAGGCTCTTAGTCTCATCAGCTGGAAAATCTTGAAACAAATACAGCAGATTCAGTGGTGGTGTCTCTACTGAGGAATATTATCCACACGAGGAGTCCTAAGGGGATGCACTAAGTTGCTCAAGTGCCTTGGTTTAGGATTTAAACTATCTTGCACTGCAAGTATCTGGAAAGAAATGAAAACTTTGTTTATTTTGCAGTGTGTTGCTTCCTTTAATTATTCAGCAGACCTCTGGCAACCACCTGATTTATCTCCTCTTTGCCTTGCTGCTGTAGCAGCTGTGATCATCAGTTGTTGGAGTGACACCTATGCAGACTAGTTCCTTTTTCCCTAGAAATATCCATTCTTTATGGCGTTGGTGTCACACAAGTGTGGCTCTTGTTTCCTGTTAATGCCTTAAACTCGTAGTAAATCTATAGGTTGGTGTCTGTATGAAGGAGTTCTATGCAACAGAGCTTAAACCCATCTCAGTGTCTCTTGGGACTGAAGGAAGTTTAATGCTGTTATTTTAGAGAGAGCCTGAGCATGTCATAGGCAACCTGACCAATAATGTTCTACCCTAAGTAGGGATTCAAGCTATAAATCTATTTTATACAGCATGAAGAAACACTTAGACCAGGCAGAGGGATGAAGTACAAGGTTTGCAAACAGCTCTCTGAAATGAAGACGAGCACAGCTATGAATCTTAGCAGAGCTGCTCTGAAAGGTTTGCCTACCTCAATTTCCCTGATTTTAATTAGATTTTGCAACTTGTAGTAGATCAGAGTGTCACCATACAAATTGGGTGAAAGTTGAGACCTTCCCTCAGAAGATTGAGGACCTCCACTGCACTGATAGCCCTAATGTTTGCTCATTATTTTTGCAGGCAAATGGAGATTTAGCTTTGTTTATCTGCGGGATTAGTGCTTGGGATTGGCTTTGAAGCCCTGGGGATTATATTATGATGTTTGTGCACAACACTTGAGGAAATCTCTGCATTCCTGGGAGTATTACAAACAGTGCTCATTGACACGGGGAAAGCAGTGCAGTGGCAGCTGTGACAGTGGCACCTGGGGCACCCTGAGCTCTCTGTGCCCCCACGGGGCACTGAGGGAGGGTAAAAGGAGCTGTCCTCCCTTCCTGGAGATTTGGGATCAGCCCCTGGCCCACCCTTCCATCCGTGCCAGCCCAGCCCCGGGCTGAGGATGCCAGGGGACCTTGTGGCACTGTGGTCACAGGTGGTGGCTGCTGCCAGTCACAGCAAACTGGGCTGACTTAAACCAGTGATTTAGAGCTGAAATCTTTCAGTGTCCTGGCCCCCCTGAGCATTCCAGTTTGTGCTCAGGCACAGCTCATTAGGTTGATGGGCAGAGATGGGTTTGGTCCCCAGTGTTTGCTGATTTCTGCCCTTTTTTTCCACTTTGCTCCCCCTGATCAATCTCATCCATTGGAGGTCAGGTTCACTGGGAGAGGGCTCATTTCAGTTCTTAAACCCATTCCATACTGGGCGCCAGTGGGGTGTGTGTCCCCCCAGGGTGTGAAGATGCTGCTGGGGAGGTGCTGGGAGCTCCCTGCCAGCCTGGATGTGATGCTCGGGGAATCCTGAGCGTGCCAGGGGTTTCAGGGAGTGGCTGCACAGGCAGAGGCTCTCCTGCCCTCAGTTCAGCTGAGCTTTTACCACTGGGAGCAAATCTACTCCCCATAAATTCAGGTAATGATCACATCCTGGCTGAATTTCTATTTCTGATGATACAATTTCTGCTTCTGATGTTTCTGTTTCTGTTTCTGATGATGTGATTTCTCTTTTAATTTCATTTTCTCTATAATTTCTCTGATGTATTCTGAGAATGGACTCCCTGCTGGAGACCTCAGTGTCTTCCTGAGCACCACTTGGTGAATCACTGAATGAAGTTCCCAGAGTTGAGGAGCCGTGGGAACTGGAGCTGTTTGGGCTGTGCTCCCTCAGATCGGGGCTGGGGTCAGAACCTGGATAGATTATGAGGATATTCAGAGCTGCACACTTGAACCACCTGTTCTAGAATTTGAGGCAGCAATAAAAAAATGTAAAGCAGAAATAAGGGTATCTGTGGGGTAATAATACACAAAGGCCTGTGTTGGATTTTAACATTTTCATGTGGGTGATTTTTTTAAGTTCAGCAATTTATTAACCAATAACATCCTTAGGGGTTCTTCTTTTTTTACTATTATTACCATCTTCATTTTTGCATTTGAGTGTTTATTCCTTTTTCGAGTTACAGCATCTCGTTTCTTTCTGTCCTTTCCTTGAGGAGTAATGAAAACCAAAAATACCCCACAGTAATGAGAACCAATAGAGTACAAAGATTAACGTCACAAACCCATCACTGACCTCAATAACATTTCACAACATTTAGTTTTCATTACAGTGCAATGTTACTGCAGGCTTTTTTACATGAACTTCTGAAGAAAAATATATGATAGGGCTTTCCAAAAATACACACATGTTGGGAAATAAGACTTTTAAATCAAGAGTTTTACACATCCACTGATCGCATTTGACGAATCAGATGTATGGAATTAATTACTCTGAATCACAGCAGAGCAGACTTAAACACTTAGAAAACAAAGATTTTTCTGCTTTGCTGGTACAGACATGTGTCATGCCTTCTTCAAAAGGTGCATTCTGACTTTTAGTGCTATTTGCTCCCTTTGGATGATGAAAGAACATTCAATTTTTAAATTGTATTTGTAAAAAGTATTGCTTGGCATGGAGTGTAGGAAAGAACATTTAGAACAGGTTGATCTGTAACACCACGAGCAGTCTGTTTTCTATCAATGATTCCTAGCCAGCTTATTAAACAGATTTATACAATGAAAGAATCTAATAACAAAAACATTCACCTCCTTTATTACTTGGCATTATTTATGGCTCTTACTTTTTTTTAGCTACCTTTTTATATATCGGAATCTGCCAACATTGTATTTATAAAGTTTATGTACTAGCAGCATTTGTTGGGCAGGGATTTGGGTCATTTTATGTTTCTTTCCTCCTACACTTCTTATTACTAAATCTATATACAAATGCTTGTAAAGATTTAAAAAAGACACCAAAGAAAATACTCTGGAGAAGATGGAATGCTTGAAAAATTAATTAATTCTGGAGAAATTGAGTTTTTAATGTGCATACATTTTAGATATTCTCTCAATAATAATAAAAAATAATGGTGCTTAAGACTGAGGCTGTTCCAAGGCTTAACTGTGTTCCCCAGAATCCTCAGTGTTGAATCATAGATGGGGAAGTGTTTACACACTGTGAAATCAAAAGTTCATCCTATGACTGGCCATTCAAAGCTCTAAATATCCATAATTGCCGTCCAAAGAACAACTTTTGTCTTCCAGAGCTCCTTCCTTCCTTCCCTCCTTCCTCCCTGCTGTCTGTGCCTGTGTCTCAAGGCGATGGAGCCACAATGGCACGTTTGTCACCGTGGGTGGGACTTCATGGCAGCCCCTGAGCCTTCCCCTGCCTGGCCTCCAGTGCCAGCTCTTGGCTCTGGCATCCAGGCTGGGTTGGGCCTGGCACAGACATAAATAAAATGAAATGAAATAGAATAAAATAGTCTCCCTTCCCCATGGATTGTTCTTTCCTGGCAATCCAGTTCAGCCAGTGCACTTAGAGCCTCTGTGTAAGTGGGTCTGCTCAGAACAACCCAGCATGGACATCTCTGTTTTTCTAGAAAGCTCTTCCATGTGCCCAGGAAAATCCTTTTGGGGCATCCATCCATCCATGAGATGCCCCTTCTGTATTTAGGGAGAGAAATAAGAGATTGTATGGGCAAATAAGGGAAATGGGGACAGTGGAATTCTTGTGGCAGCAAAGCCAGGACAAAGTGTGGGGTTTGTCCAGGCTGCAGCACTGGGGAGCAGGGAATCCCTGGGGGAGCCATGCAGCAAGCACAGGGAGCTGCTGGTTTCCCCAGGCAGCGTAGTGGTGAACTGTTCATATAGATGAAAGTGAGAAGCAGAAAGAGGGCAGGTTTTGTATTGAACTCTCTTGGTTGAAATTCCAGCTGTTGGGAGCTCCGGTGGTGGCTGTGTCCCCACGAGGGGTCAGCGAGTCCTTGGTGCCCCCTCCCACCTGAAGCTGGGCTGGTTTATAAATGATCTGTCTGATGCTGGCTCTTGGTTTGCCTTTTGTCTCACCCTCCCAGGAACGTTCCCCCTGAATGCCCAGGCTCCAGCTATTTCAGAAGAAAACCTTTATTTTTTTCCCACTGAGGTTAACCAAGCCTCCTTCTGTTTTGCTGTGCTCAGCAGTTCAGGCCAAAGTTTACAAGAAAGGTAATTACAGTCTTACTTTTAATTGTAATTAACTAGGAGTAAAGAATCAAAATAATCCAGCTACTCTTTTGCTGAACCAGAGCATTATATATAATGTGACAAGGAGAATGCCTTGCCCTTCAGCCATTAATTTTAGCAGCTCTGTTATTCCTAAATTAACTAAACCTCTGGTGTCAGAGGGGAGAGAAAATGAATCAGCTCTGGGATTTCATTGGAATACCTTGCCCATGGTTGTGTCAGAATGTGCAAGGCTTTTGAAGCACTTCAGGTTATGATAAATTAGAAACACATAATGAAGAAAATCAGGAACTCCAAATAAAGAGGTCACAAGTGAAAAATGTTGGCAGTGAATTACAGGCATTTCTGGTCTCATGAAGACCAAAATTTGGGCTTTTGAAGGGAGTCGTTCCCTTTTATTTCCAAAGGTGTTGGAGCAGTGTGAGTTTGGCAGGGAGTTCAGGGGTTTAGGGGCTGCAGTGCCCCAAGGAGATGTCACTGTCACGGGTGGGAGAGACACACTTGTAGGGACAAGTGGATTCATAGTCAACATAGGATGAAGAAGGGAAACATTTTAGCCCTCTGATTCCTAATTGTATTCACTGATTATGACCCAGAACACAATTCTGAACATCTGACAAATGCTACTCTTTCCAAACTCTTTATTTAGCAGGGATTGGTCTCCTGGTTTCTTACCTGGCATCACCTGTACCGTGGTCACTTTCCCTGGGCAGGTGGCAGCCAGCCAGGCCCAAGGGATCTGAGGGAGCACAAGGCTCAATGGCACCATTGGTGACAAAGAAAGGACTTGAACCAAGCCTTGAAAAGGCAGTGAAATGTCAGATATCCACATTTAAAGCCCAGACCAGGGCGGATTTTCCTCGTGCTGCAGCACTTCCACAGCCAAAAACCCAAGTGCCACGGACCTTGGCAGCATTACTGGGGGGATCTTCCTTTAAAGATGAGCTATTCTTGAACAATTTCTCCACTGTGTGTGACACAGACAGGCTTTTCTTTGACACCAGACGTGCATGTCTTCTTGCTCCAGCTATTTCTTTCTTGGACAAACATATGTATTGTAGCCAACGCAAGGAAAATCCCGCTCACTATTTATGTTTGAGTTCCCTGTGTCCCATCAACAATATCCCAGTGTATTCCTGGCACCAGAGCATCTTGATCCAGATCCAGCACTGTTTTCCTGGATTCCCCTTTGGTCACTTAAGTGCCACAAACTAATCAGTCTTATTTAGTGCCCTTCCATCCCAGAGGCTCTGTTTTTTGGGCACTGGAGTAGTTTCCTGTCCTTTTTCTCATTTTTTTTGCTCAGTAGGGAGCTCCTCTTACTGTGAATCTGAACTAAGAATAATTATCAGGACTAGGAACAGATTTTTTCTGCTGTCCTGTGATTCTTCCACACTTCCAGGAGCTCACATTTTGGTGGTGCTCTGACCACCAGGCAGAGATTTATTATATGTGCACTATTTGAATATACTGGGAACTTTATGTGGCTCTCAGAGGGCAAAAGCTTTTCATAGGGAAAAAGAATCATGGTGTTGGTGCCTTCCCTTCAAGGCTGCTCTCCTTTGTAGTAATATATAGATGGAGATTAAATTTTCTTTTTCACTTCTTTTCCTGTTTTTCCCTTTATTTTTCTTTTCCCTTTCCTTTTTTCTTATTTTTCTTACTTTTATTTTCCTTTTCACCTTTTTCTTCTTTTCTTTTCCCCCTTATTTTCCTTTTTTCTATTCCTTTTTTTTCCTTTTCCATTTTTTTCTTTTCCTTTTTTCCTTATTTTCCTTCTATTCTTTTCCTTCTCTTCCTATTTTCCCCTTAATTTCCTTTTCCTTTCCCTTCTTTTTTCCCTTTAATGTGTTGGCATAAAACTAGCCAGGCACACTCTCCTTTCATATAAATAAATACAGCATTTGCATCAATTAAAAAAAAAAAAAAAAGCAATGCTATGGGCTCCCATTGCATACATTTATTATAGAATACATGAATGCAGATTTCTTTTGAGCTGGAATCTGAGTGTTTTTCTTAGCAGAGCTTTGGAGAGCTGCATTTCAAAGGCGCTCTCAGCTCCATAAGTTTTGTGTCCCGTCGATGTCAGCCATTGATTTATCCGAGGAGTCGCGTTGTTTACAGCGGAGACATTAAATCATAAAACAACTCCCATTGTATCCTGTGCTCAGATAGGCAAAAGCACTTCCTAACTGTGAAACCAGCTGCTCTAATCTTTAATGACTTCGGTTCAGTGGCCAAATCTACTTCTTTGTGCTCTCCTAATGCACCATTAGATTAGTTACTGTCGCTGGAATTGCTGTTGTTCAGCCCTGGTTAGGGAGGATCATGGTATTTTTCATAAATCATTTTTTTTCCTTCTTCTTTTACTGTTTATAGGATAATGGTGCTGTAGCTTTGCAATTGTTTTATGAGGCAGTAATCTTGTTGCTGTGAGGATAAAGCGTGAGGCCAAAGGCAGTGCTTATCTCCAGAGAAGTCAGTTATTGCCCAGGAAATCTCTACAAAACATCAATTATCACAGGTTCCACCCCTCTGAAACAGCAGCAGTGAGATTTTTGTGTCCAGAATAGTCCAAAATGAAACCCAAACACAGTATTTGGGGGATACTTTTGCACTTAGTTCCCAGGCTCCTGAAATAAGTTTGTTTGATTAGCAAAGGCCAAAATCCTGGGGTGTTACTCAGGGTTGCATATGCAGCTCTGCTCACAGAGCATCCTCAGGCACCAGCACCACCAAAGCCAACCAGGGCAAGGACAGCCCATCCTCCTGTAACCCAGCAGGGAATTCCTGGTTTCTGATCTCCCTCCTGGTGTCTTTAACTCAGGCTGCAGGAGGAGGATTTCCTGGCTGATGCAGCGCTGCACCCGGAGCAGCAGGAATTTACAGCTCATTGTCTTTACCTAATCATTAATAACTATTTTAGGCCTTTCTGCATTTAAAAGAATTGGAGGGAGGCAGCTCACAGTGATAATTATGGTGCTGAGCCTGATTTTGGGGAAGAGAGAGTGATCCAGGCATGCTCCTCGCTCAGGAATCC
The DNA here is from genome assembly GCF_031753505.1 of Anomalospiza imberbis. Lineage (NCBI taxonomy): Eukaryota > Metazoa > Chordata > Aves > Passeriformes > Viduidae > Anomalospiza > Anomalospiza imberbis. Next base: position 9,107,898 of record NC_089700.1, on the reverse strand, counting down.
CGCAGCACCTCCCGGGGAAGCGGTTAAACACCGCGCGCTGATGCACTCTGTCTTTAAGAGGTTTATTCAATTAACAGTTTAAACTTTCCTTCTATTTTGCCATTTGGTGAAGAGGATTCTTATGCATTTAATAGTTTTATGCATTTACCCATTAGCCCTTTTAAGTGGGCTGGCGGGCCGGGCTGTGCCATTTGGGCGGTGGGCAGGGCAGACAGTGATCCATGGCACGTGTCGCGGCCGTTTGCATCTCCCTGACCTCCCCAATCCATCTCCCTGAAGGTTGCTGTCCATTAATCCCACAGCAGCTGCTGGTGCAGCCACTCGAGGTACCAAGGCAGGTAGCCAAGGCTTCAGGTAGCTCCCTGCCCGAGGAACCCCAATGGGCAGGATATTTTCATCCAAATAGAAACTTAAAAGAAAATTACTTATGTTTGTTAGCCTAAGGACTGCTGATCCCTTTAAACACTTTAAATTAATCCAGCTTCATTTGTTAAAACTAGCATCATCTGTTCAAGGACTAAGGGAACACTGGGAACACTTCAAAACAGGCACTGCAGCAAATCTTGCCCTGCTGCCTCATGCAGGGTTATCTAAAACTCACTTTGCAGCAATATTCCTATTCTATGTTAGTTCTTCTTCATATTCCATTTTAAATTCCTGCCCTTTCTCTTTCCTTTCCTTCCCTTACCTTGCAGATATTTTTGGCCCTGCTCTGTCCATGCAGCAGGTCAGGGATTTATTTATCTGCATCCCAGCTGCTTTGAAGGGAGCTGAGGGCAGGACTAGCTCACAATGCCCAGGTAAATTCAGGTACTGAATTTACCCACTACCAGGAGCTTCTGTAAACTAATATTTTAGATCTGTTTGGCTTCTGATACAGGCTGAGAATGAAATGTTCCCTCAGGGACTGGTGCCACCCTGTATTTGCCTTTTGTCCCTTGTATTCAGGCTGAAGTTGAAGAAGAGAAACAAAATAATTAAAATTTGATGAGTTTTTATACTATAAAGGGGCAGCAAGTAGTTAGTTTTATCCCAGTTTTATAGGTGTTACTTGTTTATAAATTCTCTGGTAAGGTCAGTATGAACAGAGATACCAGAATATTCAGCTGCCTTTAAAAGTAATGAAAAATCCAGCAGAACTCACTTGAGAGGATGATTTCTACATAATCTCACTGCTTCTGGCACCTTCTTCTGGTAATAATCGTATCATTATAATACCTGTGTTAAATTGAGCAGAGTTAATTGATGTAATTTATGGGAATGTGGGCTTTTGTCTAAAATGCTCTTGTGTATGAAGCAGCAGCTGACAGGGAAAGGAGGTGGCACATCCATGTTTTGTATCAAGAAGCTTGAAAGGATCTCTGGGGTAGTTCAGCTTCAGAAATAAACCCAGAGGAGCCATCCCCACCTGCTCAAGTTCTTCCCAACCAAGTTAAAAAGGCTCAGGCCTTCCTCCCAAATCTGATGCTATGGAGAGTTGGGTTTGGGATTTAGTCCATGACAAAGATGTGGTTCTGCAGGAGTTAGTGGGGAATTTTGTGGAAACATCGATTATCTGCAGGTCTTGGAGCAACCCGCTCTTGCGGAAGGCATCCCTGCCCATGGACCAGCCGATCTCGAAGGTCTTTCCAACCCAAACCATTCCATGTTCCGGGACTCCGTGCCTCACGTCCCACCCCAGAGCAGCTCCCCAGAGCCCTGTGCTCTGCCCTGCTCTCCCCTCCAGCAGGGTTGTCTCAGGGCTGCTCCGTGCAGGCTCCTCGCTGGCGGATGTGTTCTCTCCAGCCAAACACGACCACCTGCGAGTTTGTGCTGGTGTTAGCATTTTCATCTGCCATTATTCAAATCCAGCTGGCTCTCCCTTTGAAGTCCGTTCCCTCATGTTAAATGTTAACTCCAATTTCTCTTGGCCAAGGGAACAGATAGTGCATTCTTTCCTGTCTGTGTGATAATGGCCACACTTGTGCTGGCTGCCTTCGGCCCTTCCCGCCGCTCCGGATCCTCGCTCTCCTCCAGAAGGAATTTCGAGGCCCAGCTCTGCTGCAGGGAGTGGGTTTGTCCTGCAAAAAAATCTCAGCCTAGCCCTGAGAACTGTCCTTATACATCCTTTACCTCGTATATGGCCAAGCCTCTCTTCCAAGACTTGGCTTAGGGTAGAGAAAAATTACCAAAATATCGCATTTAGGGGTAAATTTGGAGCAAGCCCAGGGTGTTTTGAGTTTTTCTCAGATTCATGCAGGCTAATGTTTGGCTTTTTCCAGCTGCACTAGCATTTTTCTAAACATATTTCAGTGCTTATCCTTACATTAGGCACAATAGGAATGGAGGGGGGGAGACTTGTGACCATTTGAACTTGAAATCCCCAGAGAGCTTTTTATTCTAATAAAACAGCAAAATATTGGATACATGACACCCCTTACATCAAACTCTATCATATTAGGGAAACCTTAGAACTCTGGTCTGCAGTCTGGCCTGATACATTACAATTCATCAGGGATCAGTATGAGAAATAATTACATCTATTTGTTTATTCCACTGTCAGAATGTTGACACTAGTTTTTCATATTGTCTCTGTCACGAAGAATCCTAATTAAATAACATGTCAAAGGCATTGATCATACACTTATAAATTTGTTTGATATATCATGGAGGCCTTTTGTTATTAGGAGATATCACAAGATTAAAATTAAAGTTTGCCAAGCCATCTAGCTCATTCTACACGGGGCTTTTTCCTCCTAATTAACCACAGAATTTTGATGGCTTGTCATTCTGGTATTGTACAAAGTGATCTCTTCCTTTTTATTTCAACTTCAGGATACCATTTCCCTTTGACCAAAATCTGGCCAGATAAGTACAATTATATTAAGCTATGAAATGACAGGCTCCTCCTGTTTGTTTTTTTTTTTTTTTCATTTTTCTATCCTAATTCCTCTGCTTAAGGAGCACTGGCTTATCCCAAAGAAGATCAAGAAGAGCTCACCTTCAGTTCTTGTGCTTTCTGCACAAAACAGAGCAGGAGCTTGGACCACCCCCATTCTCTCCCCTCTTTTTGTAGCTGGGTTTGTACCCAACCCCAGTCAGGGTCCAGGTAGGTGGCCATAAATCCATGAACATCTTTCCAGCTCCTCCACACTCACCCCTTTAGGAAAAACAGATTTTTAGGAAGGTGACAGGGACCAGAAAAATCAGTACTTAAATAATACAGTTTCTTCCCAAACAAATACAATTTGCCAAGAATCACATTCTCTGTACCTCCTACTTGAAAGGATAAAAATGTCAATAAATAGGCATTTGTTGTCCCTTTTTGATGTGTTTTCGCCCGTTTTCCATAAGAACATAAGCTAGGAAGGTTTTACACAGATTTGGTGGCAGAACACATGCATTAAGATTAAGTTTCTTTTTAAAATTTGCATTCTTTGCTTTGTGTGTTTCCTAAATGGGGCAAGAGGGTTTCTTAGTGTGTCTTAGTATTAAAATCTAAAGTAACAGACCTTCATTCTAATGAGCTTTGTAAATCTGACCTAAAAAGTGTCGCCTGGAGTCTTTGAAATGAGTTTCCTACAACTTCCTCTGATCTGATTGTGTGTTTTAGGGGAGGTTAAATGGGTTAAGATTCTTAGCTGTCCTAAAGCCATTGGAGTGATTCCTTATTAATCTTTTTCACCCCCTAAGACATCATCTACAGATCTAGGCGGATTTAGTACATAAGATAACATAGGCAGCCCTGCCATAACTATCCACACAGCTTCTGAAAGGACAAAAGGGTGACAAAAATATGCAGAAGCCCTTCCAAAGGTTCATGTTAACAATACTTCCCCAGTCTTTCCCCTGCCTTTATTCAGCCCTGGATTGTCGCAGAAGGGAAGTTTTATCGTCACAGGATAATATCTCTGTAACTTGTGATCTAAATTACAAAGAAGTTTGTTGTGCTCCGTGTCCTATGGCAAAACTTGTGAGCATAAGATGGGGTCTGCAGTTAGCCCTGGCCCTGCTGATAACCAAGAGCTCCTTGTTCCTGCAGGAAGGGGCTCGGCGTCCCTGCCAGCGGCTCCTCCTCCCCACCGCCTCCCAAGGGATTTTCCTTCCAGTCTCCTCTTCCCTGCTCCCTGTCCAGGCTGGTGGAGAACTTTTCCAGAGCTTTAATTGAGCGAGAAAAACGGCTTTTTTCACCAAGGAATTGGTGAAAAACTGGTGCCGTTCTTGAAAGTGTTCGAGGCCAGGTTGGATGGAGCTTGGAGCAGCCTGCTCTAGTGCAAGGTGTCCCTGCCCTGATGTGGATTAAATCACCTTTAAATGTTCCTTCCAGCCCAGACTGTTCTGTGATTCTAAATAACAGAAAAAAAGTAAAAACAGAGAGATAGTTTCATTTATCTGAGTGATTGATGCTTCTGTCTTAGGCATCCTTCGACATCCCAGGGCAGTTCAGGGCCTTTGCCTCTGGTGGGAAGGTCATACAGTAGCATTGTAATACTTTTACCATAAATATGCTTTTTTTTTGGAAGAGCAAAAATCCAGTTATCCTTTGACATGGACCGTATATTTTATATGATTCTCTTTTACCCCTTTTCATGTTATATCTGCATGGCAGCAACAGCATTTTCAGTTTCACGCTCTTCTGCTTGAACTTATTTGTTCTTAATCATTTGCTGTGCTAGAAAATGTGAGTGAGGTTCATGGTCAAAAGATTTTTATAGGTCTTGTCCAGGGCATAACAGCATTTGGGAGCCTTAGGTGTTGTACAAACAGTGGTAATACAATTTGAGGGATCAGCTGCCATTTAATCAATGTCGGGAGGTTGTCAATTCCTTCCATGATTTATGGCTGGGGAAATACAGAATGATTCGTAAAATAACAAGGAGCATCTCCCCCACAAATGGGATATTTTGAATAAAAAAGCAAATTGCAACACAAAACTATTCTGGAAGAATTTTCTCAGGATTTTGAAGTGCTTGCCTTAGCCTTGAACTCCCTGTTGACATAAGTGTTCCTTAGTCCTTTGCAGGTGCTACTGTAGTGTCACAGAGCTCTCAGGAGCCCATTTACAGTCTTTTGGCTTGGGGGAAAAAAAAAAAAAAAGAAAAGAAAAAACACTTTAAAATGGTGAGTGGCTTCTTCAGAGCTGGAGCGCCCTGATAAGGAGCCCAAGTGTGTGGTTTCCATGTGTTCTAACGCTTTCTGCAGTGTAACACACACCCCATGGGGCCAGTGCTCCCCACAGTCCCATCCCACGGGGTCACGGCTCTGCCCCCACATCCAGAACATCCTTAAGTGCCTGCTTAGCTTCTTCCAGGCTGAGGAAAGCATTTAAGCACAGTTCTCCCAGCAAATACTGTGTACCTAAAGCAGAGAGGGGGAATGCTACAGGAGCTTTTGCAGCTCATCCACAAACTCACCTGGATGTGGCATTCAGACTTTCCACGCTGGTTTTTGTGTCTCTAACAGGAGACCCGTGATTGTATTTTCTTCCTGTGCTGCAGATATTGTAGGTCTTTATATTTATAAAATGGATTCAGGTCACCAGGCCATCAGCAATTTGTAAGTGCATGTGCCCATGTTTAGCTGGATCTCAGGGGGACAACAGGGAGATAGAGATGTCACTCTTCCTCTTCAACAATAGTCAAACCAAAAATTATTAAATTATTAAATGACACATGCATTTGGAAAGCTGTTTGACCCCTTGATGGCAAAGGATGAGCAGCTCCCCTTTTCCAGCAGCTGGGCAGCAAAAGCCATGGCTTTGCCCAATAAAGACACCTGCCTCCAAAATTCCCCTCCTGTTCCTTCTTACACCAGCATAGCACGCCAGGGATTTTTGTCTGCATGGAGACCAGCTTTGGAGTCTACAGAGACGTTCCAAGCAGAATCTGGGAGAGCTCAGGAATGCGGGCTTTATTTAAAAAAAAAAAAAAAAAAAAAAAAAAAAAAAAAAAAAAAAAAAAAAAAAACCAAAAAACACTGGAGGCAGTTTAGGTATTTAGCTCCTGAAGTGTTTTTTGTATCTCTTAATTACTTATAATCTGACTTTTCTTTCTAATTGAGGCTCCCAGCATCTGTCTAGCTACCAATACTCTTAACTAGTAATTTACATTGCAGTTGGCACCTGACCTTACATGACACATGTAAGACTCTTAGACAGATAATCCTGGCTTCTTCTTGAGACTTATGTCGCCATGGAGGGGTCAGTGGTGTGAGACAGCACAGCTTGAGGTGCGAAGTGCCACAGCAGCTCACACACTTTACCTTGCTGAGTCTGGCAATCCCTTAACAGGCTGATCCGGGCTTTTGCACAGCCAGTCCTCCTGCTTTTGTCCCAGGCAGGCATTTTTCTGCCTGTCACTTGCAGGCCTTAAAGCAGCACGTCTGTGTTGGTTCATTTGCAGACATCAGTAGGTACATTTCACACTGAATTCCACCCTGTGGGGCCGTGTCTAATTGGACAAATTTGAGCAGCAGGCAGGAAAGCCACCGCAGCATGGAGCAGTGATATATGGGCACAGGGAAAAAGGTTGGGATCTTAAAGTCACAGCTCATCTGCTCGCCTGCCTGGCTCCCAGATTTGGAGCAGGATGGATCTGAAAAGTGAGATTTAACGTCCTGTGCTGTCCCCTTGGTGCTCCAGGGTTTTCCAGAGTGGCTCTCTGTGCATTCATTCAGCTCTGAATCCCAGAATTATTGAGGCTGGAAAAGCCCTCCAAGGTTTTTGAATTCAACCTGGGAGTGATCATCACCATGTCACAGCCCTGAGTGCCACGTCCTGTCATTCCTTGGACACCTCCAGGGATGGGGACTCCACCACTTTCCAATGTCTGACCACCCTTTCCATGCAGAAAACTCCATGAGAAGCAGGAAAAGTGTCTGCACCTTTGGAATGGGGCACAGGAACAGTCCAGCTCAACCCCCTAAAATTAAAGCCTTGTTCAGCTATAAACTGCACAGCTGCCATCCACATTAGGGGGATTTTGGGGGGAATTTCCTGCAATATTGCAGCACCAAGGTGGAGCAGGGAGGCTGTTATTAGCAGAGAGAAAAGGGGAAAACAAGAATTTCAGAACCTTGGCAATAAAAGGGAGTTGAAGGGTTGTTTCTGGTCATAGATGTTTCTTTTCTATTTTACGTTGCTTAAGCATAATAAATGTCAGATGGCTGGAGTAGCATGTTTTATTAAAATAAGTGAATTTGGAGGTCAGGAGAGCACTGTGTTGGTAGCCCTGTGCACAGGATGGCTTTGTCTGGGTGAGGGGCAAGTGGAGGGCTCCATCCCAGTGTACAGGGACCAGTTTTAGAGGGAGAAATGGCCTGAAATCCTATTTCTCTGTAATTTCTTTGGGTTTTGGTATCTCTGCTCAGCCAACAAACAAAAGTGCCATCTAATGACAACTGTGAAAAACCTTTTGGAATGAAAAACCAAAGAATCTTACGTGACCCCAGTAAAATTGTTCCTTAGAGTACATTTCTATCAGTGACATTTTGATCTGTTAGAGGTTCCCCACTTGGATTTTGCTTTTTTTAAAGATCTCTGAGAAACATTGCTCCATATGCTGATTTTTCACAGATAATGGTAGGTCTGAAAAGGATCTTAATAGGCGCAAAAGCCAAGTGTTGAAAGACTCCCAGAGGATGGCTGTGGTGACAAGTCCTTGTATTTTGCATCAGTCAAACTGAAAATCCCTGCCTGACTCTTGGGCGTGCAGCTGCTCCAGGGAGAATGGGGGGAAAAAAAGAAGTGGTTTGGTGGCTTTCAAAGCATCTGGCCAGAGTTTTATGCTTTTACTACACTCTACTGATGCTCAGGGGTTTAAAGAAATAGATGCCTTTTGGCTCTTCCTGTGAGTGGAGTGAGTTGCCACAGCAGCAGAGCCGAGCGGTGTCTCTCACTGCCCTAAAATGCCAAATTATGGGGATGTCATGAAAAGGTCTCTGCCAAATGGCATGGAAGTGACGGCTTCAACAGATAGTAATTATTGTTTTTTTTCTTTGTGATGGATGTCTGTTTATATTTAATGTAGTCACTAGATGAAAATGGAGGTCTTTGGTTAATCAGATACGGGTTTAGAAACCAAAATTAAGTCATTCATGTGGATATGGTTGAATTTCCTTGCTTCCTTGTGACCTGTTCCTTCAATCCTGTAGCTTAGATCTGAGGGTTTGCTTTACTTAACTTTCCCCAAATTGAAATAAAGAGCAGCTTACTTTAACATATATCATGGGAACGCTGTGGATTTTCCCCCCTCCGGGCCACTCAAAACAAGCCCCAGGCCCAGCAGTCCTGAAAACTTGTGTGAAGCTGGAAGTGCAAGATTTAATGCCTTGTAACTTCACTCTGCCTCCACAGTGAATTATTGCTGCAGAACGTGTCAAAGAGGCAGATGTGGCAGAGCAGAAGTGGAGTGAAGGCAGGGAGGCCGTGGTGCTGCCCAGGAGGGTGGCACAGACCCCAGCAGGGATTCAGGCTCTCCTCCCTGGTCACATTCCTGCTTTTCCTACGGGAATGCTGCTGCTTCCCATGGCAGCTGATGGGAGTGTCACCAGTGGAAGCTCAATCCCTCAGAAGTACCAGAACACCTATAAATACTAGAATGCCTTTAAAAGCATGTGGAGTGTTAGACCAGCAGCTACCAGGGTATGAACAAGAAGGTCAGGAAAAAACAAGGGCCATAAATATTTAAGGAGCAATTTTCACCTTGATGGGGAAGGGAGGGTCCTGCTGAGCATCCCTGGATCCTGACTCCATCACGCACTTGCCAGCCATCCAGCAGGAGTGACAGGACTTCTTCTGGCCTCCCCATCCCCTTTTCCTCCTCCTGTGCAGCAGGAGGTTCATCTCCCATCCCAGCAGGGTCACTGGTGTGAGGGTCCCAGCCCCGTGCAAACCCCATTCAAGCCATGTGCATCCCTCAGCAGCAGCACGAGTCGCTTGCATAGAGGCTTGTAAATATGAATCGTTGCTCAAATGCCAAAATTATAATTAAAAAGGTTTTGTCTTTTGGCTTTTGTCTACATACTTTCCTAATATTGTCACTTGGCAGGGCCGGGGTGTCTCTCGCGGTGTAATTGCCGCAGAACATTTCCTTGAAAGAGCAGCACCACCCCGCCTCCTCCTCACACTTGCATGTGGAAAGCACCAACTGTTTTATAGGCATTAGTGAGTTCTGCTCGGCAGTGCAAGGAGGGATTGACTGTCTGTGCAGCTGGGACAGCTGTGGAACAGCTTCGGAGCTGGAGTGACCTGCCCCAGGCTGCGCTCGGGATGCTGCGGCGAGGAGGGAGCTGCTGCTGTGCCTCTTCCAGAGAGCAAACACAGAGGCTTTGACAGGACAAGCTGTCTGGGTGGGTTGTTTTTCTTCTCCTTCCCCTCTGCAGGGGTCTGTGTGTAGGAAGGGACCTGTCTGGTCCCACAGCAGCAATGCCCTGGGCTGTGTGGTCACGCTGAGCCGTGTCCTTGCAGCACCACAGCTCCAGCTCCCGTCCTTCTGCCTCTCTGCCTGCTGTCCAGTGGGAAGCTGGGATTGCAGGGATGCCAGGACTTCTTCTCAGGCATTTAGGTACTTAAAAAGCCAAAGGGCTCTTGTCCACCCCATTAAAGAGTGCCAGGTAATCCCTTTATGTAGTTAGGGGCATTTCCCTGCCTGCGCATCAGCACCTGCACGAGGATGAGGAGTACAGGTGCCTTCCTGTCAGGGGCTGAATGGCAAGGAATCCCTTGGGATTCATTCTTTTTAAAGAGCAGTTGTGGTAATATTAGAATAAGTAAATAAACAGAACAGATCTTTAAAATCAGTTGCAGAATATGCTTTCTATTTTTGGTCAAAACTTTGAAGATCTGGAAATTGTCCAACAGTTTCGAAACAAAACCTTAAATTAAATCAATGGCTTGGAGGGGTGCTTTATATTTTTTTTTTAGTCTTTAGTACCAAGAAAATTAATCTTCCAGACAGGGGTTACATTTGAGGGAAGAGCAGTGCATGGGCAATTAGCACTTTTCCCCCCTTCAGAGTGGTGAAGCAAAGTTTGGGGTAGTGCAAGCTCAGGTCTTCAGCTGGGCTAAATTAGCCCAGCTCTGCTCAGGCTCCAGCTGTAGGCACATATTGCTGCTCCATTGCAGCAGATCTCATTTATGACATGTTTTTAAAGCAGATCTGTGAAATGATCCAGCTTTAAAAAAATAACACTAATAAGGGTGTAGTTACATGAGCATCTTATCCTGCAGCAAAGCCAGTTTAAGAGGCTCCCAGCCCTTCCCTGACCCTGCCTTCTCCTTCCAACCTCACGTTTCATTTCCCCTCAGCTTTGCTGCTGCAACTTTTTGGTGTTTGTGGGTTGGGGTTGGGTTTTTTTTCGTGTTTCTTGCATTGTTTCAGTGATCAAGTAGGAGATGGAGCACGCGGTGTGATGCAGCAGAGGGAAGGCCATGAGGGGCAAGGGGAAGGGCTGGAAGGGATGCAGCAGAGGCAGTTTTTCAGATGAACTCTGGTGCCAGAACGGGTATTCCTGCTGCTGCCACTAAACCCAAGTGACCTTTGGGGCTCTTTCTGAAGAGCCAGGCAGGTGAGCAGCTGAGTGGGCACTGCCTGGGGCAGGGGTGGGAGCTCACACCCCACCAGAATCACTGAAAGGTTTGAGTGGAAGGCACTTTTAGAGGCTCCTGCATGACCAGGCTGCTCAGAGCCTCATCCAGGCTGACATTTTCAGGGATGGGGCACCTTCCACCTCCTTGGGCAACCTGTGATGTGGGCTGGGCCTTTGGCTCCTGAGTCAGCTGGAGCACAGTTACAGTCAGTTCCTGGAGCTCTGCTCAGCTGGGGCCACAGCTATGAGTTGTTAAGTGAATCACACAGATTTTTTGTTCTCCACTGCAGTTTCCTTTCCCCAGAGCTGCACTGGTGTTAGTGCTGGAATGGTGGAGAACCAGTTGAGATTTCAAGGAATCTCAGAATGTTTCACTCTACCAGGAAATCCAGCCTGCCCAGCCTCTGCACCAGGCAGCAATGAGATCAAATGCTTTCCTAACCTATTTACTTTAAATGTATCTTGAATATTAGCAATGATGGAGTAAACAGACAGCTCTTTGAAAAGTGTGGTGCCTGGTGAGTGTCTGACACAGTATTTAATGAGTGCAGGAAGGGTTTTTATCCAACTGCCTTCGGTATGTGGAATGTGTTTTCCCCTTGTTTTGGCTGGATGGGTCTTGTGGCTGATCTGTTTAAAAAAAGAGAGCAGTTGCAGCAGCAACACAAGGTGGTGGTATCTGAGACCTGCACGTGGTGCAGGAAACATGGAGCTTTCCTGATCTGTGGTGTGGTTATCAGTGCTCCCCAAATCCTACTGCTGATAGCATTCCACAGCCTTTCCAAAAGAGCTGAAAAACATGAGGACACGTAACGACACCTCCCCGGGGTGGCAGTTTGGCATTTGGTGGGGAGCTCCTGTCCCTTGGAGTGCCCCAGCGCAGTGTTGGTAGCAATGCCCAGCGTGGCTTTGCTTGTCTGCTGCTCCCTGGGAGCAAGATCTATTGCTCACTCCTCTTGTTCCTTTATACATTACACAGAGTGGAAACAAAAATCAGATATAAACACAGAGTCCATCAATCATTACTAACCCAGAAGATAGACTGTGATAGTAAATCTTCCTTTTGTCTTCTTCTTTCTGGGCTTTGCACACAGCAGTGCAGCAAGTAGGAACACAAGAAGAATTAAGTTGTTTGGGTGCATACCAGGGTGGCTACTGGAATGTTCTGGATTAAACCAAAGGGGCTGTGAGGTGAAGTGTAGCAGTTCTGGTTTAGCTGAATCAGGAATAAAGTGCTTAACCACAGCTCCAGGTGGAGGCAATGCCCTGAATATCCCCTAAGTACAGATTGGGACCAGTGGCTTTGCCATTTGGATTTCTTTAGTAATCATTTTTTGCAGCAGCGCCAATGAGATCAGGGTGGTTAGAGGGGACAAATGTTTGTCTGCATTTGGTGTTTGTGTGATTTCTTTTTTGATTAACCTTTTGTGTACTACAGCTGTTCACTGCAATCCAGAAGGGGTTTATCAGTAGAGAATTTATGGTAAAGTGCTCTAACACAAGGAATTTGATCAGGATTAAGCTGGGTGTGCATAGGTAGTTGCAGCAGCATTCACTGCTTTCCTTCTTCCTCTAATTCTGTGGATGCTCTGTTATGTGATCATAAAATTCATATTAGAACATTAACAAATGCAAATGTGTAGCCACATTCTCGTCATTTACCCAAATTTTAATTCTTTGGATAAAGTACTTTGTTTTTATCAATTCACAGGCATGGAAGTGACAAGCCTGTTTATAACTATCAGTGATACAGAGCAGCAGCTCCAAAAATGCCATGGGATTTTGGAATCAGCACTGAGAAACTTTTCCATAAATGCCAGGAATAACATTATATTTGAATATTTAACCCTTACCCAGGCAATTTGAGGACTGGAAACCATATGTGCTTTTCATGATGGGAGCCAAGATGACCCTACATAAAGATAAATATAACTACATAAAAGCACTCAGGAAGGATGGTGTTGTGGTTAAGAGCTGGGCAAGGGCTGGGGAGCTCCAAGTCTAATCCCAGCTCAGCCACAGGCTTCTTGGGTGATCCTGGGCATGTAACTGAATCCCTGCATATTTCAGTTTTTCCATTTGGGAGTGAGAGATAATAACACTGCCCCAAGCCGGGAGGGGAAGCACGTTGCTGTGTGGGAGGTGTGGGCTGGGAGATGGTGCTGGTGGCCACCAGGAAAATCTGACCAGGTGCTCTGCTGAGGGCACATGCTGCTCCACTGCCTGTGGGATTCAGTTTCTCCTCTCCTTCTCCAAAAGCTGGATGAATAAACCCCTGCCTTAATCAGCATGTCAAACCAGGGAAGCACACCTGAACTCTGGGAAGTCACATCCTTGGCAAACGTTCCTTGTTTGAACGCAATTTAAATTCAAAAGCAGTGAGGGAGGAATAATGAGGGAAGGAAGGGGAAACCTGCAGTAGATGAGCCCATCTGGTTTTGTTTGAGTGCTACCTAAGTGAGTTGTGTTTATTGGTTATAGACTCGTGTTTGCTTTATATGCTCATGGGCCAGGTAGCTCTTGTTCTGCTCGTGACTTGGCATCCACTTCTGCCCTTTGGGAGTCTGCTCAGGAGGTACCAATCCTGGTCCTGTTCTCTGGAAAGGTGGGATCTTTCAAAGAAACCATCAAGAAGGACACTGAATTGGCCACTGAGCATTCCCACTTGCAGACTGTGTCTCCTATGGGATGTCATTCCACCACCATAGGCGCCAAGGTGCTGGGCTGGCAGCACATGAGAGGCAGCCTGTGAAGCTGCTGGCATGAGGAGGGGTGCTGTTGGTGAGAAAAGGTCTGGAAGGAGCAGTCCCTGCTCTGGGAAGCAGGTAAAATCCTGTAAAGTCCTGTAAAGTCCTGCTGGATGCCGAGCAGCCGGCGCTGGGCCGCGTAAGGTGCGGGGGAGCGTGATCACCCATTGTTTGGAAGGAAGAGTTTTGATGTAATTATACCCTTCAGCCATTGCCACACTTTCCTCCCTTTCATCTCCAGGCAGGTCCACACGTTCAGATGTGAAGCTGGAAATGAAACACATCTGGCTATCCCAAAATGACAACAGACTTTTATTTGCTATTTTTGGTATACAACAAAAGCTTTGTATCTCACTAATTGAACATATGGGCTCTCCCCTGCTTTTTTCCCCCTGCTAAACTCCACTTTTCCATGTGTCATCATACGATTCCAACATTTGATCTGTCGAGTCCATCTCGGCCATGTGTTTGTTGTAATCTGCTACACATGTAGCCTTGTTTTCGTGTGCATCCTGACCTCCAGTGAGAGCTGCAGTTGTTTCCATCATGGATAGTGTTGAGGAGTTACACATCCTTTTTATCAGTGTTTTTGGCCACCGGCAGCTCCTCGCGGCGCGGCGCGGGGCTCCTGCCAAGGCTCTGAAAGCTCGGGGTTTGGGGCAGCCATATCTGTTTGTCTTGTGATACCAGATGCTGGCTTTCTTCAGTCTAACAGAAGGAGAAGGGGAAAATTCCCAAAATAGAAAATAGCCCTGTCAGTAAAACCCGGGGAAGCTGAGGGTCAGCCTAAGCTTGGTAGAGCTGGAGCTTAAGGCAAGGATGGAGGTGGATGGCTGGGAGATGACCACTGGACAGAAGGCAGGGAGCTCTTTGGGGTCAGAACAGTCTGTGGGACAAAGAGAGGAAAATGCCTCTTCTGAGCCCTTCAAAGCAGGCAGTGTCATAAAAACCCACTGGATGTTCGTGAGACTCGACTCATTATGGGTACAGGACCTCTTGATTACTGTGAAAGATTCGTCATCAGAATTGTTTTTTGTGCCTGTGGGGGATCCACTTAGTTATTTCCAACTACAGCTCTAAATTGTTCCCATGCTGCATCGTGCTTTGATTAGCTAAAATCTTGCAGTAACTGTTTGAGGCTCTCACCGTGACAAAAAAAAAACAGGTGACAGTGATCAAACCACAGGGTGTGGAGTGGGAACTTTTTGGGATTTAGGGTGGGGAGAAGGAGCTGCTGGGTCTTTGGGGTAGGATGGGGTCGGAGGTAACCCCTGTACAGGTTCCTGAGCACTGAAGGACAGACCACCTGCAGCTTTCACCATGCTGTGTGTTATTCCCCGGGAGAAATGGCAAATAAATGCCAAAAATCCAGGCTAAGTGTGCATTTAACTGCCCACACAAACACGCAGGCATAGCCCCAGCCCCTGAGTCCCCATCATGTTCCAGCTGTGCTAATGGTCACCTTTCCTGCAGTAAATATTGGGCCAATTTCATCACATTTGGCTCATGTTTATCAACACAGCACTTAAGCAATGGGGTTTTGGTTGCAGGGAAGGAATGAGTCCATCTCTGTCTCGCCCCGAGGTGAGGGATGAGGAGCCATGCGTGGGGTGTCCTGGCTTGGAGGCTCCTCACTCTGTGTTGCAACCCTCTGACTGCAGCAAAAATCAAATATTTGCGCTTGAAGACAGAGCTGAGGCAATTTCCACCAGGAATATGCCATCTCTCACCACTTGAAGCTATTATTCTGTCCAGTTCTTGACATAAACTGCTGCACAATTTTGTCTTGAACTCCCTTTGTAGCCAAGAGTATAAGCTTAAAAATTTTGAGGTTGCACTCGAGGACTTCCCAATCAACTGAGGAATGAACTCTGAAGCAGAAGTTGTATTTAGCAAAATGGACTTACAATTATTATTCATAAATGCACATGTTATGGCTGCAGTTGTTTCACTTCTTTCTTTTACAGCCCTATAAATTGTATACAGAACATAAAGGCTTTACTTCTTAAATAAATGTTTTGCAGCCGCCATAAATTATCTTTCTTGCATTCATAATGAAAAAAGAAAATCACTGTTTGATGTTTTATATCCTCTTCACTAAAATGTAAAATATGGTAGTTGGAGCCAGATTTTATCTCATTTGAAAATAAAAGAAGGTTCATTTCCTACTAATTTTTTTCAGTCTTAGGTTTGGAGTTCCCATGAAGTGTTGCCCAATCTGCAAAGCAGCATTACAGTAAACTCTGGTTTAGCTGAGGCTTTGGGTTTGAGTTGTACCAGCACTAATAATCACCATTGTGAACGGAGTTATGAGCATAACCTGAGTCTCTTTTATCATTTTTTGAATCCCTGACGTTATATTTCATCTTTCTACACCCCCTGATCACTGGCTGAAGATCAGATTGTTGAACTTCTCCCAGCGCCAGCCCTCGAGGACCCTGCCCCAGCCTGGCTGTGCTGGAAGCAGGCCTTGCTAAACTCCCAGCTCACTGGTTTGCAAAGCAAACTTCAGCCTTGTACTATTTACCTTGGCAAGTGCCCGACCAGATTGATGATCTGTAAAGTGGATTTGTTATTTGGCTGTTTGCTTTGGCAGCTCTTGAAAGCAGTTTGCTGATTACAGCCCCAGATGTCATTGCATACATTACTGCTCACTATAAGTTTCTTCTAAAGTTTTAATTTCAGCCACAAATACTATTAAGCTTTTTGCACCTTTGTGTATTTAGCTCATGGATATTAAATATCAAGAGCAGGCAGCCTCGATTTCCTTAATTTTTCCTCTTATTATCTTTGTTGGCCTCCTCCAGGCATCTGTGTAGTGCCAGGACAGGGGATGCTGCTTTGCCCTGGGTCAGTGCTGTGCCCACTGTGCCACAGGCAGTTGCAAGTTGGTCACATGCACAGTTTCCTAACTGTAGATAAGATGGAAAATTGCCATAGCACTTGTATAAATGATCAGCTTTAACATGACCAAGCACTTGGGTCAGGAGAGCAGAGATCAGGAGTGATGGTCACTGGAATCGCCCTGTGCCCCGTTGGTGTCAGGGCAGGCACTAAAGGAACATGGTTTCCCTGGGTAATCTCCATCCCCTCTAACTATTATCTTGACTTTTAAAGGCTCTCAAACCTGATAAGCAATTTGGCAGATCAATAGGCTCAGAATCAATTTGTTTCTGACGTGGGGTAATCCTGAGTTTGGCTCTGCTGCCAGCAGAGCTCCGCTCCAAGCCCTGTGCATGCAACCATCAGGATTAGGGTTGAGAAATATTGGGATGTTATATTCTCCTGCTGCCTCAAAGTGCATCTGCCTTCCCAAAGTCCAGTAAGAGGCATGTGAAAAGCTCAGCTGGGTGTTTGCAGCTCCCCTACCTCAAGTTCTGCAGGGCTGTCCAGGAGCAAAGCCTGGCACAGCCCAGCTTGGGCAAACACTGCTGGTCCTGGCTTTGAGCAGTTAAACCATCCTTTGTGGCCAGGAGCTTTGTTTTTTCTCAGTGGAGGCACTTTCAGCTTTGAAATATTTAAGCTGAAGAAGTTAATTCACTTTAAGTAAGTTTACTTTGCAAGGGGAGGATATCATTGTAGTATTTTTGGCCACTGCTTGAAAATTCCTCTAACCCTTTACTATAATAAGCAAATTGAGCAGATTAAAGACACATTATGCTGCCAAATGGTTTTTCTACACAGGGTGACATATATTTTTTCTGTGGAAAAGGTTGTGGGGGTTTTTGTGAGCTGCTATGCTTTTTTTAGCACTTCCTGTTTTATTGTGTTTGAAGTGTCTTTGTGGTGACCTGTTGGGGTAAGATTCTTCCATATGGAAGTGTTTCTTCAACTTTTAATCATTTTGTTTAAAAAAAAAAAAAGGTTTTAAATCCGATTTGCAGATGTCTCTGGTTTTGTTCGCAGAGAGCTTGTCCAACTCACTACAGTGTTGTAGAAATGATGAATTGTTCATCCACGACGTGATGGTGACATCCACGGAGTTGCACTCTCAGAATACCTTCTTTCAAATCTATTTAAAATACCTGTAGAAAAGCTTTTGTTTGTGTTTTATGTATTTTTCTCTTTGAAACCCTGCCTTCTCTGAATGCCTTGGCAAAACTCCTGCTGGTTTTGGTGGAACTGGGATTTCACCAGTAGACAGCTGACATGGTTGCAGGCATCTCTGAAGTCAGGTAATACCAGGATAACAAGCAAACCTGTGTGTCTATTCCTGGAGAAAATCAAGCTGGGGTTTTATGAAGGGCCAAAAAAAAGTTACAAGTTTATTTTTAAGTCTACAAGACAAAGTCATTAAAGCACAACAGAATGCAGATTCCCTGAGCTCTTACTGGGCTGGCCAGGTCATAACTGAGAGCAGAGTTTGGACCACTGGAGTTGTGCTGTGGCTGCGTCCTGTTTCCTATTAGTTCTGACACTAACATCTGAATTTCGGATTCCGTCTTGTTTATGTTGAGCTGCTCAATCAGTGCATCCAACAGACACCTCAGGAGCTCTCTGGAGCTGTCTGCCTTGCAGGGAGTGGGAGGGCAGAGCTGGAGCTGCTGGGCACAGTGTGTTACCCAGGGATGTCCATCAGGCATCTCCAGACTTCCCCTCTGCATCATACCCTCGATGTTTCAACCCTAAGAAAACTGCCTTTGACAGTGTTTTTGAGCCCACATGTGAATACCACATGTTGAGGTCTCATGTCTGCAGTTTCACTCCTAATTAAGTGTAGATGTAAGTACTGGGTATCGTTTAAGGTCTTTGGCTCTCTGCGATTCACCACAAGCATCTAATTCCCACTTCCTTTGTCTTGGACCTATTATTTATAGGAGAAGGGTAGGTGGACTTGGGGGTTACAAGTCTGTTGGATTATTATGTTTCTGTAGCTGTCATCCTGTGAAGGGTCCTGCAGAAATTTGCACCGTGGGCTCTTGGTAGTTTATTGGGAATAAAATCCCCTCCTGTGCCAAAGGTTGGCCTTAGGTCTGTGCACCACTTAAGTCTTGCTAAGCCCTGAAAATGAGTCTTAAATGTTATACTGGCCTTCTCAGCACAGAGGTGAACTGCATTCTGTGTGAACAGTGAGATTTCCAGTTCAGCTTAAGGCTGTTTGTCTCTGCTGCTATGAGAATTAGGATGGGGTCTCTGAACCTGCTGAAAGCTTTTGATGCTCATCCCTCAGAAGCCAGGGCCTTGCAGCTCTCTGACCTAACAACAGCACAGTCTGGAAGAAGGCAGCTTTTTGATGTAGATGGGCACAGTACTCATCTGGTTTGGATTTTCAAGGTGTTCCAGAGTCATATTGTTAACTACAGGGGGTCTTCTGTGAGCAGCAATATGCACTGACTTACTGCTGAGACCTCAGAGCATTCCCAGTTATCTGTTTTTGGAAAACTGAAGTCAGGTAGCTCCTGTCTATTAGACAGATGGAGAAGTTGAGGCTTAAGATAGACAGGTGGCTTCCCTGTGCTGGGCAGAGCAGTATCAACAAGACTCAGACATAAAGCTGGAAAGTTATTTTACTCTGGTGCCCACAGTGTTCAGAGTGTGTTGGAAACATTTCCAATAAGGGAATCCCTACAACCATATTTGCATCTCCCCAAAAAAGATCATATTGATATTACCTTCTCAGGTGATGCTCTCCCTTGTCCCACCTGATGAGCTTTGGGCACAGATTTGGTTCTGACTTTTGGGAAAGATGGAATTATGCCCATTGAAGGTCATTATCATCTCCATCATCTCCAGACTTGGCAGGGCTTCAGGGGCTCTGGGGACAAGGTGCCTTCAGCTCAGTGGCAACTCCGCAGTTCAAATATTTCACCAAAACACCTCCAACATCTCCTGCTTCCTCAGCAGTTTCCTAACTGTGTCCAACTAGATGAAAATTAGCCAGTGTCTTGGTTTGTGGAGCTGCAAAGGTCAAATGTCCTGGAGAAACAAGGTGCTAAGATGCTAATTCTCTCCTGGAATGGGAAGGCAGTTCTCTGCTCGATTGAGCAGAAAATGCAGGTGGGCTTAAACATCTCATTTTTTTTGCCTTCTGTTTTGAATGCAATTAAATAAAATCTGCGGTGGTTACAGGGAGGATAACCAGCTTCCAGTGTAATCCCAAATCCTAACACCAGTTTTGAGGCAAACAGCTTGGGAAGGCTGCAAATGTCCTGGGCTGGTCCCTGCCCCATCTGTCCCCAGTGTGGGACACACAGGAAGCTCGCCCTGAACTTCTGTTCTCACACTTCTCCTCTTGGAATCTTGTTTTCCACTTTTTGGAGATTTGTGAAACATATGCCTTGGAGGCTTCCCAATTTTTTTTCACAGCAAGAAGAGAATTGCTCTCTGCGCTGTAAAAACTCTCACGAAAAAGCACACTCCTTTCTAAAGGACCTGCCTGGTGCAGCTCAGCAATTCCCATTTCTCATCACTTCACAGTGTATTTTATAGGGTATAAAAATGGTGTTATGATCCATGTTCCCAAACCTTGCCTCAGCTAGCAAGAACATCAATAAACATGGCTTGATAGACACCAGAGCTGCCCCGCTGTTCCCCCGGTGCTTTGAACGTGCCCTCACAGACTTTCGGAATCTATTTTCCACGTAGGAAACTCCTCGTGCCTCTGTTGAGTTTTTAATGTATCAAAGGTAATAATTGTGCTTAGGAAAAGTGACTTCTCCCAGGATATATTCCCAATCTGGTCACTTAATGTGCTTAGAAATATTTCCTTTCCTTCATCTCATGTCCAGCAGATTTTTTTTTTTTCTTATTCCTTGATTTAAATTAATCTGCAGATTGGGACGCCGGTGTTACCTAGGTCTGGCAAAAGATTTTACTTCATTTCTCCCCCTTCTCTTTTCCTTCTCTCTCTGTAAAGTTATTATTGTTATTTCTTCAGTTCACAGCTGGGATGATGGGTTTGAACAGCTCCACACTCCGTTCCAGGAAATTCTGTCTCTGTTCCGAAGCTTCCAGCGCAGAGGCTCCTTTCACCTTGTTCTTTCAGCACAGCACTAAAACATTTGGCAAGTTTTTTGTCATGTTTTTTGCTGCTGTCCAGGGCTTTTGAGAGATTCCCCTTGGACAACTTCCACCTCTGAGCTTGCCCACTGGAGGAAATACTTCCCCTTGAATCTACACAGCCACATCATCACGAGTGCTGCATCCCTCTTATATCTTCATTAGCTTCCTTTCCTCCTTGGATTTGCTTCTCTCTGCTTTAAAGTCAGGCTTTCCTGCTGAAGCCTTGAGCTGCTGGGAGGATGGTTGGAGCTGGAGCAGCCCTGGATCCAATGGGCTCTCAGATCCTCCCCAAAGGGGGTGGCTCTGCAGGCTGCAGAGACCAACTCACTCTGCAAAACATCAGTGGTTTCACTCATAATTTTAGTCTGGAAAAGGTATGGGATCAGCTTCTACCTGAATTATATCAGTCTCCCTAATAATCAGTTTTCTTTTCCACATTAAATTCCCCAGAAACTTGTGATTAGCCCCACTTCTGAGAGTTCACCGCAGCTTAATTCTACTGTAAAACTGTCAGCAGTGATTTTCTTGTTTAAAGACAGATTTTGGTTCTTGTACAGAACTACTTCTTGCTAAATTCCTTTTCAACCAAACACGCTTGTCATTTCTCAGCCATTAAAGACAATAAACTCCATCTTTGGATTTTTACATGCTGAACTTAGTTTATAATGATGGATACTTGTTTATAACACACTGAAGATTTTTGTTAGCTTTCTGGCATAAAAATTGGAATCTTCTCTTTTGATTCGTGGTTATTAGTAGCAGGTTTATCCTTTCAAATATGTACAAGCCATGATTTAAGTGGAATATTTATTGTCCACAAGAATGGTAGGCTGCAGCTCTCAGAACTCATCCTGCCTTTGCAAGCAGCATCTTTATCATCATCAAACAATTCTCGTGGGTTGACGCTGATTTTGCAGCAGGATTTAGGTGTTGCAACCCAGAAAGTCACAGACCCAGTGCTGGTTTTTGATGCTTTGGTCCAAGAGGAGAGACCTGGGGCTCCTCTCCCCTGTGTTTTGGGGCAGGCTCCAGCTCCAGGTGTGGATGATCCCACATTTCCTGGCATCCTGAAGTCAGTTGCTATAAAGTGTATTTTGAAGGTGCTATGAAGCTGAATCAGGACCCCCTGGGGAAGTGGGGAGTGAGAAGCACCCACCTGGACCATCCTAGGAGAGGGCCACAGTACCGTGAAAACTCGAATGGTTCTTCCTAGATCCAGGGAAATCCGTTGGGTCAGGCGGGGATTTGGGGTGGCATGGTTTGGACTTCCACAGAAATGTCTCCTCCTTCCCTCTGCCTGTACCAGGTGACTCCTGGTGGAATGGTCCATCACAAATTACATTAGAGGTTTTATTGCATCATAAACCAGAGCAAAGCACGTCCTTGCCACCAATGCTCCAAAATGGGGTTTAGTGAAGGAAGAAAAAAATAATTTGACTATAATAATCCAGTTCTTTTCCTTCCAACTTAGGGCACACTGTGATTCAACAATGTGAATTACCAGACTTCCCTCTTAACTACAATTTATTTTGCATTATTTTGGGTTGATGCACCCACTTTCATCTGTTTTTCTGGTTTTGTGGAAAGAAAAGTGAGAAATAGTAAGGAAAACTTGTCTTTTAATTTGTCCCCATTAGGGTGATTCCCTACAGGCACACCCTTCTAGTCACCTTTAGTGATTTCTGTAGCAGGAGGTGAGTGCCATTGTCAAGTGCAAAAATGCTGTTGTCACTCAAGGCAGTCAAAGACCTTGTGTGACTTTTTTTAAGGAGTTCTTGCTTGCTCCTGAAAGCTTTGCTGTCAGCCACGACCGGGGAGCCAGGGCTGCCTGACTCCTCTCTGCGCTTGGAGTTGCTGCAGCCAACGTGGAGCTTGAGTCCCCTGCCCTTTGAGCTCAGTCTGTGCTGAGGATGAGAGGGAGATGAGTTAAATGACCGAAAGCCTTAGGCTGGGACGTGCCAGCTGCGATCATTTTTTCACTCCATCATCTCACCTTGCCACGTCGCTCTGCCTTATCCAGCCACCAGATGCCTGATGGATAACACAAGTGACAAGGGCAAAACCTCCTCCGTGGATGCAGAGGAGAACTTCAGGGGCTGCTGGCTCCTGCCCAGCTGTGTCCTGCCTGGCTGCAGTGAAATCCCTGCCGTGGATGGGGTTTGGGAGGAGATCAGACCTTGGTGCTGTGAGTTCCCGAGTGCTCTGGCCACGCTCCAGGAGCACACTTAAGCACACACTTAACTTTCAGCATATATACTTCCACTGAAGTCACTGGGGCTGTTTGCATGCTTAAAAGTAAGTATATGCTTAAGCTGGCTCAGAACCAGAGGTTTCAGTGCTTTGTAGGTCCAGTCCTTGCTGGAGCTCAGATAATTTGCTCGTGCAATTTGGCACACGCTTTTAATGAATTCAGAATCGGGCCAAAAAAATTTATCTTCCCTGACTTGGAAGGATTACAAGGAAACAAGTTTAAGGTTTTGTTGAGTTTTTATTACTTTCTAAACATAAAATTTCATGTTTCTCTGTAGTCCTTAAAGAAACACATTTTTCTAGTGTTCTTGGAGGGATCTAGAGACTTGGAGCGAGAAATTTCCAAAATGCTCAGAGCTGACGGAGGAGTACCTGGGATGTGCTGCCTGGCCAGGGCAGGAGGGGCTCTGGAGGTCCCATCTGTGTTTTCACACCTTGTATGAAGATGTGGAATTGCACTGGGTTGTCCTCAGGCAGAAGATTTCATTGTGGTCACCTTTGTGAGTTACTTAAACCTCAACGTTCCAGCTCTTCCCTGGTGTGAACAATAACATTCTCTCTATCAGCCCTGAAAACTCGTTTTGCCTCAGTGCTTTAGGTGTATTTTGTAACCTCTTCTTCATCCCCTGATCTTGGTCACTCAGTTAAGTTGCTGAGTTTCCAAACCAGTTCCTGAAGTTAATGGTGCTGTATCCTGGTGGCAGCTGCTCAGCTGCCCCAAACACAAACATTTCCATCACTCTGGTTTAACACCTGAATCCATCTCATGCCAGGTTTGAAATATGTTAAAATACTTGAGGGGAAGCTGTGATTCCAGCAGGCTCTGCTCATCCTGTTGGATATAACCCTAATAAATTGAATGGTAACTCAGTGAGATTTGCTCCAGAAGTGGCAGAAGGTTCATCATTAGGAAGAAGCTCTTTCCTGTGAGGGTGGGCAGGCCCTGCACAGGGTGCCCAGAGAAGCTGTGGCTGCCCCAGGATCCCTGGAAGTGTCCAGGGCCAGGTTGGACAGGGCTGGGATAGTGGAAGGTGTCCCTGACAATGACAAAATGGAATAGGATGCTCTTGAAGGTCTCTTCCAACCCAAACCATTCTGGAATTCTGTACCTTGTGCTGCAGGAGCTGGGCACTGCCACCACGTGCTGGGCACAAACCAGCAGGAAAAGTCACCCTGGGACCAATTCCCAAACACCCAGAGAGTGCCTGGTGTTTGCAAGTGAGATTTCTTTATCCATGTCCAAGCAGTGATTAGACAGTAGCTTGGAACCAGCGTGCACATTATCTCACAGTGAGGTAAGACAAATAAATTACAACTTGGAAGCCCCGAGTGGGTTCAGTGATCCACCTTAGGAAAATATTTTGCTTTCTGTTTATAAGTCAGCTGGGTTGTGAAATGTTTCATCTGGGAAAGGTGATATGAGACCAGAGAAATATTTGCTCTTATAATGCAAAAAATATTCCAGTTTCTCTCCTAACGGGTTGTTAGTGATATAAACCAAATTTCTTGTTTCCGGAGCCTCGGTGCTCAGCCGCTTCCCCACAAATGCTCTGCTCTAAGCTCTCTCCTGGCTGACAACAAACTGCCCATTATCTCCCCTTGTTTGTGAACATCTCTCTGGCTGCAGATTACTTAAAAAGAAGAAATGACCCAAAGCCCAGCAGAACTCTGTGTCTCTGGCAGACTGGGCGTGCTGTGTGGAGGATGCTGAGGATCCTGGGGCAGGGTTTGGGCACAGAGCCACACCCATCCCTGCTGTGCAGCTCCCTGCAGCTGGGAGTGGGATGGGGAAGCCTTCACCCTCCTTTGCAGCAGGTTTCAAACAGGTATCCCCAACATTCAGCTGCAGATAAACTGTACCCACGATGAACTTGGCCTTTCCACGCTCTCCGCTGCCATTACACAAGGAGTATCCTGTTACCATTTGAGTGATATATTAGTACATAGCACAGTTCCAATGTTTTTTCAACACTAAGATTTTTTTTTAATTCAGATGAAACAATCAGAATTAAATTCCTTGGCTCACACAGTCACCACTAAGACTCAAGCAAGATGACAAATCCACGCTTGTGTCTCAAAGTGTAACATAAGATCTCAGTTATCCCCAAAACCCCGATGAGTTGTCAGATCTTTCCTTACTTGTGGGTAAATATGAGCCTTTTCTAATCCATTGTGTGTCCTTCGTACGTGTGTGTATAGCTGTGCATTTGCACATGCCACAAGATTGATAATAAGCAAGATAAATCTGTTTTCTTAAGGGAAGTAATATATTATTGCAGGCCCTGCAGTGGAATTGGCGTGTTTCTACCTCGCTAAGACAAGGTATGACTGCAAACCTCTTCCCAAGAGTTCAGAAATCACTTGGCATATAAAGAAATAAGGATCATTATGTGGTGTCACAGAAATACCAGATGTATCCTTCCTGCATCTCACACAGCGTTTTCCCCACCAAAGCCAACACAAAAGGCTTCAGCATCCTAAAATCGCTGCTTTTATTCAGAGGAGAAGTCAAACAAAATAAAGGCTCGTCTAAAAAAGCCTCCACTGAGATTTAATGGAATTCATTCTGTGTTTAAATTTCCTAGGCATTGTTGAAAATCTCAATAATCATCTTATTGTAAGCTTAGCTAAGTCGTAGATCTTCAGAGAGTGGGAAAATTTACTAGGAGGAAAAATAAAAAAAGTTACTGGATTTTCTAATTTTAACCAGGGCTGTGAATTATAAGTATGTGAATACCACAAGAAAACATTTCCAACCTTGCAAAAACTAAAAAGTGCTGAAGATCTTTAGTGAATCCTTTTTTAATGAAATTTCCAAACCTGGAGGTTGAAAGAACATCAGGTGAAGTTTTTTTGCTGTGCAGATTCATACCTGGTAACTCAGGCTTGTGCGGAACCCTGGGCTCTTCAGGACACTCTGCCTTATGCCAGGATTAAATATAACGAAATGTTAATCTCTAAGGGGGCTTGGGGCTGGTTGTAGCATTCCTGATTTTTTCCAGGCATTCTGATTCTGTAAAGTGTTAGAATATGCACAAATCTTGCTGTCCAAGGGGGAGGGGGAAAGGTTTTTTCTTGGAAATTAATTTTATTACAAAGGGCTATTTTGTTTTCAAAATCATAATAGCATCCAGTTATACTGTAGATTCCATCTCTTTTTGCTTTTAGGCAGCTAAATAGCATCCAGTACTGGGAAAATACTCTCAGCTGATTGTTCAGTGCACTGTGCTCCTCAGGCTGTGGATGAGCTGCACCTTCTCTGTGGGTGCAACCTCTGGCAGCACCCACCTGTGCCCACCTGTGCCTCAGCCCCTTGTGCTGTTTTTTAAGGCAAGGAGACAAAGTCTTGTGCTTCTGGTACTGCAAAATACCGCAGAATTCTGCAAAATACTGCAAAATTCTGGTACCACGACACAAATTTCCCTGTTGACACCAAGCACGCGTTTTGTTGCGTTTTCTCTTTTGAAGCCCAGCTTTGGATGGCTGTCACATCCTGCCTCCATCATTTTTAAACCATCCCATGTCCTTGCACTAACCTCCATGCCCTGGGGAAGCCGGGAGCTCAGCAAGGGCTGGAGGAGCTCTTGGCAGTGCTGGGGGGGCTTTGGGAGGCTCCGTTCAGCCTTTGGGGTCACGGGGCTGCGGCGGTGCCGGGACCCCTCGTTTGGTGGCCAGGTGTGCTGGCAGCAGGAGTCTGCAGTTGGATGGCATCTGACAGGCACTGGGAGCATTCAAGGCAAAGGCAGAGTTTAATAAATACACTTAATCATTTATGTTTTGACCTTAGCCCAGACTCGTAGTCAGACACAGAAAGCAGAGAGCTGGAAACGCACTTTGTCAAGGCTCCTCTGGCAAAGCAGGGCAGCCCCGCTCTGAGGAAAGGCAGATCCTTCAGAAAGGAGAGTAAAAGGTCAGGACTAATCCAAAAGGACAAGCAGTGTATGTCTGTGTGTATATTGGGTTTCACATATGAAATCCAGTCATGATAAATCTGATGGCTTTAGAAACATCTACTTTGATTAATGAAAACATAGTTCCCATAGACCACGGGTTTCATACTTCAAAGTTCCCCTGGATTTAGAACCTTAGGTTTTGCTTATTCATATAACATGCAGGAAACTATTTTTAAATGAATATGGGAGTATAAAAATTTTTTTTAAAAGGCAAATGTTTCAGCATCGGTGGTACAGATAGGCTGGATAATAAGGAGCAAAATTAACAAACAACAGACATTTTATTATGCATTTTACAATAATGTTTACATTCTTCTCTCTATATTTGTTTTTCCTTGAAAAGATTTATGTATTTATAAAAATATCTCGCTGCTCCAGCTCTGAAAATTGCAGCCTTGCTCACATTTGAAAGCCCTCAAGGACGGCTGTGATGGCTGGCTGTGCTCCTGACCATCCCAAATCTCCTGAGCCCCTGGTTAACCCCTTGTGCAGGAGCGGGGTATTCGGAGTTTGTTGGGATGTGGGGAGGAGGAGGAGGGTGGGATGGTCCCGAAGGACCTGCACCACGATCCTGGACATCGCCAGCACTGCCTGGGCCACTGTCCTGAGTTTGTGGCCACGTGGGCAGTGGTTGGGCGGCCTCCTTGCCAAGCACCATCCCTGGAGCTGCTGGGCGCGGGGGCTCCCGAGGCCGCTGGGCTCCTCCCGGCAGCTGCGGGTCTGCCCCAAACTCATCTGGAAATCCTGACAGAGGAATAAACAGCGCTTTTGTTTACAAGTCTGTGCTGCTGAGGAGGGACGAGCAACTTCTCAGCCTCACTCAGCCAAGAGTTCAAAGGCATTTGGAAGTGTTGGTTGCCTGTGGGACCGGGTACCCCGGCTGAAGGCTCCATTAATTAAATGCACTCACAGGATACAGAGCTGGTGAGTAATGTCCTGTTTATAGCAGAACTGTGAGCAGTTCTGGAAAAAAAGAAACTCTGTAGGAGGGAAGATGACAGGGAGCAGAGTCACTCCAAAGGCTGTGGCTCCTGCCTTGGTTTCCAAAGGCAATAATTAACACTCACACCTTGGTGCACCAGCGTTCTGTCCCTTGGTAGCTGGTGTGCCGTGGGAGAGCGGGGTGGCAGCGTGTGAGCCACGCACAGGAGGGGAGCAGCAGCACGTGCCACGAGCACAGACCCACCTGATCCAGGGCAGGTCAGGGGGATGTTGTTTCTCCACACTCAAATAAAGAATTTGCCCGGATTCCCCTTCAAGCGCTCAGAGCGGCCGCTTTGTGGCATTCACAAAGTTACGGCACGGAAGGGAATTGGCAGAGCCTGTAGGAAAGTTGAACCTTTCATGTTCAAAGAGGGATGTACAGTTTGACTCACTGCTTTGGGCGAGGAGTTTCCATGCCCTGGTTCCCACATGCCCGGGGGGTTCTCGCTCCCGGCGAGGCGTTGCTGTGGTCACCAGCCGGAGTCCCTCCAGAGTCCACTCCTGCTTCTGAAAAGGCCAGGAGAAGCAGGAGAGGTGATGGGCAACCCTTCTGTCCCTCTTGGTTGCATCTCAGTGTCCCACATCATGCAGGGTCAATGCATGCCATTGATCAGGATGCATTTTTTTATCAGTTAAAATTGGCAGGTTGTTTCCCTCCTCTTCACTCTGTTGTTTTTGCTCACACGGATGTTGCAATATGCAAGGTGAGGCTCAAAACTGTCAAGCTCTTTAATAGAACCATTACTGTATTTTTGGAGAACATTCTCTTTTTGATTTACTGTTCCTTAGAAGACAGGAAATGGAGCTACTTGATTTCATATTTTAAACAAAGCCATCCAGAGGTTTAATGAAAAAAATTTCCCCTGGCTTTTGAATTAAAGAGCTATGGTGAAAGATTTAGCTTAGCTATTTTGACTTAGAAAAATAACACACTAGAAGCATTAAAATATTGTGTAAAAATACTTCTTACTACTAGAGAGAACAAGTTTCTCTGGTTTTCTCGCTTTTGGTTGGTGGGGCTTTGAAATGAAAGGACATTTCCAAGGTTTAGGGTGAGTTTTCTTTTCCTTTCTTCAGTAAAATTTATTTTGCTTTTATTTTAAAAGCCTTGAAACAATTGCAGCGCTAGAGACAAATCCTGTGTGTCTAAGCAAGGTAATTTGGTGTGAGTAATGACAGAAGCCTTTGCCATTAATAAAACGCAAGAAATATTAAGCAGAAAGATGGGAACCTGATTCTGCTCCATCAGCAGTGAGAAAAGGGTGGTGCTCCTTGAGAGGCCAATGTCTGTGGAAAGAGTGGAGTGGGAGATTGATTTCAGGCAAAAATTAAAGTTTTATTAGGAAAATTCTGTGTATGAAGCAGAATTAGCTCAGAGCATTTGGGCTAGAATTGCAAAACAAAGCACTTTTTACCTATATGGTTAAGGCAAGGGTCCTGCTTGTTCCATTTCTGTGGATTTGGGGTTCTGAGATGGTGCTTGGACATCATACACGGGAGGCTGATGATCTTCCTTCCCTCCCAGGCTCATCTTCAGTAAATAAAGGAGAAGTGAGTGTTCTGCAGGCTTGAAAGTGCCATGCAATAGGATGAAATATTGGCACAATTTTAAGTCAATAAGATTTTTTTTTCAGTGATTTAATGAGATTTCACCAGCATTTCACAAGTAATTGCCAGACTCACATAATGCCTGACTTGCTCACCCTTGAGTTGGTCCTAAATGAATTGCTCCTTTTAGGGGGAACCTGTTCCCCAGCCAAAGCTGTATCCGGGCTGGGGGCAGAGGGAAGTCTGGGCTTCCCACGTCAGGGGCTGATATTGGTGGCTGTCAGGAGGGTTTCAGCAGGCTGTCAGCCTGCCTCCCCTCAGCCCTCAGTAATCCCTGGGATCAGCAGGAGCTTTCTCAGCCCCGTTGGTTCTGTGGTTCCGTTCTGGCTTTGGCGATTCTGAGAGCAGGACTCTCCACCCAGGTTTATTTGTAAACTCCTCGCTGGCCGGCGATGGGGAATTTGATACCTTATCAAGTGAGATACTGGGATTGAAAAGGGGAGAGTGAGGCAGCCAGAAGGAGAGATTACAATATAATAAATAGCAGAGACAGGGTGAGCTGCTATCAGTGGAAGTTTAATGCCATTAGCCTGTGTGCTGTTGGGAATGATGTATGTAGGGAATGATGTAGGCAGGGCAAAGCACCCAAAGGCAGCAACCAGCCCATTGCCATGTCACACACTCCAGAGTCACTTTCTAAGGTGCAAAAATACCCAGAACTTAATTCTGCCTTGAAAAAAATATTTAATTATTTTACTCTGATACATGTGCTGTCTGCTGATGCACTGGCAAGGGGTACAGCAAGGTCTGTGACAATAAATCTTGTTTTTCTTGAAACAGTTTTGTTTTACATCAGAGAGGGACAGAGCCAGGGATTTAAAGGAGGAAAGAACCTGCCCGCTCCAGCAAGGTCCCCTTTTCCACCCCTACGTCCTGAATAACCTCAGTCACACTCTGCATGTTCAGCTTTACCTGGAACCCATTTTATCCGTGTCTGTATTGAAATTAGGGAGAATTTGTGGGTTCCACTGCAGCACAGAGCAGATGATGGTTGCAAGGACCTCCTCTGCCTGCTGCAGGCAGAGCAATCACCCACGGGCTGCAGTGGTGGCTGCTGAATCCCAGCTGGATGTCTGGATATCAATGATCTTGCCAGATGTGCACTGCTACCACGGAGAAGGAGTGAAAAGGGAGGAAAGATAAAACTACAGCTTCCCCAGCCCCACATTTTTTTTACAAGCAAACTTTCAGTGCAGTTAATCCCTCTAACCTGCATTTGCATTAACACTTGCAGCCTCACACGTTGCTGCTAAGAAGTTTTGGCAGCTCCTGGCCCTGATTGCAGAGGTAACACTGCACTTGTCTCCTTTGCTCTCACTCAAGGATCTCAGGAGCCAGAGCCCAGCACTCCATGAAGTTTCTCCCTGTACACACAAGCAGGCATCTTGGCAGAGCTTCAAAAGCCATTTGCCTTATTATTCATTTGTCTGCTTATAGGAGCAGAAATGCTCCCATTTCTCACTTTTGGAATAAGGGCTGACACCAGGAAAGAGGAGATTTCTCATCTCTGGCACAACCCTGCAAACTTGTGGGAGCTCATCGTGTCCCTGCTGCTTCCCTGAGGTTTGGGAAGCAGGTTTAAAAGTCCCCTGATCACTCTCAGAGTACACAAACAGCTGTCAAAAACAACTGAAATCTGTGGGGTCTTGGAGAGGGAATCTCAGGGCTGCATGAAACTGTAGAAGAATGACTTGGGGAAAAAAGCTTAAAAAAAAAAAAAACAAATTTTGCTTTTCCTCCTGCCTTTAGGAGAGCTGACATCATGAAAATGCTGTAGAGATTTAAACATCATCGAAATTACTTTGCCTCCTCCCTGCATTTTCTCAAACAAGCTTCAAGAACCCTCACTTTAAAACAAATTAGTAGACTGGAGCAACCTTATAAATCCAGAGAGCCATTAAAAGTTGAAATATTTGGTCATTCCTCAGCTGGGTTGAAACTGGGATTCATCCAGAGTTCAAGTGCGTGTATCACACGAGAGCCACGGTCCCGTTCTGGAGAGGTCCATTTCAGTGTTGATGGTTTTCTAGTGCCAGGAATCCACTCCGCAGCCAGGCGAGGAGATAAATCAACGCCGATGAAATTCAGGAGCCAGGAGTCACCACTGCAGCCCATATAAATCCCTGAATGCCAGCCCTGGCGCTTCAGTCCGTGCCATTAGAGTTCAGAATTATCTGCCCCTCTTTGCTGATGTATGGATTAACTGGCTGGCCGAGTGTTTACCAACGTTATCACCCGGTACTTGGGGCGTTATCAGAGGAAGGGCCGCCTGCCGCGGGGCTTGGTCTCTCACCCTTTCTATTACCACCTGTCAGTGGCAGGGAGTGTGCTGTGAAGCTGTACAGTCACAGACTACAAGTGTAGATAGTTTCTGACGGCTGATCAAAGGGGAAAACCAAAGGCCTGATAACAAGGACGTGTTTCATGTACTTTTAACTCTGAGAAACATTGGCATTTGCATTTTTTCCCCTCGGTAGGCTGGCAGAAACCAGGCACAATAAATGCTGCATATTCAGTTACCTAATAGTGGAGTAAATGGTATGTGCTTGAAGGAACAAAGCATAACTGTAATCTTGTTCCAAGTGGGAATGATTTAAGTAAGCCTTCGCAGAAGACTTGCTGTATAATAAAGGAGAATAATTTTAATTTGTACTTTGAAGTGATCCTGAATTCAGAATCTAATCTTTGCATTCGGCAGAACATCATACCCTGCTGTGAATGAGGTCATAACTGCAAGTCAAGGAATTGTTTGAAGGGTCTTTCGTAGGTACGTGCGCTCCCTCACAAGAGCCAGAGTCTTCAGTAGAGGCTGCTGGTGAAAAAGCCTCTGTTAGAACATGTTTGAGCTTAAACTTCCCAGTGCAGGAGCAGAGAAAACCCGCAGATATCCCAGACTGAGGGAAGGGATCCATTTGTTCCTTCGTCAGACACAAGGCAGCTCTGCCTCTTCTTTGTTTCAGAGCAAGAAAAGGAATTTAGGTAAAATTTCTGCCCATTAGCAAAGACAAAATGACTGTTTCCATTGTCCAAGATGAGGAGAGGGAAGAAGCATCTCAGCAGCATCCCAGTGGAAGACTAATCAACTTCAAAAATAATTCCTAGTTGTCTAACATAAAAATACATGCATGCCATTCACATTTGTGTTATTGTGCTGCTTTCCTGACTCTCACCCGTGTGAGAGTGTGGGACAGTGTGGGTCTGTATTTTAATTTCACCTTTTTGATTGCAGCTGCTTGGTCAAAGTTGGTTCATACTAGAGTTCACCTGTGCTGTGCTGGTAACACCAACCTTTTAACTCGTGTGCTAAAATCAGCTTTCCAGGCACCCAAAACGCAACAGCCACGGAAGGAGGTTGGTGCCAGGGTGTCCCACACGTGTCCCATTTGTCTGTTGAAGGTGCCTTTGACCGGAGCGTGACCTTGCTGGAGGTGTGTGGGAGCTGGCCCGAGAACTTCGGTCTGCGCCACATGTCC
The DNA here is from genome assembly GCF_031753505.1 of Anomalospiza imberbis. Lineage (NCBI taxonomy): Eukaryota > Metazoa > Chordata > Aves > Passeriformes > Viduidae > Anomalospiza > Anomalospiza imberbis. The sequence goes on along the minus strand of NC_089700.1, from coordinate 9,075,315 downwards.
TCCATGGAGCACAGCGAGGAGGGGCTGCGGGAGCGCCTGGCCGACGCGATGTGCGAATCCCCCAGCAGGGATATGGTGGGATCAGGAACAGGTACAAAGAAGAGGTGTGATCAGAGATCACGTACATCTCACCCAATGGTGATTTTTATTTGATTTTTTTTTTTTGAAGTTTTGCTTTTCCTCTTCTCTGTCCGCTCCTCTCTCTCTCTCTGTCTGCTGAATTGACTTTTGTGGGGATGTCAGTGGGACAGAAGTCATTTGTAAAAAGAAGTTAGTGGTAGATCACATAAACACAGTCTGAGATATTGGCACATGAAGCTTCCTTATCATATAGCTGGGACAAGGGCTCTCCTGCATCCCCTCCTGTGCAGATTACTGCCCTGCTCCAAACAATGCCATTATCACACACATCCTCATTTTGTGTCCTGAATAGAGCCACTGTGAAGCACTGGTTCTGTAATCCAAATTAATCCATCTTCATCAGTGTCCATTATATTGATAAATTGTATCATCTGTTTAAGTAAATGGAACGGCACATCAGAGATTAGGCTGTCAGGAGGGGCCCCGTGGTAGGAGATGCTCAGAAATTAAAGCGCAGTTACTGCAGGTTTATTGTCTCCATTAATTTCGACTTGTTCCAAAAAACACCTCAGAGTGATGGTGGCCCCTAACATCAGCTGCCAACTCACTTGTCACTCTCCTGGCAGTTTGCCTGGGAAGGCAAAAGAGGGAAAACCAGCAGGAAGGTGTGGGAATGCCCACCTATGGATCTTTCAGGAAGAGCAGGAGCTGTCTCTTCCTTTTGCTCTTGCCCTCGTGCATCACTGAGGGTCTTGTGCTGCTCTGAGCTCTCCCTGCTCCTCAAGAAGTCTCATCCTGACTGTGCTCACTGTGGAGCAGGTACCAAACTGCAGCAACTTCCCACAGCCTGGAGGAGGAGGATGCAGAGGAGCAGGATTTTAGCCCTTGTCTGTAGGTACAGGCAGCAGTAATCAGGCTGAGCAGTGCAGAAACACCTTCATAACCCAGCTGGTCACCTTGCCAACTGTCCTTCCTCTGATTTGCATCTTGAGAGAGAGGAAATCAAAGGGTGAGTTGGATTTGGAATCAACAGAAAGGCTTGGTTGAACACTAAGGGTGGGTCTGCTGCAGCTCTGGTGCAAATCCTCACCAGCTTTTTGCCTTGGCCAGGACACTTCATGAGTCCATGAGTCCAGAGCTCCACCAGTGGAGCAGAGATCCTCAGCAGTGAGGATAGAGATGCCTCACATTACTGGTGTGGACTTTAATCAGCTCATGTCTGTAAAGGGCTGGGAAGGTGGAAAAAGCAGGCTATGAAAATAGAGAAAGGCACATATTTCATCACTTACTGACCCAGGCTGTGATCAGTGTGAACTTTGGGAGGGTATCCACTGCTGATAATGGGTCAGCACCCCTCAGGCTATGTATGGAAGGGGAAAGGTGAGGGGAATACCTCCTCTGAAAGCTGAAGCCTTCCAGATGTGCCAGGTTAGGGTGACTGAGCGCCCTGGAGACTTGACAGTGTATTGTATTGTAAACCAAGAACTTTATCAGAGACAGGGCTCTGTGTTTTCCTTCCATTTTCACCAAATCCAGCTGATGGCAGCGAGTGTCAGCTTCTTTGCCATTAGATGAGGCTCACAGTACTGCAGGTGTAAAGACAGAAAGGAGCTGTTTATAGAGATGCCATCACTGAGTTAATATTCATCCAGAGAGATTTCTCCCAGCCCTTGCTCCAGCCCCATAAATCTCCCTAATGAGTGTAAGATAGATGCCATCTCAGAGCAGCGATTGTACGCAGCAGTAATGAGTAACATGAGCACTGACCCAACTCAGCCCATCCCACCACCCTCCTCTCCCTGTCATTAACACTCTGTGCTGCCCTGCCTGTCGTGGGATTCTCTCCACCACTAACACACTTTATTCTCAGGATTTGGGCATGTGGTGACTCAGAGCAGCAGAGAAAACCTGGTGATAAGAGGGTGAACTCCCGTGCCCTTTCCACTTCCATCCCCTAACAGCTCTTGAGCCATTCCTCTTTAGCAGACAGACAGAAAAAGTCTACATCTCCTGCTCAGATGTACCTGGAGAGCTGCACTCACTGAGGGAGTGGGCTGGAGCTGGCTGCCAGCACCATTCCTCAGCCTGGGGAGCACAGGGAAGGCCTTGCATCTGTCTGCTGCTTAATAAATGGGCAGAGATAAGTGTGGAGCTGCATTACCCTCACTTCAAAAAAGAGGTGTCTTTGTTGGCTCATAACAAGTAGGAGAGTTTTCACTTCCCCCAAACCACTTATATCTTAGCCAAGCTTGGCTGAACTGAATTATCTTTGAAAAAACTCAGTTTTCCTCCTTGGGTTCTCTGCTGCCCACTCACCACAGTGAAATGACAGCAAAGAGTTCAGCAGAAAAGGAGGTTTGTTTGTTAGTAGTTGATTTCTGTCTTGCTGCTTCTTTCAAAACCAGTGTTGATATTTCTGCATTGGACTCAAAATTGTGGCATTTATAATCATTTTAATAATCCTAAAATAACTTAATTTATTCATGCCTTTATGTTTTGCATGCTTTAACCCCCGATTGCGCTCCGTGGATTCTCTTCAGTCCTTAAATGGATTTTGCAGAGATTTAACAAAACTTGCAAAGTCTTACTCAAACTTCAGCACAATTTAATGAACATTTCTAGCTGGGAATGTGAAGATTTGTGCATGTGCAGTGCTGGGGTCCAATGTGTGGATAAAAACCGGGCAGGAGGGTGGACAGTGAGACTTTGTCAAATGCTCGACTGGTCCTGACATGCACTTAATGGCAAGAGATAAATAGATTCTTTTAATGCCTTAACTGTTAGGGCATAGCTGACACGTAGGTTTATATAGAAATCAGGGCTGATAGGCTGCAGTGGTGTGCAGGAAGTGTGTGCTCGTGGTGCACAGACCACTTTGGGGAGCTGATATTCCCAGAACCTTTGTTTTGTACCTGCCCCGTTGCATTGCAAAGCAGGGGTGGCAACACAAACCCTGCCTCTGGCTACTGGCAGAGGCAGAAATACCCAGAGGTTGGTCACAGCACAAGCATCCTACTGGAGGATGCTGAAAACATCAGGAACAATCTGGCATTTGCAGGAAGGGGGGATTAGATGGGGCTGTTCCACCTCTGACTCCGTGCCAAGGGCTGTCGGACAGAGGGTGGGAGACAAACCAGGTCTGGAAAACAACCCCCAAAAATCTCCTTTCCTTGTGACCTAAATGATAACTCCAGTTGTCCAGCTAGTTGGCTTGATTGGGAAACCAGCTTTTCCCCTTGTTATCCAATTATTCAGATGACCCATGTCTATCTGAAGTGGAGTCTGCTGTACATAAGCTGTCAGCCCAGATACACATTTAATTCCAAGGAAGGCATAAATTGGCAAAGATGCAAAAAAGATGTTTTTGGTGTTTCAGTTTCTGTCAAAGTCTCACTGAAAAGAAAAAATTATGCAAGTCTAGGCACAAATGTTAGTGGTCAGTGTCCTCTTTTGCTTGCAAAGCTTTGTTTTCAAGCAGCTACAATATTTACAACATTTACATTTGCAGTGCAGTTCTTAAGTGTGTGCTGGAGTTTCATATTGCATTCTCCCCCCCGCAAAAAAAACCACCCTAGGACTGTGATTTATGAAACTCTACTTCCAGAAGACAAATATCTCTGACAGGATTCCACTTAAACTGGACAGGAAGAATTTCTGCCAGCTCAGGCTAGAAATCTTTCCTTCCAAAAATACTGTAATTAGTAAATTCTCTGCTTCACCTATTCCTTCAGCAAGTACATTTTTAAGCTTTCCAGTGTATTTTCATCACTTCTAGGCTTAGTATTTGAAACCAGCCTATAGTAGGGGAGCAACAGGATGTTTTTTGAGATGCATCTTCCTTCCAAAACTCCTGCAAGCCTCCAAGTCAGCTCTCACCTGCAGGGAGCCTGTGGCACAGGGAGGTGCACCTCTGGCCCTCAGAGGAAACTGCCTGGATCCCTTCCAGATTTCATGAACGGACTCATAACATGCTGAAGGAAGCTCATATGTTGTAGCAAACTCTTTAACCTGATTAATGGGATGTAAGTAAGTGGAGCTAATTAGATGTGCTGTTAGGGAATGGCCTGTAGGAAATCAGGGCTCCAGGCACTTTGGGTCCTGGTCCCCAGCCAAAGCCCAAGCCTAACTTGGGTCTGGACACCTTTGAGCTTTGCAGAGGGATGGTTTTGGAACCTTCCTGTGAATTTTGGGGGCTGGAGAAGGGAAGCCTCACATTTCCTGACGTGCCTGGCTGAGGTGGGAAGCAAAGGGAGGACAGCAGGCCCGTGGCTCCCGTTCAAGGACATCCTTCCTGGGGCTTTTTCCAGAGGAAAAAATATCTGTGCTCAAAACTTTTTTCAAAGATCAGCAGACACCTGGACGCTGATGAATCTGTACATTTAGTTTCAGGAATAGGATTAGCCCTTCATAGAGTTTAGAGCTTTCAGTGGTACTTTCCCCTCCCTCTCTCCTTCCCTCCCTCCCTTCTTGCCTTTCTTCCTTCCTTCCTCCTTAATTTTTCTAAGGCAATTTTCCCCTTCTCTCTCCTCAGCTGTGTTTTATCCTAACTCAGACATGGGCTGTAGATACACAGAGCAAATTATTTTCCCCCTGAAGAGCATTTCTGCCAGGAGATTTCTGCACAGGTTCAGTGCAAAACCAGCTTGGGCAGCAAACCCACTGGTGGATCAAATAACATCGATGCTAAAAGCAGCCTTTGAACTTTCAGAATATTCATCCCAGGGTCAGAGATTAAATTACCCCCTCCAATAAGTCGGGGAGCTCAGTGCAGTTCTTCCTATAAAAGGTTTATTTGGATGGGCCTGGTTGAAAAGAAAGGAAAATTCAGGCTCTTTAGGAGCCACCATTTTGGAAGTGCTGGATAAGAGGAGCGTTGGCCTTGCACACATTTTGGGGTCTCAGACACTTCAGTGTGGGTTTTCTGTTCTCTCCTGTCCAAGGGTGTCCCTGAGCAGACCCATCCCACAGCCCTGGGCAGGTCCAACTGGGGCATTTTTAATTTCCCAGTCATTTCCCATGTCTCTAAATCCAATCTTGCCACCAGCCCTGGGAGGTTTTTTTGGAATTTCTTCCAGGTCATACGTTATTTAAGGGGGAGAGGGTGTGAAGGCTGATACCATGAATATTTCTGATGTGAATTCAGTTCATTATTGTTTGTAGAAAAATTCTAAAGGGAGCACTGATGCCACGAGACAACTCTGACTTTCTGTCATTTGATAACAAACTTCATCAACTGCATTTGCTTATTATCAACTGTGGTGTGGGGAGATTCCTTTTCTTTTTCTTCTTATTAAATCAAGGCCTTTTTATTTAAGAAATATTTTATTTTTGATACAGACACAGCCGGTGAAGTAGCAGTAAAAAACATCACCACAAAGAGGCACATGGCTTTGAAATGTTTTGGTATGTAACATAACTGTATTGTTATCAGGTCTTAACTTCTGCACAAAGACTATTTTCCCTTGTTCTACAAGCAAACCCTCTCTCAGCTTTCCAAGGGCCACGTACCTAACGTGGCCATAGGGGGACAAACCAAAAAATATCAAAGTGTCTCAAGTCATTTCACAAATAACATTGTTCTGTTGCTCTCCTTAAATGAACAAGAGTTTCTTTGATTTTTTTTTTTTAAAGTCAAATTTAGGATTCTGCTGTTCAGAGCAGAGAGGTCACAAGGCCCTAATGTATTTAGCATTGACTGCCCTCTCTTGTAGTGCGTCTATTAGTCAGTAATTTGATTTGTACCTATTCATTTGCAGTCCCTGCAGGAGCTCTGAGCTGGCCCCAAGTATAATTGGTGCTGTCTCTATTTTTACATCATTAGATTAGCCCCGACTCCTGGCCACTTGTTGTCTGCGCTTGTCTGTCCATTTATACAACCTAATGTAACACAAAATTCATTACTGATCACATTACTTTCAACTCTGAAGCCAGCTTTGTGATAAACATTTTGTTAACCCTTCCCTGCCAGCGCACAGACCTGGGGGATAAATGCACTTTCCCCTCTGCAGGAAAAATCAATATCATAATAAAACAAAGTGCAGTCACATTCCTGGATTTGTCATTCCTCCCGGAGAAAGAAATGGGGAGGAACATATAGGAGATGACTAAATGGTGTCTGCATCCAGGCATCTCCCTCTGCTCGATATGAAATGAGCTCAGCAGTGTCCTTTCTACTGGAATATAAAGAAGTGACACGAGATAGGGCCAGCACTCAATTTAAAACTTAATTTCTTACTCATTGTTCTGCAAGTGTTTTAGCTCTTCTGGTCAGGCTGTAATCAGGTTATGACATTATTGGAACTGGACATTTTTCTTCAGTGCTTTGTCTCAAAACAGTGAACAGAGACACAGTTCCCTTTCTTCCCTGGAGATTTGCTGCTGTGTTGGGTTTTTTTGGTTTGCTTGGGGTTGTGGTTTTTCCTCCTAATGATTAAGCAAATTAACTGCAGCACTCCAGAATTTCACAGGAAAATTCAAAGCTCTGTCCTGTCTAGCTTGGCTTTGCTCACATTTGATTGTCTGCTGAGTCCCTCCTAAAGCATGAAGCTCTTTGCATCCCTGAGGCTTCTGCTGTTGATTCCAGGGCCAACAAGAGGAGAGCCATGGTAGGTATTCCACCAGGGCTGAGCATCCTCCCAGCTCTGCTTGCAGCATCCTGCCCACGAGGTGATTCCTGCTACCCAAATATGTTTTGGTGCACGCAAAAGCTGTTGGGTTTTTAACAAGTTTTCTAAATTCATTTTCTGTTTGCACAGCTTGGCTTGGAAATCTGTTATTTTGGGTTTTCTAAATATTTAGAAATATTTCTCAGTGTTTATTAAATCTTTCCCTTAAAAGTCTGAGGCCTGAAGCCTGCCCCACACCAAGCCATCCCACACTGGGAAGGGGGCAGGAGACAAAGGGATTTTTCCATCCGTAATTCCTATAATTACCTTGTCATTCCTTTTAGGAGTCTTTCTATGGTGTTTTTGTGTAGGATATGACTTATGGCAAGCATATCTCTCTCAGTAAGTATAAGAGCCCTCGGGTCCCAGGATTTGAACCAGGACTGGTATTTTTACAGCTGTTTTGTGAGCCAAAACCCCTTGCAGCTGCTGAGGTGGTGGCAGAATAAAGACAAGACAGTTCCTGTCCCTCCTCCCAAGCCCAGCAGCCCCAGAGAGCCGTTGAGTATTTGCTGATTTTTGGGATGTGCAGCACAGGCCATCACAGAGCTCTCATAAACTATGCATTGCCCTCTCCAGGGGAGATGGGAGAGGAGGCTGTGCAATGGAAACCCATTTGTGCAATAAATTCTTAAGCAGTCAAACTGTTAAATGAACACTTATTAGAGAGGTAGGATGAAGTATGAGTCACCAAACAGCAAAATACACATTAACACAGCAAACCCTCTGCAGTAAATGGGAAGTCGAGAGCCAAGGCAATGCAAACGTTGCAGTGTGAGCCAACCCTCTGGCCCTGCAGCTTCCAGTCCTCTCAGCCCCTCTTCCACCGCAGGATCTGCTCCTGGTGCTTCTCCCTTCGGATGCTGGATCGTTCCCTGTCATTGTGTTGTGGCCTGCAGCTGTGGCCTCATCTCCCATCACCCCTGCACCTTTCTCTAACAGAATACCACACAGAGAGTCACCTGATTCTCCCAGTAATCCTGCCTTGTTCTCCGTGCTGGAGTCTGTGAGCACCAGGACTTGCTGGCCAGTGATGGTGTTGGACGTTTGATGGTCACAGTGTGCCTTAGGGGGTATGGGCAGGCAGAAAGAGAGGGCCAAGGAGAACGAGAAACAAACCCAAAGGGATTTTGGCTAGGGGGGGATCTCAGTGATCAGTGGAGACTCCCTGGAGCATCCCCCTGGGATTAGCTCTGGTGGCTGCCCCCGGAGGAAGGAGGGTTGTGGCCAGGTCCCTGGCAATGCTGGGAACACTTAGTCCTCCTTGAAGTATATATCCTAATTTGTGGTATGAAAAGATTAGCTTTCCTTCCATTCCTAGCCTGCTGTCTCCCCACCATGGATAATATATAAAACAGTAGACTTTTATTCATTAACATTTATGGGAAAATGTTAATATTAAACTGTAAGTGAAAAGCCCCATCTTATTGAATTCTTCTGCTGTGTTATTGGGAGCCTAATTTCATTTTGCATTTAAATAAAAACCAGATGACGTTCAGGACGGTCAGGCAAGCATTCTGTAAGTGAGAATTTATCTTGCGATCTGGGTAAACAATGTCTCATCATTTAACAGTTATTATAAATAATGGGGTTTTAAGCACTTTGCTGGGAGTTCATATTGGCTCCACACGGGTTGCACTAAGGGAGAGAGAATTTCAGTGACATCTTCCAGGCATCCGGTGAGGAGGAATCATATCCTGAGCTCGCTTCTCAAGCTGCAGTTTTCATCCTCCTCTGGTTATTATTGCTCAATATTGTGTGCACCATCCACTGACAGAAAAAAAAAAAAAAAAACAAAACCAAAGAGGAAGGAAAATGACAAATTGGTTGGAAGCATTTTGAAAATGAAGAAACCCTGTTTGAAGCTTCCCCATAAAAGGGGAATGTCTTCAGCCCCTTGCAGATGTTCATGCAGGTAGCTGAGCCTCCAAAAGGGAGATTCTTTCAGTAAAAATGGAGCTGTGTAAAAGTTGTGCACTTACAGAGAGTGAAAAAAATGTTGAGGCAAAACATAAAGACAGATGATAAAGCAGCTGCTTTTTTCTGGGTTTCTGCTGGTGCCCTCTGAAATGACATTACTGGTGGTTTTATGCTTGGAATTGTGTGAGGTAGATTATAAGAAGAGTAAAAACTGCTAAAATAGTAAATAGCTTTTCCCCCACTCCTGTTGCTTCTATTCTGCTTTTCAGTGCTGTCCTTTCATTGAGGGGGCAGCACTTGGTGCTCTCTGGCTTTGCTCCGTGTTCCTCAGACCCCTCCAAGGCATTTGCCACCACAGGCAGGAGCAGCTTCCCTTCCATCTGTCCTGCATCCTGGGCAGGGGGGAGTTAGCCTTCCATGCAGGCAGGGGATGAATTTTAGGAGCGACTATCTGCTGTTGTGGAAAGATCCTGAACTGGGAGCTCCTGATGCTGCCTGGTGGCGTGTCACCTCCCTGAGTCCACCTCAGGACCTGAACTGCCTGCTGCCTTTTTCTGTGTGACCCATTTTATACCATTTTCCAAAAAGACCCCCAGAGCTAAAACACCATCTTCTTTTATTTGTTTATTTACTTATTTGGGATATTTATTTGTTGTTCCCGTGGTCAGTGACTTTCTCAGTAACTGCCCAACACATGAACTCTGTGTTTACACCAAAACTTGATGGTGTTGTGAAAGACAAAGGGTCAGTATCACTTCTCTGACCCTTTCCAAAGATGTTTTTCTGGGAAGGCTGCAGGCAGGACCTGCTCTGCTGCCTCTGCTCCAGCTCAGTGACATGACAGGGGATCCAGGAGCCAGAGGGGCTGGGGATGGAGAGCCCTGGTTGGGGTGAGTGGCATGGAAATGGTGGCATTTTCCTAAAAAGATTCCAATGCCCTGTGTTGTGGAGGATGCTTGGACATGTTGCTGTGCTGGAACTCTCCTCAGGCAGAGCACAGCGTTCCCATGGATGGCATCTCCCACCTATTCCCTCATGCCACAGCTATCCCTGTGGGTGCTCCCACCTTGTCAGGTAGAAATTACATTTGGAAGCATAAATCAAGATGTAAATTAACCTTGCAGCCTTCTTCCCTCATCTGCAGCCATGGAGGCAGCAGTGGGAGGTGAATTGTGCAGGGACAGATCCCTAATGTAAAAGTTGAGGTTGCTTTTTGTCCTCCACTCAGGGCTACTTTTATCCACACCCTCTGGGAAAAAAATCTTTTTATTATATCATGCCAGGACTGTGTTGTCTCTTTGGTTTACCTTTTGGAAATGCAGCTGGTCACCCACCAAAATGTGAGCAAAAAGTCTGCAGAAGAGCACAACACGAGGAGCAGGTAGTTATGTGAACTTCACTGCCAGGTGCCTAAACACAAGGCAGAATCATGATTTAAATTGCCTTTTCTGGGGGATGTGACCAGAGGAATGCCCTGGTTTGCCATTAGGTCTTTCAGATTTCACACAGAGCTACCTTCCAGCAGCTCCTCCACCAGCTGCAGCTCATCCACACGTTTGTAAGAGTGCAGCTACAAAGGTGGAGTGTAATAGAATCAATGCTTGGAGCAATTTTTAAAATATGATTTTCAAAAAGCAAAACTTTGAATTTACTATTTCCAACTGCCTTCTGCTTTCAGGAGCACAAATGTGAATTGCTGTGTTCAACAGCTCCGTTAACAAAGGCACAAATTAAGCTTTGAATGACATTTTTATCAAAGCTCTTTCATATTTATGTATAACACCAGAATTCAGGGCTATATAAATAAGAGAGAGAGGATTGAGAGCCTCAAGCAGCCCTGCAAGAGAGGGAGCCCACGAGACTGGGCTGGTGTTTTTCCAGGCTGGATTAACACTCAAGTCAAGGCAGAGCTGTGATTTTAAGGGAATGGCTGCAAGCTCTGAGTGCTTTGTAAAATTAGGGCTGTGTTTACAAAGTTGGCCTGCTTGAAGCAGCCATGTCAACATAGTCTTTTAAAAAATTGAGTGAATAGACTAAATAAATTGCATTCGGAACGAGGGTGATTTGGGTGGGTTTGGAGCTCCTCAGCGACACTGAACTACTGCCAGGGAAGTGGGAGGAGGAGACTGGTCCTGAACTGCACCTGAGCTCTCCCAACTCAAGAGCCTTGAACTGTTTAGATGAGCAGACAGGGCTGAGGCTGTGGTGACATCATTTCGTGAGCTTCAACAAAACTCTCCTGATTTGGACCAGCTGAGCATCTGCTCCCCCCCAAACTTTTTAACTTTTCCTTTGAATCAAACCCAAATTCCAGTCTGGTCTAGCTTCCTCCTCAGCATCAATCTGCACCAGGGGAACAGCCCAGAGCCTCTCACTGGCCCAAAAGGCCACTTTGTGTCAGAAGTACTAGAAGTTGTGCCAGATTGACTTTGCTTTGTAATCTTATACTTTTAAAATGAGCTCGGCAGTGCGTGTGTGTCAGAGCTCAGAGAGCACATGTGGGAGATGCACAGAGGCACTCTGAGCACTGAGTCCACCCCAGGGCTCTCTTCCTGCCTGAGAGGCTTTAAGGAGGCCAAATGCTGAGGTGGCATCACAGAGAGGATAGAATTAGGTCTTAGATGGGAAAGGAGCTGAAATTTGGAGGGTCAGGTGTGAAATTCTCATGCAGAGTGTCAGCAGTCACTGCTCAGACCCCAAGGTCATCACCAGGTTTGTGGGTTTGACCTTCAGGCAGCTTTTCCTTACCCAGCTTTTTGCTGGAACTGTTTGGCTGAGCCCAAGGAGGAGGAGGAGGCACCCCCAGCACTCCCTGAGGGCTCCTGGCCATCCCTGTCTTTACCTCTGGGACACGACCTGTGTCCTGAGACCCGAGTGGCTCCAGCTCTGGAGGGAAGGGGAATGCTCAGATCCACACCTGCTCTGGATAGAAGATGTTCCAGGAATAGGAGCATTGCCTCCAGCATTTCTGAGCAATATCCCCGGAGCTCAGTGGGCGCAGGACGTGGTAGGTGTCATAAACATGCATTTTACTTTGAATTTGTAATTTCCTTCGTGGAGTAGAGGCTGACAGAGGGGTCAGTGTTGAGCAATCCAAGGCACTCCCATAACCCTGGGAATGAGAGACCAAACCCAGGAATTTTAATACAGTGTTTTCTCTGCAAATGCTTTTGGTCTGATATACACAGATGTGCTGCTTGCGTAACCAAAGATGCAAGATAGTTCTGCCTAAATGCATTTAAAAACTTGCCTACACATGCTGGCTGGCACAGGAAATCATGTATTCCACATAGGATAGCTTCAGGAATTTGGAGTAGCAGCATAGTGAAACTTTCAGGATGGGGTAAGAGAGAATTCCTTTAAACCCGAGCATTGCTGCATATTCATTCAAAAACCTCATCTGTAAATCTTTCACAAGGAGTTGTAGGCTTGGAGGATGTGGTGGGCTACAGAAATGGTTTTCTGTTTGACTGTCATAGCTTTTGAGAATTCACATGCTGGCTAAAATCAGCAACTCATCCTTCTGAAGAGCCATTTATATAGGAAAACATCCTAAACCTCTTCACAAAAATATACAGGTCTAGGAAATTTGAGATTATTTTTTAAAAGCACTGGAAGTCATTGTGAAAGTGCCTATCTTGAAGAATATTCTCCCTCTAAATACCAGTCCTTTATCTGGTGCACTTTTAACCTTCCATAAAATGCTCAGAGTCAAGTCTGGCGAGATGCCAGAGTCTTGGGTCTCCTACTCCATGGGCTCAAGCCACATGGAGCTTTCTGGGTGCTCTTTTTAAAGGAGTAAATGACCTGTTTAGAAGTTGATGCAGGAAGATGTTTTGTCCTTTTCTCACCGATCTCTTTGTGCCTGAAGCAGACCTGGACATTTCTGTAAGCTCAGATGTCCTCCCTGTTTTACAAGTGCTAAGTTGTTTGGCATCCCCGCAGTGAAATCAGGCACTAGAAATGAGATTTGGGGTCTCAGAGGGACTCTGATGTTCAGAAGGCTCTGTCTTCATTCCCCTGGTTCTCTCCTTCCTCCTTTACCTCCCCATCTCCTTGCTGGATCCTGCCACCTTTGTTCCAGGATGCCAGGTTTCATCTCCAAGTGCATGGCATGAGCCAGCTCTGTGTGGATTCAGCACTGGAGTTATTGTAAAGCAGTTTGACAGTAACTAATATTTTACATAGGCCACTGAATCCTGATTTCACAGAAGTTGCTCAGGCAGTGTTTCCCAGTCTTCTTGACTTGCAAATTTAATGGAGGTGCTTTTGTGGCGTCTCAGCATCTTTCAGGTTGTGACAGGATGAGACAGTTTTAACACAGGAATTGATTTTCAATGTTCAGATGCCATGGTTTGTTTGGTTTTTTTTTTTTATTTCCTCATTTGAAAAGAGTTTAAAAATCTCTTTTGTGAAACTGCTGAGTTTATAAAAAAGGAAAAGAAACATTTCTGAGGAGCAGGTCTGTCATGCTGTCACCCAGAGCATGGCAGGAAGTTGGTCCCACTGTGCTGAGTGTCAGTGCAGGTGAACAGGCACAAGGCTTGGGGCAGAGAGCAGCTTTAACTGACTTTTGAACATTATCATAATAAGCTGAAATTGCAATCGTAGCAATATATAAAACTGGGAACTGACTTTTAGCCTGTGCTCCCTCTGGAAAGGAACAACCCACATTTGCCCAGAAATTTCAGCCATCTCAAATCAAAACCAGCTCGGAAAATTAAGATTTTTAATGAGGACTCAGTGCTTTCGTTTCACTGCAATTGAATATTAACGATTTTTGTTCATCCAAATCCCCAAAAGCACAGGTTCCCCTGGGGGTGCAGTGCCCCCCTGTGCCCTCCCTGCCAGCGGATCCCCGGAGCTGCCAGCGGGGCTGGAGCCCTCGCTCCAAGCAGCCGCCGAGGGTGCTGGAGATGGATTATAATAAGAGCTCCCTCGTTAGCATAATTGCATTTCATTAAAAAAAAAAAAAAAAAGGGAAATACTCAAGAAAAACCTCCAAGTGCAGTAGCAGCGATGTAATTGATGTAATTTCCCAGTACCCTGATATTTCCTCATCCCGACGCACTTTCCCACCTCGCGTCGGCTTTTGAGCTCTTCTGCACCTTGTGTGTCCCAGCAGCAGCTCCCGCTGCCCTGGGCACAGTGATGATGCTCAGAGTGAATGTTTCCTGCAGAAACAGTGCCGAAAGCACTCGGCAGAGTTCGGGATGTTGTCCGAATCCTGAAAGATGGAGCGTTTCCCGTGTACAAGTGCTGGTGGGAGCTCCTGGGTGGGAGCACATCCCACTCCCTTCAGCAGCAATCAGTGAAATTAAAATGTTTAACTCACCCATTCACTGGGGAGCGTTGTGTAAATTACAAACAGTTTAAGAGATCCTCAAGACTTCCATTGTGTTAATACAAATTGCCTTTTAGCATTCCCTTTAAATAGGGCCCTTTTGAGTGAGAATCCAGATGGCAGAAGCTCCATAATTATTATTCATTACAGTTAATAAATAACACTCGGGAAGCCCCAGTCAGTTCTGCAAGTCCCCTATGATGGGCATTGTGTAAATGTAAGGGTGAAAAAATAGTCCTTGCCACAGGATCTGTCAGGATTTCAGTCAAAGACCAGGAGCTATGAAGGACCCTTATGTGTGCCTGCCCCAGATCATGGACCAGGCTGGCATTCCCAGAGCTCTCTCCGTAGGAAATCTCCTCCAAAAGGAAAGGGAATTGCCTTTTATTGCAAGAAGAGGCTTGAATTTTTGCCTTTTAACTGTTTATTCAGAAGCCCCCATGGATGAGGAGAGGTGGGTTTGGTGAGCAGCACCTTGTGTCTCTCCCCCACCCCTGGAAAATTCCTGTCCCACATCCTCGTTTTGGGAAGGGGCCGAGCGCATTCCCGCGTTCGCGGCCCCCTCGGTGCACGGCAGAGCCTGAAAAGTTCTCCAGAATAATTGCTGTGAATGACAGAAATGAAATCGAGGAGATTCGAGCTCTGCTGGCCATTACCCCACTTCCTGCATTCCTACTTGTTAATTGTCTAATTCCTAACGAGTCTTTGGGCGTCTGATAGACTTTCTGATGCGTGCTCACTCCGACGCTTCCTTCCCTCCCCTCGCTGGCCTCATCCCTCACCAGAGACCTTGTTCCTTTAAAAATGCCATCCTTAAAAATCAGAAATACTCAGCCCAGCAAAAGGAAAAGGGAACTTGACATTAGTTGAGCTTGAAAGGCTTGGTGCTGTGAAAAGTGACTGACGTGTGAAAAGAGGCTACAATTAGTTCTTTCCCCGAGCACTCTCCCATTCAGTCCAGGGTCACTCCTTCAGCGAGCTGCGGCTTTGAGGGTAATGTGTTGTGACAGTTTGAGATGATGAAGAATAATTCTTGTATTCAGAGTTGCTGCCGCTTCCCCGCTGCCCTGACACATCAGGCTGCTGTCATTGGATCAGTTATCCCGGGCAGCCCCTCCGTAGGTAAGAGGAAAGGGTCAGCTCCTCCAGCAAATGATTTGGGATATTTTGAAACTGTGCTTAAAGAGGGGAAGGCAAACAGAGAGAAAGGAAAAACCATTAGGAGAAATAATAATGCACTGGAGAGGAGATTTTTGAGTGGACATAAAGGAGATACCAGGGCTTCGAGTGGACCACTACAGGAGAGCACGGCTAAGAAAGGCAGCATAATTTATGAGTGTTCCGGGCAAAAGAGGGCTATATAGATTTTCTTCAGGCCTTGAATTAATGTGCCCTATAAAATGGTTTCACATTTAGGCTTGGCAGGGCTTTGTACCTTGGATTTGATGGGGTCCTTTGACAGTTCCTGGAGCTTTCTGGAATGGAGGGTGCAGCTGGACCTCGAGCAGCACCGCTCTCCCAGACCTGCAGACCCCAGGCTGTCCCCAGAGCAGCTCCTCCTCCTCTTCCTCCTCCTCCTCTTCTTCCTCCTCCCTCCACCTCGGCAGCCAGCTCAGGAGAGCAGCGTGGCTCAGGCAGAGGAACGAGGGACAGGACACAGGACAGGCTGGCTGCGGCATGGCAGTCGGGAATATCAGCACTAAGAAATGATTCCTGCAAGGTTTCCTTGCCAGTTCCTCATGGAACACTCCCCACACTGCAGGAAGGCTGCGGGCAGCCCCGCTGGCAGCCGTGCCAGGCAGGGAGCAGCCAACATCTGCTCCCAGCTCCTCTGATGCCCCACTGCTGGCCCAGTGTTCCCGCAGGCCCGGAGCCGTGCCATGAGAGGAGATGGCTGCCCTGGGCTGGGCCAGGAACTCAGGATGGCCACTTGCCATCCCACGCCAGCAGCCACGAGGATTTTCACTGCTGCTGCTGCCTCCACCACAGTGGAAAGTGTGTGTGCCCTGAAAATCCCGTTACTCTGGGACCCTGGGTGATGCCAGCAGTGCCCATTACTGTTACTGTCAAAAGCGCAGGCAGGGCTGTTCCCAGCTCCCCTGAAGTGACTTTCTCCTCATGGCTTCAGCAGATGTTCCAGCTCCTTCACTTTTTTTCCCTTTTTTTTTTTTTTTTTTTTAGGGCAGGCAGGACTCTGTGAGTCGTTTCCTCCGGGGACATGGGCAGGTTTTAGTATTTGCCTTTCCAGTATTAGCATTTATTTGTATTTGTGTTTGTTTTTCACGGGCTTCTGAAAGCCTCAGGGAGCCATTTATGGGGCCAAAATAATGCAAGTGCTGGTCTTCTCACAGTATTTCATTTCCTTGATGGTGGAAATGCTACAAGAAGAGCAGGTCTCATGTTATTTTGACCCCATAAATAGCTCCCAGAGGCCCCTTTCTTCCTTCTCCCACCCACTCCCCCCCAGATCAAATATTTAGGTTTCTGCAAAGCCTGACTTCTCAACCCTGGTTATCTTGCTTCAGCAGAAGCAAATTGCAGTTATTACAAAATAGCCAGAGAGTCTATAAGGCCGAATGGGTTTTATATGATGCACAATTTGTTGGCTACTGTACAAGTTCATTAAAGTGTATCATAAGAGGTTGTTTTACTGGTACATTTAAGGAAGTTAATACATCTCGACAGTGTATGCATGGGGGAATGCAGATACAATAACCCTCAGACTTGCTGGGGCCAAGTCCATTGCTGGCGTAACTCCACCGGAGTGAACGGAGTCACTGCCTGGGCAGCCCTGGGGTGCTGCTGATCCCTGATCCTGCTGCTCCGGGCTCTCCTGCCACCCACTCCCATCTTTCCCTGGGGATTTGCTCCTGTTTTGTGTTTTCCCAGCACGGAGGATGCCAGTGGTCTCACTGGTTGTGTGACGTGACGTGCCTTTTTAGCTTGGGAGGAGTTTCAGGTCCTTCAGCTGTGCCACAGGGGCTCGGCTGTCCCATCCTGGGGTGGCTTTAGGGACCTGTCTCTCCTGATACCTGACAGCCCCACCCTGCAGCTCCTGCTGCACTTGCTTGGTCTATCCAGATCTAGGAGAAACGATCCTCCAGTTTTCACTCTGTAACAGGAAAGGTGTCCCCATGTCATGGAGCCATTCCCAGTCTTGTCTGTGCTTCCCATGGGAACCTCATTGATGTTCCTCTGCTCCGCCCCAGTCTGCTCTAGGGGCTGGGAGGAAGAATAATAATATACACTGGATTTTTTTTTTTTTTATTTATTTTTTATTAATGAAACAGAGTGATTTGGGGAGACGTGCTGCCTGTGGTGCTGGGGTCAGCTGTGTGGGCAGGTAGCCCCTGGTGACCATGTAATGGCTAATTGCCCCCCTCGTGTGACCCAGCCGGGGTGAGAGCCGGCCGGGGTGAGGGCAAGAGCCCAATTTCCTGAGCACAGCAGAGCTCTCTGTGGCAGCCGAGCACTTTTCCAGGGCTTCCTCGGGTATCAGAATACACTGCTCGTCTGCCTGGCCGGGTAATTAGTTCCAGAGTGAGAGCCGGGCTGTGTGAGAGCACCCGGCCTCGTGTTCCACGGGGAATGTGTGCCCGGGGATGGCAGCTTGCATGTGGGAGCTCCCCGGGTTTTAGCCTGACACCCCCTAACCTAGACTGGGCTGGAAAATCCCCTCCAGTCCCTCCAGAGCCTCTGCCCCTCCTGTGGCCTGTCCTTTGTCCCTCCCCGTCAGGAATGGTCGGGTTTTCCTGCCTGGCAGCAGCAAGGGTTGCTCAGGACAGCTCGGAGCTGTGGGACACAGCCAGGACAGGACTCCCTCCCTCCCTGTGCCCGGCGCTCTGCATCCCTGATTTCTGCTCCCTGCTTTTTCCCTGGCTGGCATCAGTCTCTGCAGTGCCACCCCCTGGCAGGCCCCCGCCGAGGTGACAGGAGCTGCCAGCTGCAGGAATCCTGCAGGCCCCAGAAAAGCCCAAATCCCCCCAAATCCCACGCGGGCAGGGCGCAGGGTCCCACACCAGGCACCGAGGGACAGGCAGGAGCTCGGCCCCCAGGGGCAGAAACAGCCAGGCCGGAGCCACGGGCAAACAAAACTCCTCTCTCTGCGCCTCTCCCTTGTCTCGCTGGAAACACTTTTGCCTGGAAATGAATTCTGGGTGGAAAAGAGAGGGGAATCACCCCAGGAGGAGCCATGCCAGGATTTGGGGGAGCCCAGCAGCACTGCCCAGCACCCCCAGCTCTGACGTGGGACCTTTAAGCAAAGCCAGCTGTGTGCTGAGGGAGATGAAAGCCCCAAATCAGACAGGATAAGCACAGTATTAGTGTGGGATACGCCGCTCATTTCTGATTTAAATTACTGTTTTTACTTCCTGGACTCATGGGAGAGTAAGGATGTGAGGAAAATGAAGAGATTTAGACATGGACATTCCTTCACCAAATACTGGTAAAAATGGTGATGAACACAGCTGAGGTCATTACCAGCACTGCTTTCAGGGTGATCAGCTTCCTGCTGATTTGTTTTCCTTGTATCCTGGGCAGATTATCTCGTTGCAGGTTACCTCCAGGATGAGGGATTAAATCCCTTAGCCCTCACTGCCAGGTGTGTGCAGGGCTGCTGGCCCTGCAGTGCCCAGGTGCTGAGGGGAGCAGGGCAGTGCCAGGGATGCTGGGGTGGGATGCTTTTTGTTCCAGGGAAAAGCTTTTTGCTGTTCCCTATATTTGTGTATAGATCTGTCCTTATCACAGAGTCCCACTGCAGGCAAAGGACTGCTGTGGTGTTTACAGGAGGTTAAATATCCCAGGTGAGGCAGTGGAAGTGCAGGAATATTTAGCAGAAAGCAGAGCAGGCACTGCTCCTCCAGCTCCTGCAGCTCCTTTCCACCCCAGACAAGTCTTACATAGAACCAGAGAAAGGTTTGGGTGGGAAGAGACCTTAAAGCTCATCTCATTCCACCCCCTGCCATGTGCAGGGACCCCTCCCACTATCCCAGGCTGCTTCAAGTCCCATCCAACCTGGCCTTGAGGATTTCCAGGGATGGGGCAGCCACAGCTTCTCTGTTGCAGTGTCTCACCACCTTCACAGGGAACAATTTTTTCCAAGATCCCATCTAAATTTCTCTTCCGGTTTAAAGTCATTCCTCCTTGTCCTGTTACTCTATGTCCTTATAAAAAGTCCTTCTCCAGCTCTCCTGTAGCCCCTCCAGGTCCTCTTTCCCCCTTGGCAGCAGAGGAATTTGCCCCAAACTCCTGTCCTCATCCCGTCCCCTCCAGCCCAGGCTGCCCAGACCAAGTCATGCTCGGGTTCACACATCGCAACTCCCCAGAGCATTTCTTGTCTCCTGTCACCACTGTCACTCTGGGGGAGGATTCCTGTGCCATCCCTGCGGCTCTGCCTCCTGTCCCTGCTGCATGCCACCGCTGAGTGCTGCCAGGGGGATGCTGCACGTGGCCACCGAGTCAGCTGCAGGGTTCAAGTGGCTCACAGAGAGGCCACGGCTGGAAACGATGCCCTGCACACACAAAAATCCTCCTGTTTGGAGATTAGGGAGCACTAAAGGCTGCTGGAGGTCAGAGAGGGGAGATGTCTGGGTGGGTGTGACCAGGAGAGGGAGAGCCACAGCCAGGCTGCTTTCCCTTTTGCTCTGGGGCACAGCTGAGGAAAGGGGATATTTTCTCTTTGATTGAAAAAGCTGAGTTATTTACGTCCATTTGGGGAGGATAAAGGGCTGTGGAAAGTCCTGGTGTTGCCGAGGTGAGGAATGGCAGTGGTTATGCACTGCTGGTGCACACTCTGCCAAGTCCCCCTTCCCAGCCTGTTTGGGAGAGAAGATTTTCCCTAATCTGCAGTCATCCCCCTTCATAGCCTGCTCAGTTCAGCCGTGAGAACCCCACTATGGAATCCTGTCATGTCCTGAGTCAGCAGCCTCGGCCCCAGGGAAGGACAGCAGGTAATGTCTCCATCTTTGGCTCAGCTGAGCTGTGAGCCCAGCTGGAGAGAAGTGGAACCAGGAGCTGGCATTCCTCGGGAGCGATTCCCAGATCAGCCCGGGAAAGGACGATGAGCAAATGTTAGAGCAATGCACCAGCAAAGGGCTTTGTCAGTAAAGCATCTGTCTAACGACTCTGGGGGTTTATCCCAAACACTAACCAGGAGCTGCTCTCTCTCCCTTGCAGAGCTTCAGCGAGAGGGAAGCATAGAGACGCTCAGTAACAGCTCGGGCTCCACCAGCGGCAGCATCCCCCGCAACTTCGACGGCTACCGGTCACCCCTCCCGACTAACGAGAACCAGCCCCTGAGCCTGTTCCCCACGGGATTCCCCTAAAGCAGCCGCCCATCAGGGAGACATCCAGGCTCCCCCAAACAGTCCCGCTGTGTCTGTCACCTGCCAGCTCCCGGCCTGGATGGTTCTCGTTACCCTGATGAATATTGACAACTCTTAAACCCTCCTGAAGCGAACTCATGAAATCTTGACTCTGTGTTCCTGTGCAGTACAAAGAGGCTCCATCTTCAGTCCTGATAGCTCTGCAGCTTCTTTTCTCGCTGTCTTCAGGAAGAGGTTGGGTGAGGAGAAATGCTCCTAAGCCATCTTGGGTCAAGCACAAGGTTTCACAACTGTTCTCTGCTTTTTTCGTGCTGAGAGATGAATCTCTGTAACTCAGAGGAGCTCTCGCCGTTCGTGAAAGTGCCGAGCATTAATGGATGAACTGGAGAGACTGGAAACTGGACAGGGTTGATGATGTTATTCCTTCCTCGTCGCGTCTCCTTGCTGCCCTTCTTCCCCTCTGATTCTCATCGATGCCAGGAGTATTACAAATGGAAATGTTTCTTTTTGTTCTTTGGAAGAATTCTCTCTCTTGCTCCGATTTTCTTCTAGTCATGTATTTTAGAAACGTACTTAATTGACTAATTGCAGTCACGGATTTCTCATATTTGGTTATAAAAGTTGTTCATTGGAACTCAGATATCTGTCCAGAAATGCATGTGTCATTGAATAAATCTAAGTTAAACAAGAAACTGCTTCAATGGCAATGTTCACGGAGTGTTACTGGGCTGGCTGTGGGCTTTGTGTATCTCCCTGGACCACACTCTGTGTGTATTTACTGACTTGAGGGCTTTAATTAAAGCCATCAGTGGCTCTTATGCAGCCAGTCTAGCATGGTTTTGCCTCCCCATTTCCTTGTCCTCATGTGCACAGACAGGATTTTTAAAAACAAGGTATTTAGGTGGTGTGCCTTGCACCCACTTGGCTCCTCTGAAAACTAACTCCCAGCTCCCTGCTCTGGTTGGAGCCCTGATTCTTCATCCCACTGATTTCAGTGGGCAAGGACCAGGTGCAGGAGGCAGAGGCACCCATATCCATCCATTCTGTTGTAGGACCGCGGATCAGAGGCTTTGCAGAACAGCCTGAACCTCTGCACCCTTCTGAACGTGCACAGTCAGAGCTAGCACTGCATAACCCTGCTGATAAAACATTTCTGGGCTCACACATCATAACCACACGAATTCCTACATCTCAGCCAACTTGTGTCTAGAAGCAGAGTGAGATGGGGCTGTCAGCTTATGAAATTTCCTTCCCACTACTTGTTTTTAATAGAAGCCGTTTGAGTCATGGCAGGGAGAGGAAACTATCTAAACCCACAAATCTCACAGCTCCAGCCAGCCACACCAAGGGATGCAGAACCAACCACCCTCTTCCTACTCCATCCCCAAACACCCAGTTCAGTTTTGGGCTTGGTTTGGGTTGGGTTTTTGGTTTTTTGTTTTTTTTTTTTCTTCTTTTTGACTGTAACAGAGCCACTCGGAAGGTTTTGTTTTCTTCAGGCTTGGAAACCACTAATAAAAAGCGAGAGTTTACAGCAATAATTTCAGTTTCTTGCTTGGTTTTCAGTCAGTCTCTTCTCAAACAAAAAAATAACTTCCTTGGGATGAAATCAGAGGAGAGTTTTGCCTCTAAGTAAGTACTTGCAGCTCCGGCCCACTGGCTATATCTGCTGTAATGTTATGTTCCTTTTTGTCTGTAAAATAAAGGCTTGAAGTACAGGGTTGAGGGCAGGACTGGCACCACGGACAAATGGGACTGCAGGGTCAAGTCAGTCCACACCAGTCAGGGTTTTTAACACAGTTCAAGCCAAGGTCAGCTCCAAAAGTTCAAACAAAATCCAGATTAACACATACAGAAGGGATTGTGTTGTCACCGTGATGCTTGTTTCCTTTCAGGCTTTCCAAGGAGCAGGGTAAGGGACAAAGTTCTCGTGGAGGAAGGAAGGAGGCTCTTCTCCCTCCTGCCTGGGACAGCCCGGCTGCTTCTGGCTGAGCACACAAAGTGGGATAGCACATAACACAGAGTGGTGTCATTGCAAATGTATTTGTTGTTGGCAGGCATTAAATCACTTTTTATAAGTGCTGCAATATGGCCATGTGGAAATTCCCAGTCTGCAAGAAGCTCCTTTGAATCAGGATGTTTTGTTTAAAGTCGGGGGGGAAGAGATTCAAAAAAAACCTACAAACTGGGGCTGTACCAAAATATTTTCAGTCTGGTTCATTGAAAAGAATGTCCTCATTCTCTGCTGTTGATAGCCCTGTAGCCAAACTGTTAAGAAAGCCTAGAGCCTTAAAAAAAAAAAATAAGCATTGCCATGAGGTGGCTAATTTAACTTCAATTTGATACTTTCACAGATGACCCAGCAGAATAACCACTGAGTTCCAGCTCTTCTGTGGAGCCAGAGAAAACTGAGTGTGTTGCAGTGATGACTGTATAGGATCTGATTCATTGATAACTCCATGAGGTCTGAATTATCACTAACTCTAAGGTCTGCAGGGTCTGATTTAATGATAATTTTATAAGATTTTGTTCAATAATAACTCTATAGGATCTGATTCATTAGTAACTCTGTTTGATGCAGCACATCCCTGCACTGTGTTCTTCACTCACACCACACTCCTGCTCCCACCCATGGCCCTAAAAGCCCCCCCCCCATTTCAGCTGGGTCCAGGTGGTCTCGTGCCACACCACCCTTCCTCCTCCTCGACCTCAGCAGCCATATGAGAACTCATTTTCAGGCACCAGGAGAGAATATTTCTGTTCCTTGATAAGTCTAGAAGCTGCTCTTAAGGGAGGTTCACCCCTGACTTTAACACAACAAGGTTTTTAGTCTAGGAACTTGATCCAAACCCCACTTAAAAATAACCAGAGGCTCATGGTCTTTGCAGGATTTCGGGCGAGCGGCTCCTGCTGCGGTGGAAATTCTCCAGGTGAGTTTCTGACACGCCAGGTTCTCAAGCACAGCAGCTGGCAGCCCAGCAAGAATGTTGTGCCATGATATAAACCAAAGAGCCCAAGAGACACGGGGACTTGCAGGTTTTTAAACTGTTTCCAGTAGTTGTAAGCAGAGGGCTCCTGCTGAGTTCAAAAGGCAAAACGTCTCATTTAAAGCGGGGCGGACTGTATATCACTCTGGGCTGAAAGTGGGGCTCTTCTATTAAAAGTTGAGTTCAGATTTCATGAATTAACATGAAATATTGCTTTCTTATCCTACCCTGGTTTCTCTAATAAACACACGCGTGTAGTGGGCTTAAATCATGGGAAGGGGATGTTGGGCTGTTTGAAAAGGAGTGGGAAGTCAGTGGTTTTCCATCGTGACAGCTTGGAGTTCGAATGAAATCAGATCTCAGGAGCAGTCCAGGGCCTGGCTGTAACCATCAGGTTTCCTGGTGCTTTGCAGAGCACGTGGAGCTCAGGGGTTGGTGGCTTTGCTGGGGATGCTGAGCCCCAGCCCAGTCAAACCCCATCCTGTCCCTGCCTCTCTGAGGGGTCAGGCTCTGGTTTGTCCTGCCCTGAGCAGCGTTTCTCAGGCCCAGAACATTTGCTGGGATAAGGCAACGGATTGGCCAAGGGCAAAATACTGCCAAGATCTCCATCCTCCTTCCTCAGCAGAGAACCCAGAGCGGAGTTTGGCAAACACACTTTGCACACTGCAAAGTGGAGCTGTGAGATCCCTGAACGCTGCTCCCTGTCCTCCCTGACTGCCAAGCAAGAGGGCAAATCCATGGTGCTCTCACCAGGGCTTCCTCGGTAACTTTTTGAGCATCCAAACCACGTCTGCGCCACGTCTCTACATTTATTTTCTCACTCCTTTGCTCTGGCTTGTTGCTGTGCAGGGTAGGAAAGTTTGCGCCATTTCCTGTTGTCTTTCCCTTATGCTCCTGAGATATTGTAAAAATGTTCGGTATCCTCCAGTAGGTTGTAATCACTTCACCCTAATGTTTCACAGCTGCTAAGTGTAACTTTAAACCCAAGCATTTGAGTGCTTACAATTAGCGAGTCAATGGGGCTGAGATCGGGTCTTTGTGATTGCAAAAAGGAGAAAACGAAACTTCTTTTTTTTTTTTACCCTGAGTTTTAATTGGATAAAACTGGAACAAAAGTTGTGGAGACGAGGGGTTTTTTTGGGTTTTTTTTTTTTTTTTTAACGCAATAAATGATTAGTGGCTTGTGTGCTAGGGAAAAAAAAATAATTGGATCCACTGCTTGGCCTGTTTCACAGATGGAAAAGGCACCGGGACAAGCATTTGTCTGCGGCAGCGCCTGTCCCGGGGACTGCAGGAGCTCCTCTCCGAGCTCCCAGGGGCCGGGCTGCTGGCAGCAGAATTGGGAAGGGACGAGAGGTTCAGCTGTGGCCCTCACCTGTCCCTGCCCCGCACAGCCGGGCAGAGCATCCCCTCTGTCCCCGCGGCGGAGAACCGTGGCACAGGGGCTGTTCGCTCTCCCGCTGGCCCGTGACATTAAGTGAATACCGGTGGAAATCTGGGCTCCGGAGTCCTCCCAGCCCGTCAGGGTGAGACCTCCTCTGGCTGATGTCACCGGGTTTGTCCCCGCTCGGCCCCCGCCTCCGGCACGTGCTGGGGACAGGTCTCAATTATCCCACAAATGCCTTTACCCCGGGGGAGCCAAGGGCAGGACACGGCGGGGTACCAGGACCAGGGACGTGGCAGGGGCGCTGTCCCCCGGCTGCACCCAGGCCCTTCAGCTCTGCCCAGGGGCACTGCTGGACATGCCACACGTCCCCCCGGCCTTTGGGACATTCCTGGCTGTGCCTGGGCATTGACACTGTCCCGTCAATTGCCACCCATCCCTCCCTGGGCTCAGATGTAATTTGAAGCTGTGCATCTGTCAGTGAGTTCCCAGGCTGAATTTTTGCCTTTCTTGGGAGTTTCTGCCGCAGGAAATTACGCTAAAATACTGACAGCAGGGTCAGAGGCTCGCAGCATTCCCTGTCACCTCCATCTCCTCCCCTCCATCACATCCCTGGGGATGGGCACAGTGCAGGGATGCTGCTCCCTGGCAGCCCCCCTCCATGGAAAGCATTCCTGCCACCTGATCATAAATACTAATTAATAGCAAAGCCCTGGTCTAGATCAAGGAGGAGGCTCTGAATTTTCTTGGGAACTTTGCTGTCTGAAAGGTATCAGAAATATTCCCTAGCACTCAGCCTATCAGTGGGTCAGTTATACAGTGAGCAGCCATACAAAGTTAATTTCTAATTTAATACAATGTTAAAAGGTTGTCAGGTTAAAATCTAATCTATAAACAAGACATGAAACATCTCTTTAATAAAAACAAGTATTGCTAACCCGTCCTGGCTCAAACCACAGGCTGCTGCTTCTTTTATAGGATATAATTATTTCCCAGTGAGTATTTACAATATTATTACAGGACATTAATAAAAGGTGATGCCACTGCCCATGTGGCAGCTGAGCATTAATCCCACTCCCATCCAGCCCCTCTTCCTCCGGACCCTTTTCTGGAGAGGTGGGAAGTGTCAGCTCGTGGGTCCATGGGAAGGAGGACAGGGAGAGAACCGATTTTATTTTCCCTTAAAAGTGGGATTGTGGGAGCAGGGACACCCTGATGTGTTCTGGAGGAAGCACATCATCTCTGCATCCCCCAGGGAGGAGGCGACTCTCCTGGCATGAGATGGGAACGATGGGCGAGCACATTCCTTCCTGAGCAGCTGGGGGAGAGGACTTTGGCAAGGGTCTGCTGTGGGCTGAGGCTGTGAACCACGTTCAGAGCAGCAGCTTCATTCAAGCAGAAAACCAGAGAGAGCACCTGCAGCCCGGGGTGAAGAGCTGGCCCTGCTCTCCATCCCACCTCGCACCTATTTCATGACCCCCAGTGGAAAGGCCAGACATGTCCCACTGCCTCTCCTCCCATGCCAGGGTGCCCACACTGCAGCCACCTCCCAAGGTACACTGAATTTTGCTCTTTTTGCTGCAGCCACCTCCCAAGGTACATTGAATTTTGCTCTTTTTGCTGCAGCCACCTCCCAAGGTACATTGAATTTTGCTCTTTTTGCTGCAGGCACCTCCCAAGGTACATTGAATTTTGCTCTTTTTGCTGTCGAAAGGAGAAAGTCCGGCTGTCATGTGGGAGTGATGCCATTGTCCTGCCCGGGTGACTGACCAGACTATGAGACTCCCGCTGCTGGTAGTCCACAGTGTCCGTGGGAGCTGGGCAGGATCAGGACTGCCCTTGCCAGGCTCAGCCAAAATCCACCATGTGTCACCCTGCTGTGGGTCACATGATCAGCTCTGCTAACATGTGGGTTGATTTTCCAGGAGGAATCTCACCAGCTCCAAAGGCTTGGATCAGAAATCTGAGCTCCCCTCTATGCCCGTGAAGCCCAGCAAGGAGGGGTTTTCCTAAAGACCAAGATTTTGATGGAAGCCCGTGATCCCCACCACAGCAAGGGCTGGATTCAGTGTAAGACTGGAGCTAAAATGGGGGCACGGGGAGATGTGCTGGTCTGGAGCTTCAAGGGTTCTGTGGGCCCTTTGCTCTGGCCCTCGACTCTCCAGGACTCTTTCCCTTCCTTTCCCTGGGTTTTCTGGTAAATTCTGCTGCTCTCTGTAATTGAGAAAAGCTGCTGCTGAACATCTGCAAAGGCACGGTCCTCTCGGAGCGGCTGCCGGGGCTGTGAGTGCTGCGCTGCCGGGGCTTTGATGTGCGGGTGATTCACGGCTCGGCGGGGCCGCCCCGCAGATGCTGCCCCTGGGTGGTGCGGGACGGGACGGGACGGGACGGGACGGGACGGGACGGGACGGGACGGGACGGGACGGGATGGGATGGGATGGGATGGGATGGGATGGGATGGGATGGGATGGGATGCCGTGAGGTGACACAGCACCTGCACATCTGTGCAAACAGCAGCCTCGTGTGTGAAACCCCCTGTGCCTCCTCGGCAGGGCACAGGGTGTGACCTCTCCTGCTTCCACCTGCAGAAGAAGCAGGAGGCGCCCACGCTTCCCTGCATCCCACCAGCACCTGAAGCGCAGGGGGATGGGGCTGCCCAGGCACGGGCCACCTTGCTGATGCCAAGGGGAGGGAGCAGAGCCGCAGGCAGGCAGAGCTGCAGCCCGGGGAGCACAATCTGTGGCCTTAATCCCGGCGTGTCCTGCGCGCTCTCAAATCCCCTCCACTTCAATGAGCGCTTGTAGTGTCAGGCCCGCGCCGGGCGAGACGGCACGCGGGGCTGGCGGGGAGGATTTGCTCGAGAGGCACTGTTTTTAAGGTGAGATTTGAAGGATGGAAGACAGATGGCAACTGGAGAGGACAAACGGATCAAGTGAAGGGTTTGTTT
Organism: Anomalospiza imberbis; assembly: GCF_031753505.1. Lineage (NCBI taxonomy): Eukaryota > Metazoa > Chordata > Aves > Passeriformes > Viduidae > Anomalospiza > Anomalospiza imberbis. Next base: position 9,047,664 of record NC_089700.1, on the reverse strand, counting down.
TCAGCGTGGAGGGGAAAACACAGGGGGGGAATTACTGCTGGCTACAAAATGGGGGCTATTAATACCTGCGGCAACTCCAGCTTTGCACTGAGCCCGGTGAGTCGGGACCGTCCCGGGCACCGCGGCGGAGGCAGGAGCGTGGTTTTGTCTGCCGAGATGAATTGGTCCCAGCGCCACTTTGAGTGTCCCCAGACAAAGCTGGGAGAAGGGTTATTAGCCAGCCGGCGGCCCCGCCATTGTCCCCACTATCTTTCCTTGGCTTTCAGCCTCCCTCCCCGTGGCCCAGGTCTCAAAGACCATGTGTCAAGAGATTAGTGACCTGCGGGAAGGGCAATTGCTTGCTTTGTGCCGGCAGGCCGGCGTCGGGCTGTTATTTACTTGTTATTTGGTGCTGCCTCCGTTGAGGTATCCATGGAAAACACGCCCTGGAGAGCAATCTGCCAGCACCGCTGAGCTCGTGTGGGCGAGGAGCTGGGAGGCTGATAAAGAGGGGATTGAGGGTTTCGGCATGTCTGCCCTTGCCAAAATCCCCAAATTCCCCAGGATGGTCCGTGCAAGAGCCCAGCACCTACAGAGAAGTGAGGAAAAAACTGGGCAATGAGAAAATTAAGTGCAAAGTGGAGGTGCCCGGGAACGGGGCTGGATGCAGGGCTGCGATGTGGCCTTGCCCCAGAGCAGTTTGAGTTTTTAGACTGGTTTTAAGAACTGAAAGATGGGAAGAGCCTGTGCTGCCTGCAGGGGCATGTTCCACCTCTCTGCCTCTGGCTTGGAGGAGCACTGGCTTTTGGAGGAAATGTAAATCAAGGCTGTGAGAGTTGGCCCTTCCATGCAGTGCTGGTGTACATCAAATTTGTCCATGGTGAAACACCTGGAGAGGGACAGATGCAATGAAAAGTGTTACTCCTGCCCAGGACCAGCTCATGATTTATTCTGGCTGGTTTTATTCTCTCGCCAGTGAAATGCTCTCTCCTATGAACACGAGACAGTGATTTTCTGCAATTCTAAAAGTCAAACCTAGACCAAAACCACAACTCACGTGACGTGGGACCAGCGGCGTCAGATCCTGCTTTAGATGTGATTCCAGACAAGTTCCCAGATCCCGTCTGAAGCAAACAGGCCAAGATGTGAGACCCTGTCGGCTCTGCCCACACAGGGCCGGCTTACTCATCCTTCCTTTGATCCTGTAACTTCTGCTAAACTCCTGGCCCCAAAGAGGGAGAAAAGGTGTTCTGGGGATGCAAGGGGGACTGGGGACCAGGGGGGCTGAGTGACCCTCGTGGGGCTGGGGGCTGCCCTGCACCTTCCCTGCTCCAGAGGCAACGGGAGGGGACTGCACCCACCAGGAACAGTTTGAAAATAAAACTAAGAAGGGAGAGAAACCGGGATGTCCCCTGTCCTCGAGGATTTTGTTGCCCAGGTACAGGCAGGGTCCCCTCCCAGAAGGGGATTTTTTGGGCGACTGAGGAGGTTGCACCGTGCGTGGAGCCCCCAGTGATTTTTTTCTCTGGTCCCAGAATCGCCGATTCCCCTGCTCGCCAGGACGTCTCAGGCTGCGGGAGTCGGGCAGCCTCGTCCCGGCCGCTCCAGCACTGTGCAGCAGAACGACCCCAAATCCTCGCTGTTAATCCAGAGAGGGAGCAGAGAGGGGACCCCAACAGCATCATTTTATCAAATAACGCCGTTTGCTGGAGCTGTTGGATTTAAGAGAGGAGCCCCGGCTCGCCCTTCCCGAGACCGGCGGGACCCCGATTATCGATAGGCGCCGATAGAGCGTCCGGGGGCACCAGGGGACAGCGGGACCCCGATTATCGATAGGCGCCGATAGAGCGTCCGGAGGCACCCGGGGACCCGGGAGGCAGAGACACGGATCCCGGGGTCCCGACAAGAAGCGCCCTGACGGAGCGGGGCGGATCTGCGGCTCCGTTTCCCCGCAGAACCGAGCCGCGGTCACGCGTGGCGGCGGGCGGGGGGGTGCTCGACTCGCCCCCGGCCCCATCCCATGACGGCGATGAGGCGGCGATAATGCCATTAGCCCGGGATTACGCGCCCGCGCCGGGACGTGACACACTTTCTCAAATGGAAGTTTTTTAAACAGAGGGATTTGCATGAACCCCCACCGAGCCCCTCCATCCCCATCCCCGCACCCGTTCCCATCCCCATCCTCGGTGCCAGCCCGGGTTCCAGGCGGGTCCCCTCGCTCTGGCACGGCCCGGACCGGGGCTCCCGTCTCCTTTTAAGGCAGCGGGCTCGGTGCGGGCTCGGCGCCGCGCCCCGACGTGGAGAGCCCCGGAGGCGCGGGGCTGGAGGGGGTCACTCCGCCCCCGCTCAGGGAGAGCGCTCCGTAACTCAACAAAACAAAAATTAAAATAATTTAAAATTCAATTAAGTGCAGGTTTACAGCTCAAAGCGGAGCGGTGTAACGGGAGGATGGAGGATGCGTGAGTCTCCTCCCGGCCGGGCCGGGGTCACTCGCCGCCTGCCCTGCCAAACAGGCTGGGAAATGTGTTTATAAATTGTTCAAACTCTGGATAAACTTCAGCGGCGTTTGTGTCTGCGTCTCCCCGCATGTTGTTATTTTCCAGAAATCTGGATTACTGGAAATATTTTCTTTAAAGCTGGAGAGAAATCTAAACAGTCTGAGGGCAGGGGGATCTCGGGGGGGGCGGCCCGGGGGCTGCCGCGCTGGCGGGGCTCCGCGGGGTTCCCTGCGCACCGAAGGGGCGCGCAGCTCCGCAGCCGCGCAGCGGGAGGGAAAGGAGGGTGGTGGTGCCGAGGCTGGTGTCAGATCGAGCATCTCTCTAGGCAGCTGTCGGTAAAACGGCATCAGCCGGGCCCCGGTGCCCGGCGGCCCCTCCCCGTCCCCTCCAGCGGGCACCGGAGCACGGCGGGGGAGCGGAGTCGTTTTCCCGGGATCTCCCGGGATAAGGGGATTCCCACCCCGCCGAAGGGTGCGAGGGGAGATGCGGCGCCCCGGAAAAGGAAAGCGAAGGAGGGGTGTCCTGGGCGCGGGTGGGTGAGATCAAACGAGGACAGTTCCATCACACGTGGGGCTCTTTTCCTCTCTAGGTGGAGCAGAGAAAAGGGGCCGACGAAGCTGCTGGGGCTGCGGGGCCGCCCCTTGCCTCGTCCCCGCCTGCCCCACGGCCCAGCTGAGGCTGCAGGGCCAGGTCGGACCGGGGGACGCTCCCCGGGGCTTGGAGGACCCGGTTTCCTTCGGGACGGAGGGAGCTCCCCCACCCCGCACCTGCGGCTTCGCTCGGGGAGTCTCTGACGTCCCCAGGTCTGTCTGTCCGGCTGCTCCCGGGGAAGGACAGCCCTGTGGCACCGTGTCCTTCCCCCCACGCCACGGCCTGTTTCCGTTCCGGCTCGACTCCCCCAATTTGGGAAGGTGCGAGCAGCCGGGCCGCTCTCCCCAAGGGCCCGGGGGTCTCCTCTGGCCGTGGCATCACTGCCGGGGATGGGGGGCCCGGCGGGTCGCCCTGGGCACAAGAAAACCCCTTTCGCCTGGCGCACCCCGTCGGGGGGAGCGCTCCCCGGGGCGCGGGGCCGCCGCAGCCCGGTGGAGCCGGGAGGAGGGGAAGGCGGAGGCCCGGCTGCTTGTGAGAATTGTTATTTTTCATCAATCACCCGCAATTTGTGTAAGTGCCCCGGACAGGACACCAGCCGTCCTGCTGGCTGGGGTCACGGAGACAACACAGCGATGGAGAAGAGCAAATTGCATTTGCTCACCAGCTCACAGATCCAAATTATGGCCCTCGCATGGCGCGGGGAAGAGAGCGAAAAGTCCATGTGACATGAGGGAAATATGAAGGACTTTGACAGGTCTTAAACGGCCTGGCGCCAAGGCCTAAGTCTACCGGCTAAAAATAGAAAAGGGATGATGAGTGGAGATGGGCAGAGATGAAAGGGGAAGAGCGAGCGGGGCCGCGATGCGGGGCGGGTGGGGGGCGGGGATGGCCCGACGGGACGGTTTCCCTGGGCTGGATGGGGACGGATCCCCAGGGGCAGATCCCCGGGACGAATCCACGAGACAAGCCCGGTCTCCATACGCTCGGCCCGGGAACTGGGACCGGGAGCCAGGCACGGCGGCCCCGAGCGCTGCAGGGCCCTGGGGCAGGTTGGAACACCTTCCCTCGAAGGGGACTGCGCGGGGACACTCCTCGACCCCGGCCCCGGGACACAGCTGCCCTCGGGACGGGAACCGAGGCCGGTGCCTCCTCTCTCCCTGCCCGGTGCTCGGTCACCGACGGGCGATGTGCGGGCACGGCCCGTCCGTGGGCGCAGGCTCCTGGGTCGGTCCGGGGCCGCGAGGGGTGGCGGCGCAGTGGGTACCCCCGTCCCCGTTGGTACCCGGTCCCCGTTAGCCCCTCATCCCCGCAGCCCCGCCGGCGGCCGTCGCTACGGAAGGTCGGGGAGACGAGGCTGCTCTGGATCGGTTTTATTCTGCGGGCGAGGCCGCTTGCGGCGTTACAGCGGTGCGGGAGGCCCGGGCGGGGTGCCGGCCAGTGCCCCGGAGGACAGGTGACCTTTTCCCGCGGGGACGCGGCTGCTCCAGACCCAGAAGGGCCGGGCCCCGCGTCTTCCCGAGGAGCAGAGGGCGAGGTGTCCGCGGGAGAACCGTCCCGGCGTGGGGAGATTCGCCCAGAGGCAATGAAAGGCTCTACTTTTTCTTTGTGAGTGGGGGAAATTGGAAAAAAAAAATACAAGCAAGCCCCGATTTTGCCAAAGCTGCCGTCAGCAGTTTTCCACGGCGGCGAGGAAGCAAAGTCCAATTTGGGTTTAAATTTCAGTCCCCGTTGCCCGTTCAATGGTCAGCGGGGCACCCCGCATCGGGCGCGGCGCGGGGCCCGGCGCGGTGCGGGCAGAGGTGAACCTGCCGCGGGACGCGGGGCAGGTGGAGATCGGCCCCGAGAAGAGCCCGGGGATGGGGATGGGCTCCACCGGGGGCTGCGGGCGGGGGTCGCTACCAGCAGAATGAACCGGGGCCGAGGAATAGAGAGGAGAGGTCGGGATGGGAAGGGGACACCCGGGGGTCTCCGCATCCCACCCTGCGCGGGGAGCAGCGACACAGGACCACGAGGGCTCCGAGCTGCTGCGGCCGCGCCTCGCTGCGCATCCGCGGAGCGGGAGGGTCCGGGGCGGGGGAGGACAGGCCGGGGGGCAGAGGAGTGGGCCGGCCGCCACCCCCCCGTCCTGCCTGTTCGCAGAGCAGGCGGCGGGGCAGGAGCCTTGGAAGGATGGCAGGGCGCTTTTTGAAGATTTGGGGGTAAATATGAAGTGACAAGAGACGGGTCTTTATTGTGAGGGCTCAGCCGCCTGGCGCCAGGGCCCTCTTCAGCCACCGCGGCCCTCAGTTAATCAGCGCAGATCTCCAAACCGGCCTCTCCGAGGGGACACCCACCGCGCCCGCCGCCCCCCCGGGCCCCGGCGCGGCGAGACCGGCCCTAATCCCTCAGCAAACAGCCCCGGAGTGTCCCCCCTCCTCCTTATCTGCCTCCCCCCGCCCGGGTAAACAGCCCCTCCGGCCGGGCACCGCCGCGCTGGCCCCCGGCCGCGTACCCGACGCGCCTCGACGGCGGGGTCTGGGGATCTGCACCTCCGCCGTGGGCGCGGAGCTGCGGGCGGGACCCCCCCGCTCCCGGTCGGAGCGGCTGCCGGCAGGGTGGGGGGCGACGGCTGGGAGCGACTCACCCGCGCTGGAGGTCGCCGCTCGGGGCCTCGCCGCCGCCCGCAGCTCTCCGCCGGGCCGCGCTTCCGGCGGCCGCCCCGTCGGCGCTGCGCGGTTGTGCGCGGTTGTGCGCGGAGCGGCGGGCGGGGCGCGCCCCACCGCGATCCGCTCTCCAGGATCTGTGGTAAGGCGGCTGCCGCCGGGCACCCCCGGCCTCTCCCCCCTCCCCGGCCCGCCGCCCCCGCGGAGACCGGCGGGGGCCTCTGCCGCCGCCCCCCGCCCCCGTGGCTCCGCTCCCCGCTCCGCCGAGGTGGCTCCGCGCTGGCCCCGCACCGGCGGCGCAGCCGGGGCTGACCCGGTATGCGGAAAGGAGCCGGGGGTGGGATTTCGAGCACTTTTCTCTGTCATTGGTTAATATTTTATTCTGTTGACATGTTTTCTTACTGCCGATGCTTCCGACACCTTCTTCTTTTCTTTTTTTTTTTTCTCCCTTTTTTTTTTTTCCCTTCTTCCCTTCCTCCCTCCCTCCGCGCCCCCGCCCCCCCTCCCCCCCCCCCCCCCCCGCGCCCGGAGCTTGGCCGGAGCTGTCAAAACCCCGCCTATGCAGATCCACAATTGGTCTGAAACGCGTAAAATCAGCAATCAAGGGGGCTTGGCTCATTAGCGGGCGGATCAGAGCAGGAAGGACATGTGAGATAGTCACAGTTTTACAGAGATCAGGACAAGATCTCACCGCTCCCACTCGGCTCCTTTGGCCATGAGCAGCCCGAGCCCCAGCGCCGAGCGCGGAGCGCGGAGCCGGGCCGGCCCCGCCGGGGCGCAGCCCGGGCCCGCGGGGGTGTGAGGGCAGCGCGGCCGCCTCTGCTCCGCCGCGCCCCGCGCAGCCCCGCGCAGCCCCGACCCGGCTTTTGTTTCTATTTTAGTGTCGGGAAGGACTTTCCTGGGAGGGCTCGTTCCCTCGCTCGCTCTCTCTCGCTGCAACAACAACAACAAAAAATAAGGACCTACTGTCTCCCCTCCGCAGAACGGGAGTCCCAGGAGCCGGGAACTGCCTCGCTTTTCCTTTTTTTATTTTTTTTTTAATTCTTTTTTTTTTTTTTTTTTTTTTTTTTAATCCCGAATCTAGTTCGGCTGATTTTCGCCTCTTTTTTATGCTTCTTTTTTTTTTTTTTTTTTTTTTTTTTTTTTCTGGAGTGTGTGTGTTGTTGATTTTCCTTCCTCTTCCAGAGACTCGAGCGAGTTCGCTGGGCAGGAGAGGGGAAAAAAATAAAACCCAACAAATACACACACACGCATTTTTATAAAGGGAATCCCTCTTTTTCTCCTGGATTTGTGGATGCACCGATGAGAGATCCAGCCTTCCCAGGGACTGCCATGGCTTACCACCCCTTCCACGCACCCCGGCCGGCTGACTTCCCCATGTCCGCTTTCCTCGCAGCCGCCCAGCCGTCCTTTTTCCCGGCTCTGGCTCTGCCCCCGGCGGCGTTGGCGAAGCCCATGCCGGACCCGGGGCTGGCCGGGGCGGCCGAGGCCGGGCTGCACGTCTCGGCCCTGGGGCACCACCACCAAGCCGCCCATCTGCGCTCGCTCAAAAGCCTGGAACCCGAGGAGGAGGTCGAGGACGACCCCAAAGTAACGCTGGAAGCCAAAGAGCTTTGGGACCAGTTTCACAAGCTGGGCACCGAGATGGTGATCACCAAGTCTGGGAGGTAAGAGCCGGCCCCGCGCAGCCCCCCCAGCCCGCCCCGCACCTGCGCGGCCGCGCAGCGCCCTCGCCCCTCGCTCCATCCCGCTTCCCATCCGATCCCGTGAATTAACGCGGGGAGTTTCGATCCCTGGAGTTTTTCGGAGATGTTTACCCCCCGCTCCTCCGATCTTTCCCGTCACCGCTCCCCCCGCCTCTCATTATTACTTTTCCGAGCGCGATCCCGAATTAAATTCGTGCACGTTGATTGAGCACTCGGAACCCCCCGCTCCCGTTGTTTACGCCGCTTCCCGCTGCTTCCTTCCCTCCTGCCAAACTTTCCCCACGTCCGGGGTCGTCCCCGGCCCTGCCCGTGGCCCCGGGCCCGGGGGAGGCAGCCCGAGGTGCTGAGCGAGCGGGTCGGGGAAGGGCAGAGAAATGGGGGAAACAAGGATATGTTTTCGCCCCTTATTTCCCGAAATGGGATTTTTGAGCTCTTTCCCTGCTTTCTGCCACGGTGTGGGCAGCACAGCGGGATGAGAAGAGGTGGGACGTGAGGAAGGCTGGGAACCCTCAGCGAGCCAAACTAAAAGATGGTGGTTTGGGAGCAGCAGCCGGGGCCGGGCGGTGCGGGAGGCTCGGTGGGGCCGGGGCCGGGCGGTGCCGGGGGCTCGGTGGGGCCGCAGCCGTCGGGGGTCGGCGGCGGGCAGGGGCAGCCCTGTACTGCTCTGGGTCTCTCCGCAGGAGGATGTTCCCCCCGTTCAAGGTGCGGGTGAGCGGCCTGGACAAGAAGGCCAAGTACATTTTGCTGATGGATATAGTGGCGGCCGACGACTGCCGGTACAAATTCCACAACTCCCGCTGGATGGTGGCTGGCAAGGCCGACCCGGAGATGCCCAAGCGCATGTACATCCACCCCGACAGCCCGGCCACGGGGGAGCAGTGGATGGCCAAACCTGTTGCCTTTCACAAGCTCAAGCTCACCAACAACATCTCGGATAAGCACGGCTTTGTAAGTGCGGCTGCGGGGCAGAGCGGAGCCCCCCGGGCAGGGACCCCGGGCAGGCGCAGGGTTTGCCCGGTGCGGGGGCTGCCCGTGATCTCCCCGGAGAAACCGCGGGCCTTTAGAGCCTCCTCCAGCCGGGCCGGGCTGAGCGGCGGGGCCTGGCCGGGCCTTGCGGTGTGGCCTGTCTGTCCCGCAGCCTCTGGTCGTGCCCGGCACCGAGGGGCAGCTCCCGTTCTCCGGGGTAAAAAGGAGGGTTGGGCTGCGGGCAGGCTCGGGCTCCCCTTGGCTCGCACATCCCCGGCCTCTCCGGCCTCTCCTGCTGCGTCTTGCCAGCCTTCGAGGCTCTGTGGGGAGAGGAATTTTGGGAGGTGGATGTGCGGGGCCGAGGCCGTGCGGGGCTGCAGAGAGGGCAGCCCCGACGGGGCGGTGGCCGGACAGGGGCTGTGGCTGCCACCCGGACCGAGCGGAGCCGGGGCCGGCGGCACCTGCGCTGGGTTTCCGCAGCCGGGAGAAGGGCTGGAATCATTGGCACCATCTGCCTCTGAAAGCCCCTGTTTGTATCCCTATTGATGGTATCTACATCACCCAAAAGAGGTAAAACAACACGAAGGAATTAAGCCAAAAAGCTACCAACCAAAATAAACAAAGAAAGGAAAAGGAGAGAGGGAGAGAGAAAAGAAAGAAAGAAAGAAAGACAGCGGAGAGTGTTGGCCATTTGCAGAGACCCGAAGCAGGGTCAGAACGCGAGGGGAGCGCGATCCTGCGGGAATGCACGGAGGGGGAAATCCCAGCGCCCCAGCCAGCTCTCCTTCCTCTGGGCGAGCATTTAGGTTGATAAAGGGAAAGTTCATCGTGCAGCGCCGCTGATACGGTAATTAGCGGGGAGCCGGGCCCGGCGGAGCCGCGAGGCAGCCGCGCTGCGGGAGCTGCGGGACCCCGCTCGGGTGGGGAGCTCAGAGCAGCTCCGCACCTCCCGGAGAACTTTCTTTCCCCTCTTTTAAAATTTTTTCTCCCTCTCTATTTTTTCCACTCTTTTTTTTTTTTTTTTCCTCTCTCACTTTCATTTTTTTCTCTTAAGGCAGGAAACAGCGTCTTTGTTAAATAATACATTGAGAGGTTATTTATAGCCAGAAAGGTAAATCGATAGAGAAGGAGTCTTAAAAAACCTTCTTTTTTTTTTTTTTTTTTTTTTTTTTTTTTTTTGTACTGGTGAAAAACTAGTTTGATTCAGCGCTTTTAACGGTTCGCCTCCTTCAATTAAAGATTTCTGGTATCTGTCGTTGTCCAAAATCCGGACTGTTAAATCTGCGAGATGAGGGTTTAGCCAGTGCCCATCTGGTCAGAAAGGGATGATTATTTTTTTTTAAGGAATGCAGATTTGCACGCCTGAATGAGACTTTTTGCACCATTTTTATGATAAATCCCATCTAGATTATATCAATATAACAGCGATCCGACAGTTCATCAGCAGGTGATTATTGCTTGGGTTAAAAAAAAATGTTTTATTTTTTTTTATTACCTTCTAAACCGAAATGAAGTGATAATTATTTAGCCATTTGGCTGACGTTATTTGACAATAATTACTCAAGCTTTCGCCGTCCCTCTACGAATTCTGGGCAGTGAATTCTGCATTTCAGTCCGACCACAGCAGGTTGGGGAATTATTTAAAATCTATCGTGCAGGAAAGCAGGCAGCGAGGGGCAAGGGGTCGGAGCGGCTCCAGGGGCGCGGCTTGGGGTGTTCAGCCGCTTCCAAAAATCCTCAGCCAAATCGCGAGGAATTCGGGTTTTATTTAAAAAAAAAAAAAAAAACCAAAAAAAAAAACCAAAAAAAAAACCACCAACAAACCAAACTCAAAAAATAAAACGAAAGGGTAGAGAACGGCTTTGAGTGTTGGCGAGGCTTTCAGACACCTGGCTGGGGAAAAAAAAAAAGTCTGTTCCTTCTGCAACGTTGCTCCGAGACATAAATTTGTAATGGCTCGTGGTGAAACGCTCCTTTCAGGTCGCAGGAGCTGGCTGGGGCTGGCACCGGCTCCTGCCGCCCCCGACACTCACCCAGAGCCTTTTAACATTATTTTTTTTGTGGTGGTGAGGGATAGTAATTTATTTTTAAGGACGGAAATATGAAAAGCGGTGAGAAACGTGTCGAAAAGTCGCCTCGCGTTTGCAGGGTTGTAATAAAACTAGGAGATCCCTTTTGCTGCTTTATTGCCGTGCTTAACACCCGCAAAGATGCTGTTCTGCCTGCGTTCCCTGACCTCCTTCTTTGGGGACAGATCCTGCAATGGCATCAACAACAAAAATAAATCTCCTTCTCTGGCATCTGCCGGCATTCCTTCCTCACGGTGAATTTCAGTGGTGCATTTTTTCGGGTTGTTTTCGGGAGAAAAGGGATTTTTTTTAGGGAGGGAGCTGGACGCGCGGGGCTGACGGCAGCCGCGGGCTGTGCTCTCTCGCCCATCCCAGACCATCCTGAACTCCATGCACAAGTACCAGCCCAGGTTCCACATCGTCCGGGCCAACGACATCCTCAAGCTGCCCTACAGCACCTTCCGCACCTACGTGTTCCCCGAGACCGACTTCATCGCCGTCACTGCCTACCAGAACGACAAGGTACGGCCGGGCAGCCCCTGGCCCTGTCCCCGTCCCAGCCCCTGTCCCTCTTCCTGTCCTTGTCCCTGTCCCTCTCCCTGTCCTCACCCCTGTCCCATCCCTTACCCCGTATCAGGGTATTTTTGTGTGTGTGTGCGTGTTGGCGAGGATATTTTGGGGCAAAAAGCAGCAACAGCAGAAAGGTTAAACCTCAAGCCACTCTCATACTGCTTGTGTTATTATCGCTATTTTTAGTGTTAATTTTAATGCTGTTGTCAGTATTTTATTATTACAATTAGTAATTCCCTCATGGAGTTTGTTGCTCCTTTCTGGGCTGTGGGAGACTTTGCTGCAGGCCCAGGCAGTGAAGAGCAGCACCAGGCCTGGGCAGCCTCACCAAGAAGGTGCCCAGGGCTCTGGCGGAGCCAAAAAATAGAGGCAGATAAGCTAATTTTAGTTGCTTTCGTGATTTAACAAGTGTCACCCCGTGAGCAGGCAGAGCCAGGAGAGCACGATGGGGAGCAGAGAGCCTCTGCCGTCCCCTTCCAAGAGTTGTGTGTGTGTGTTTTAACCCAAAAGCTGACCCCCACCTCCACCCCTGGCTGCTGATGCTAATTGACAGCTCTGTCTGAGGGTCCTGGTGGGCTTGTTTCCCTCGTAAAGTTTATGGCGAAGAGTCACAATCGATTAAAGAGCACTTTGTCTGCTCGCCCGCCGCAAGCTGCGCGGGCCGGCCGCCGGCCGTGGGCCCCGTCGGGCGGGGGATGCTCGGGCCGGGGGATGCTCGGGCCGGGGGTCGCGGCGGGGCCGGGCAGCCGGGCCTTTTCCAGCGCCCCTCTCGGGGCCGTGTTTCAGGGCCATGCATTATTGAGCGCCCTGATGTCGCCGGCCCCAGCAGCCCGTGGCAGGGAGGGATAAGAATAGCTTTTAACCAGCGCCGCGCAGCTCAGTCGCCATCTTCCCTCCGGGGGGCCGTGAAAAATAACTTCCTATCATTAAGACGCTATTAATAATTCAAGGCCAAACCTCAGCATCATTTTTAATAAAGCATGCGGTGTGTTAACGCGGGTTCCGCAGCCTGTGCCGCGCACCCCGGGCTCCCCGACGGCGGCGGGGAGGGGGGGCGGCCAGGGCTTCACGCCGCTCCCTCTCTCCTTCTCCCCGCTCGCAGATCACGCAGCTGAAAATCGATAACAACCCCTTCGCCAAGGGCTTTCGGGACACGGGCAATGGCCGGCGGGAGAAGAGGTAAGGGGTGCGCCCGTCCCCCCGGCTCCGCGCCCGCGGGGGCACGGCCGGAGCCCGACGCTGCCTCTCGCCCGCAGGAAGCAGCTCTCCCTGCCGTCCCTGCGGATGTACGAGGAGCCCTGCAAGCCCGACCGCGACGGCGGCGAGTCGGACGCCTCCTCCTGCGAGCCCTCGGCCGTGCGCGATGCCCTGCACTCGCCCGTGGGTGCCCTCCCCAGCCCCCTGCGCCTCAAGGGCAGCGGCAGAGGTAAGGCAGCAGTCGCGGTCCCCAAATGTCCCCAAACGTTCTGCTCCCTCGGGACTGCTGCGTGCTGATTTCCTGTGGACAGCAAGGCAAAACACGGGAGAAAATAAAGATGAGGATGCGCATAGGGGAGTCCAGGGGTCGAGAAGATAAAAACAGAGGAAATGCAAATGGCATTCACGAGTCGCAACGTTTTTCTCTTTATGTATTTTCTTTTGAATATATATTTGATCCTCTATACACCTGATGTCTTGTATTTATATAATACAAGAAGAAATGGCAAATGTGCTAGCCACGTTAGCCCGGCGTGCCCTGCCTTCCATGGGAATCTCATGCTCCCTTAAAAAAGAGAGAAAAAGAGAAAAGAAAAAGAATTAATATATTTGAAAGAGGAAAAAAATGTTGTAACGCCAGGGCTTCAGGCTGGTAAATGAAAATAAACCAGCATCTCCCACGCTGCAGTTGTTCGATGCTGGGTTTTGTCTTGCCGCACTATCAATCTGCTCTTTAAACTTTCCACCAACTCGATTCCCTGCAAACCTTCATCAAACTGCAACCCCCCACCCTGAGCTGCAGGGAGGGTTTATTACACCCCTCTCCACTTTCAAAGGCTTCCCCGAATATTTGCCCCAGCCTGCAGAGCTTCACCTCACCCGCACCAAAAGGCTTTTCTCGTTTAGTGGAGCCGTTCAGGCAGGGGCTCAGCTCCCCTCGCCCTCGCCAGCCCCTCGCCTCGCATCCCCCTGCCTCCTCTGAGAGCTCAATGGGGTTTTTTAAATTAAATCCCTTTTTAGGGAAGTCTGTACCATACTCCCAGCCTTACAACTGCCTCTTTAACTTGTCTCAACCTGCACATTTGGAATAAATCCACGGTGCACTGGCAATCAGCTACATGTAATTAAATATAAGCAGGACAATTTCCTCCCGTGCTGTCCATTGCCCGCTCTCCTCATCCCTGCTCCGCAGCCCGCTTGGACTTTGCAACTAAGGAGAGCGATGCCGTAACAGCTTCTGGTTCTCCATCAAACATGTTTTTCCTGTCTGGCACAGCCACAGGACGTGCTGTTGTTAATCCCCATTCCCCAGAGTGACCATAGCACGAGGGCCCATTTCTGCCCCCAAAATGAGTCTCTCCCATTAATAACGATCGCCGCAACCTCTCCCTGACACCAGGGCTCTTGCGAGTGACCCCTTCCTCGCCTCCCCTGGGTGCTTCTGCTCTGACCCTCTGCCCCTCCATCCCCTTGCAGAGGAGAAGCCAGGGGCCGACAGTGACGCGGAGGTGGAGAAGGTGCCTGAGGAGCGGCCGGTGGCAGCAGCCAGCCCCAGCGCGGAGGACGCGACGCCCCGCGGCAGCCCCCGGTGCCCGGAGGAACGGAGCAAGGAGAGGCACAGCCCAGAGAAAGTCAAGGATGCCGCATCCCCCCGGGAGGGTCCTGGTGAGGGCCTGTTCGGCACACGGGGCCTGGAGAAGGACAAGGTGGAAGGAAGGAGGAAAGAGACGGACCCAGGCAAGAAGGACACGGAGGGCGGCGGGCTGGGCAAGGAGGCCTTCGCCCCGCTGATGGTGCACACGGACAGCCCCCCGCACCTGAGCACCGGGCACCTGCAGAGCCTGGCGCTCTCCGGCCTCCATGGGCAGCAGTTCTTCAGCCCGCTGGGCGCTGGGCAGCCCCTCTTCATCCACCCAGGACAGTTCGCTATGGCCCCCGGCGCCTTCTCTGCCATGGGCATGGGACACTTGCTGGCCTCGGTGACCGGCGGGGGCAGCCTGGAGAACGGAGCCCTCTCGTCCGCCCCGGGCGCAGCAGGGACGGCCACTCCCTTCCCTTTCCACCTCTCCCAGCACATGTTGGCCTCTCAGGTAAGCCCTGCGTCCCCATCCCTATCCCTGCCGTCCAGTTGGGCCCTGTAATCTCCTCTTCATGTCCTCCCAAAAAGCTCCCTGAGTGAGCAGAGCACTTTGGGGATGCAGGTCAGGCCTGGCCAAGTGTCACCCCCAGTGTGGGGACATGCAGGGTGGCCCCATTGCAGGGAAGGAGCTGCTGGTGCCCCCAGCCTCCCCCAGGCCCTCTGCAGGCCGCAGGGACAAGGGGTGACACACCCCCGAGATGTTACCAGATTTGGCTCAGGCAGAACGCAGAGGACATTTTGAAGGCAGCTTCGTGGGTGATTTGAGAAGGAATCTCGATTTTTTTGCAGCTGCTATGGCTCCTCCATAGTCAAGGGCAGAGTCAGGAGCTGTGGCCCTGCCTGACCTGGCTGTCCCCATCCAGCAGCTCCCTGCCTTCCTGACAGCTCTGAAGCGCTCCCACAGCGCCTGCGCTGGTGTTGCCTTTCCCATCTCCTCTGATGGAATACACAGAGATGTCTTTGAACTCCCCTAATTTATCCATCCTGCTTAACAATGCGTTTTAATGTGGTTAAGGGGCTGCCATGCTGCGCAGGCAGCATGTGGGGAGGGGAAGGGGCAGATCTCAGACAAGGGTTTGTGCTCGGTGTCACCAGCCTGGCTCAGGATGGGGCGGATGGGGCTGTACCCCCTCCCTCAGCCCGTTCCACACGGATACCCCCACGCTCTGTTTTTAGGGTGACGCTGGGCTTCCCATCTTTGCCTTGGCTTGTCTTTGGGAGCACAGCTGTGGGGGGACAGGCAGGAGGGGGGATGCAGCAGAGCAGCAGCACAACTCTGACCACTCTTCCTCTCTCCACAGGGAATTCCGATGCCCACCTTCGGCGGACTCTTCCCCTACCCCTACACCTACATGGCAGCGGCCGCAGCGGCCGCCTCGGCCATGCCGGCCACCAGCGCGGCCGCCGCGGGGCCGCTGTCCCGCAACCCCTTCCTGGGCAGCAGCCGGCCCCGCCTGCGCTTCAGCCCCTACCAGCTCCCGGTCACCATCCCGCCCAGCACCAACCTGCTGACCACCGGCCTGCCCGCCAGCCTCAACCCCGGCTCCGAGGGCTCCAAGGCCGGCAGCAGCCGGGAATCCAGCCCCCTGCCCGAGGTGCCCCTGCACAAGGGGGGCAGCCAGCGCCCCGCTGCCTCCCCCAAGGGCTCCCTGAAGGAGTCCCTCAATGAACTGCAGAACATCCAGAGACTGGTGAGCGGGCTGGAGAGCCAGCGGGAGCTGTCCCCCGGCAGGGAGTCCCCGAAGTGACCGGCGGGGCGGGCAGCGAGCCCTCCCGGCGGGGCGGAGAAGCACTGGTATTTTGTACAGCACAGTATAAATATTTATTGTGGAGCGAGGGCTGGGAGCAGACAGGGAGAGCGGGGTGCTGGAGCAGAGGGACCCCGCCGGCCACGCGGAGCCACCACCCCAGAGCCAGGAGGGAGCAGCTGGAGGGCAGGGCTTGCCCACCCCTTCGGCTGTGGGGCTGGGAGCGGCTCCCCCCACTCCAGCGAGGCCACGCAGCCCCCAGGACCCCCCAGTTCCCCGCTCCGGGCACTGGGCAGCTCGGGGGAGGGTGAGGAGCTGGTGCCGAGACACCTGATGGACAGGGCGGCCCCTGCCTCGGTGTGCGGTGAGAGGGGCCAAACCCTCATCTGTGCAAGGAGAGGGGGAAGGAGGAAATAATTTAAAAAGGAAAAAACAAAAAAAAAAGAGAGAGATAAGAAATGGAAGATGGAAACCAAACCGCCTCGGCAGCCGCCGCCGCACAAGGCGGGCACGGTGGGGGAAGCCTCGTGGGTACCTGGGCAGATATTTATGAAATAAATGGTAATTTGTGTAAATAAGCTATAAGGATCCCAGAATATGCAAATTGGTATTAATTTATTCAGAGTTGTACATTGGTGTGTACATAATATTTAGAGTTTAACTCCTCGCATTTAAGTTTTTTTCGTTTTTTTTTTCATTTTACATGAACATATATATTGTAAATGAAAACTATTTAGCTCTTTGTGATTGAAGGAGATATCGGTTTCTCTGTGTTTTAAAATATTGTTTATCCCGCTTGTTCTCTAGGACAATCATGTGCCACTGATAAAACAATTTTTGGAGTCATTAAAACTAAGATTTCAAGATTTTGCAAGAAAAAAAATAAACGAACGAATCCAAAACATAACTAAAATATCGTTGCAGTGCGGGGTATAGAGAATGCAGGAATAAACCTCAGGTTTTTATTTTTCACTCCAGAACATAAAAAAAAAAAAAAAAAAAAAAAAAAAAAAAGGTATAATAAATTTAAATATCACAGGACTGTGCTCTATATTGTTTTAAAATAAAAAGATACATGATTTGCAACGTGCTGGTTACTCGGGTATCTGTCTGTTCAGTTTTGATGAATTCTCACATCTTTCAATAAAAAAAAGTCTACTCGGAGAAGTCCTGCCGGCTCCCGCCTGTTTCATTCCCGCGGCCTCTCCTCCCCGTCGGGGCCACCGCTGCTCCGCAGGTGCGCAGCGCTGGGAGCCGCCCCTTCCGCGGTGCGCGGAGCCTCCGTGGCTGACGGGGAAAGACGGAACCGCCCCGGGCTGCGCGGCCGCGGCCCCGGCGGAGCGCAAGGCACGAACCGCCGGCTCGGCCCGTCGGGGTGCGCTGCCTCCCGGGCCTTCACTCGCCCCGCCGCGGCAGGTGCGCGGGGAGGGGGCGCGGAGGCACCGGGACCTTCCGCGGGTGCCAGGCTGCCTCCGCTGTCCCCGGGGCGAGCCGGCGAAGCAGAGCGGGGGCCGGCCCGCCGGTGCTGCGGGGACCCGGCGGGGAGCGGGGAGCGCTGCTCATACCGGCAGCGACGGGGATGGAGTGAGCGGAGCGGAGCGGCACCGGCGGTCCTGTGGAAGGGGTGACGGGAAGGGATGACCCGGGCACGCCGGTGCCGTCCGGGATGCTGACGGAGCGACCCGGGCGCGCCGGTACCGTCGGGGATGGGGCCGCCGCGAGCCGTGGGCTTTAAATCCCCCCGTGTCCGCCGGCGCCCGGAGCCGGTCGGGGCGTCGCGGGGCGCGGTCAGGGAGGAAGGAGCAGCGCCTTTCCTCAGCGGTTCTCCTTCTCCGTGCGGGATCTGCGGCGGGGGCGCGGCGGGCGCGGCCCCGGGGCTGAGGCGCTGCGCCGGGCGCGGGGCGCCCTCTGCTGGCGCCGCCGCGCGGCCCCGACGGGGCGGGCGCGGCCCCTCCGCGGCGGCCCCCGCGCTCCCGTTCCTGCGGGAACGGGAAAGGGAAGGGGCTTTGAACCCCCCCCCGTGACTGAGGAGAGGTGCTGGGTGGGTTCCTCGGCTGGGTGGGTTCCTCGGCGTGGGGAGAGGAGATGCTGCCTCTGTGATTATTTCTGCTGGCAGGGGGACCAGCAGGGCGGGAATGCCTTCCCCAGGAGGAGGGAAGTGTGGTGACTAAAGTTAGGCTTGCAGGATTATTTCCGTATAAACATGACTCAGGATGAGCAGCAATTTAATGGGCTCTATGTTTAGTGAGGGGGCACAAGCTGTGCCAGTGTGGGGGCTCCTCTGGCCCTTTCCCGTGCTGGATTTAGGCAAAGGTGGTTGGGAAACTCACAGTGGGGACATGGTGCTGGTGCTGCAGAACATGCTGGGGCAGTCTTACAATGGGTTCCTGCCATCCTGGTGGGTAAGGGACAGCCCTGTCACCCATCCTGGAATGGGGACCAAGCACTGGTGCCAGAGGGACATCCCAACCTGCCCACTGAGCACAAAGCCGCTCTTCACTGCGGAGGGGAAAAGTGATCTGTGGGTTCATGATGGTGACCCTGAGGAACAGTGCCCAAAGGCAGGGAGCATGGCCTGCCCCCCTCCCAGCCAGGCTGTTTCAGCAGGAGCCAAGCTGCTCCACGCCTGCCCTGGCCTTCCCCAGGCTCTGAGAAACCCTATTCAAGCAGCTCGATGAGCAGCTACCGATTAGTCACGCACTGTGCTGGGATTTCTTTTCCTCAGCTATGAAAAGGCGCTGGGAGGCCCCGCGGGGGCACACCCGGCACAGCACCCCCATGGCTCTGCTGCTCTGCACCTGGCAAAACCTGGCTTGGCCATGCCACTGTGGTCACTGTCCTGTCAGGAAAATAAAGTTCTGGGTGTTCTGGTGGTGCCTGGAGTTGGTGTCTTGCCACCTAAACACTGGTGCGTGTCACCAGAGCAGTGAGGTCCTCACACACCGAAATCTTCACTAGGTTAGTGGTGAGTTCTGGATTTCTTCAGCTAAATGCACGAGGTGTTTGGCCAGGCACTAAAAATAGCAGAGCTGCCCTGAGGGCTTCGTGGGCCTGGTGGACAAACCCTGGCTGCCTTGGCCGCTGAGCTGCCGTGCAGCACAATAGCGCTGCTGGAAGGGCTCCATGGGCGGGTGTTTGTAAACAGGAACATGAGCTCATGCCAGGGCATCTCGCAGCCCTGCAGAGGGGGAACGCTGCCACGGCTCTTGTCCCTCTGCAGCCCAGGGGGCTCTGCAGGACCCCCCACCCCTCATCTGGGCTGCTGGCCCTGTGTTCGTGTGTTACCCCAGGGCCTCTGCGCATTCTGGGTCATGGATGTGGGGCAGAATAACAGAACCAAAGAATGGCTGGGAGGAATCTTAAAACCCATCTTGTTCCAAGCCCCATCCAACCTGGCCTTGAACACTCCCAGGGATGGAACAGTCACAGCTTCCTTGGGCAAGCTGTGTCAGGGCCTCAGCACCCTCACAGGGAAGAATTTCCCACCAACATTTAATCTAAATCTCACCACCTTTAGTTTAAAATCATCTCCTTTGCCCTGTCTGTGTAAAAAGTTGCTCTCCATTTTTATAAGCCCCCCCTAAATACTGAAAGTTGCAGAAGGGGTGAGGGTCTGAGAACGATGCCATGGAGCTGGGCATGCCGTGGTGCCAGGATCCTGCCCCACACCAGGAGCTGCTCCCAGCCCAGGGCCTGTCGCTGCCACACACAGGATCAAATGCCCCACTGGAACTTTTCAACGAGCATCTGCCAGTCCCGCCCGTGCGAGCGCGGGGTGCGGCCGTCGGGGAAGGGGAGCCCCGGACGGACGGAACGGGCGGCGGGTGGGCGGTGGGGCGGCAGCTCTTTCTGTCGGGCTGGCGCCGTCCTGCCGCCGCGCTGCCTCCGCACCCGGGACAAAGCGGAGCGGGCCGAGAGCAGCCCCGGCTCCCAATTAGGGCCCCGCCGGCCCCGCTCCCCGCGGAGCGCAGGGGCGAGGGGGCCGCGGCCGCGGTCACGGCCCCGGAGCCCCAATTACCCGCGGGGCCGCCGCTCTGTCTGCGGCTCCCGATCGCGGATCAATAGACAAAGGGCAGCGGCGGGGCCCCGGCGGGCTCTGCACACACCCGCCCCCGCTCCCGGCGAAGCCTCGCCCTCATTCCGGCCGCACATCCCGGCGCACCTGTGCGCTCGGGGCGGGATGCGCGGCCGCGGCTCCGCACCTGCGGCCGGACGGGATTTATGGGGCTGTGGGGTGAGCCCAGGCGTGGAGTCCAGTCGGTCTCTGCCGGTGAGAGTTCCCCCTGCCTGCTCCAGGGCTGAGCCCCTGCACCCTCTGCCTGGGTCCTTCCTCCGGGCACCGGCATCTCAAAGGCTTCTCAGCCCCACTCCTCCGGTTCTGGCCCGTTATCCCCGCGGGGGCACGGTCCTTGTCCCGGGCCGGAGCTGTGGGAAGGATGCAGCAGCCGTCCAGGCTGTTCCCTGCCACAGGGTTCCCAGAGCTACTTTGATCCGTGTGGGTGTCTGGGGGAAGGAGGGGAGGGGGGGTTAAAGACATTATCAGTGAAAAAGCAGCTGTTTATTTTGATACGGAGCCGGTTCTTAGCCGCAGGCACCGTTTGCTCCGTCCTTGCTCTTCAGACAGGGTGGGAAAGGGGAAAGGGGAGGCTCTCGGTTTATTCCGGTTGTTTACAGCGGCGGGTGATGGCGAGGGACAGCCAGGTCCGTCGCCCCTCGGCGCCCGCCTGGGCCTTTTCCCAAGCCTTCCTCGGAGCCGCGCCGGGAAGGGAGGAGGCTCTGCTCGGGACATCCGACGGGATGGAGCGGAGGCTCCCGGCGGGGGGAGCCCAGTTGCCCCCTCCGCTGCTCTCCTGGGGGGGCCACACCGATCCCAGCCCGCGCTTCGGGCCGGCGGCACGGGACCGGCACCGCTTGGTTGTGAGGTGGCAGGAAAGCCCAAAGCCAAAGCCAAACCCAAAGCCAAAGCCGGGATTTTCCCTGCCCGGGACGCGCCCCAAACCCGGAGAATCCCGGCGCTGTGCCGGGCGTGGCCGCCAGGTGGCGCAGCGGCGCCGCGCCGAGGGGCGGCCCCGGGGGTGCGGCCGGGCCGGGGGTCCCGGGGTCCCCAGAGGGTTCCCTGGTGGTGCAGCCGCTGCCGGGGGTCCCCGGGGGTCCCCAGAGGGTTCCCTGGTGGTGCAGCCGCTGCCGGGGGTCCCGGGGTCCCCAGAGGGTTCCCTGGTGGTGCAGCCGCTGCCGGGGGTCCCCGGGGGTCCCCAGAGGGTTCCCTGGTGGTGCAGCCGCTGCCGGGGGTCCCGGGGGTCCCCAGCGGGTTCCCTGGTGGTGCAGCCGCTGCCGGGGGTCCCCGGGGGTCCCCAGAGGGTTCCCTGGTGGTGCAGCCGCTGCCGGGGGTCCCGGGGTCCCCAGAGGGTTCCCTGGTGGTGCAGCCGCTGCCGGGGGTCCCCGGGGGTCCCCAGAGGGTTCCCTGGTGGTGCAGCCGCTGCCGGGGGTCCCGGGGTCCCCAGAGGGTTCCCTGGTGGTGCAGCCGCTGCCGGGGGTCCCCGGGGGTCCCCAGAGGGTTCCCTGGTGGTGCAGCCGCTGCCGGGGGTCCCGGGGGTCCCCAGCGGGTTCCCTGGTGGTGCAGCCGCTGCCGGGGGTCCCCGGGGGTCCCCAGAGGGTTCCCTGGTGGTGCAGCCGCTGCCGGGGGTCCCGGGGTCCCCAGAGGGTTCCCTGGTGGTGCAGCCGCTGCCGGGGGTCCCGGGGGTCCCCAGCGGGTTCCCTGGTGGTGCAGCCGCTGCCGGGGGTCCCCGGAGGGTCCCAGGGGTGCCCAGAGGGTTCCCTGGTGGTGCAGCTGCTGCCGGGGGTCCCCGGGGGTCCCCAGAGGGTTCCCTGGTGGTGCAGCCGCTGCCGGGGGTCCCCGGGGGTCCCCAGAGGGTTCCCTGGTGGTGCAGCCGCTGCCGGGGGTCCCCGGAGGGTCCCAGGGGTGCCCAGAGGGTTCCCTGGTGGTGCAGCCGCTGCCGGGGGTCCCCGGGGGTCCCCAGAGGGTTCCCTGGTGGTGCAGCCGCTGCCGGGGGTCCCCGGGGTCCCCAGAGGGTTCCCTGGTGGTGCAGCCGCTGCCGGGGGTCCCGGGGTCCCCAGAGGGTTCCCTGGTGGTGCAGCCGCTGCCGGGGGTCCCCAGAGGATTCCCTGGTGGTGCAGCCGCTGCCGGGGGTCCCCGGGGGTCCCCAGAGGGTTCCCTGGTGGTGCAGCCGCTGCCGGGGGTCCCCAGAGGATTCCCTGGTGGTGCAGCCGCTGCCGGGGGTCCCCAGAGGGATCCCTGGTGATGCAGCTGCTGCCGGGGGTCCCCGGAGGATCCCGGGGTCCCCAGAGGGTTCCCTGGTGGTGCAGCCGCTGCCGGGGGTCCCCAGAGGGATCCCTGGTGGTGCAGCCGCTGCCGGGGGTCCCCGGAGGGTCCCGGGGGTGCCCAGAGGGTTCTCTGGAGGCAGCAGCACATATGGGTGGCACTGTCAGCGCTCCCAGGGCTTTGGCTTCCTCCAGCCCGCAGGGGTGGGCGATCGGTGGCAGGTACCCCACGCTGTGCCCGCCCTCCAGTCCATCTGTCCCCTGGGTCCTGCCACCTGCATGGCCGTGTTGCACCTTTCTGAGGGCGTTCGTGCGGGTGTCTGTTGCCTTTTTCTGTTCATGTAAGCAGCCACCAGGTGGACTGTCGAGGACCTGGCTGGACCTTTGTGGGTTCTGCCCAAAACGTACCTGCTACACCTCCAGAGCCCCCTGGAATGCAGGGAATACTCACTCCGAGGTGCCTGAGCTCCAAGAAGCAGCTTAAAGCAGTGATGCTCTGTGTTCTGCATGGAAGGTCTTCCATTGCCTGAGGAATTAATGGATGAAATCATGCAGGAAAGGCTGCTCCTCTCCTTTTGGCATTGCTGGAGCTGGCGACGTGAGCACAGGTACATCTGTCCTTTGCTTCCCATTGATTCCTGTAAATGGCCCTTGCCTCCAGCCCTGGGCCTGGCATGCTCAGTAATTCTTTGGAAATGAGATCTAATTAAAATGAGACAGCGCTGTCGAGGGACTGCCTAATTGTCTTTGCAAAATGACTTTGTGGAGATCTTGGCTCGGTTCCCAGCAGAAAGGTGTTGTCAGTGCAAAAATCCTGTGTGGCTGGGAGTCAGTTAAAGACTTTTGGGAAATAATTCCCCAGGCTGGGAAATAATGAACTGGTGGAGACACTGCAGTGCTGTTGTCCCTGGGCCAGCTCGAGCTGTCCTCCCCTTCCAGGCCTCGGGGACACCCTCAAAATGGCTTTAAAAGAAGCCAATTCCATGTGAGGTTCAGCCAAGGCCGCTGCCAACAGGAATTCCTGGGGTTTCTCTCTACTCCCCCTGTACCCCTGTCTGCCCACATCAGGGAGAAGGGGCAGTAATTTGGCACTTAAAGCCTCAAAGGCATCCAGGATCTGCGTGATGGACTCAGGTGTGCCCCCAGCTCCGAGCTCACCCCATCCCATGCCTGCTGTGTCCTGCTCACTCCAGAGATCCCACTGCGCCCCGAGGGCTGGCACCATGAGGATGCTGCGAGGGCAGGAAGGGGGAAGGAGGCCCCCTTTGTTCCTACAGAGCCCCTCATCCTTGGGACAGTTTTGGGACCAGAGCTCTCCTGGTCTCCCGGCCAGCAGGAGAGCAGCCGGCCTCCACGAGAGGGAGCGTTTGCAGGGGTTTTTTGCTCCAGCTGGGTTGTTTTGGTTTTCCCCTGTTGTTCTGAAGTACAGACCATCCCTCTGGCTGCCTGAGCCCTTTGCCTGCATGAAATGCCCTGGGCAGACATCTCAGCTTCCCTGGAGGAGTTGTCATGTTGTCACAGTGCCACGTGCTGTGCTCTGGGGACATGAGGGGATGCTCTGCTCCCTCCCTGGCTGGGTGGCAGGGTCCTGTCCCACGTGAACAGGAGGATGCTTTCCTCCTTTTGGGATTATCAAAAAGGAGAAGTCCCTCTTACTGGGGTGGCTGGGGTGTGTTGTGCTTGGTCTTGGACAAGTGTGGGGCAGGGCATGAGCAGCCAAGCCAGCAGCAGCCCCCACCACAAGGAGCCCTGGATTGGGCTTGACCAGCTCCCCGAGGCAGGGATGGCTGGAAGGACTCTGACCCTGGGATACCCCAGTGAGGCTCCTTGTGTGGGGCAAAAAATGGCTTTGGCAGCTCACACACTCAGCCTGTGGCCTGGGGTGGTTTGCTGGGACCCCATTTCAGGACGGGGGGGATCCCACCCCCCCATCTCACTGCTCCCCTCTGCAAGTCACTTTGAGACTCCCCCAATGCTTGTGATCCTTCTAGAATGGGAACGCGCTGTTTATAATTTCCCAAGCGACTGCTACAAATCCAAGGCCAAAACTCCCACTTCTGGGGGCACAGGATCATGTCCGGGTGCCTTGGTGGCCACATGAGCTGTGGGTGGTTTGGAAGGAAGATGCATAAACCAGCTCGAGGCCTGGACGTGGTCCTGCCTCCCCCTGCCCTCCCTGCGTGTCCCCGGAGCCTGGGAGAGCCCAGACTGCCCTATCTGCAAATTGCAGAGCAGATTATCAGCGAGCACATCGGAGATTAAAGACCCCTCTTTATGTCTGGCTCCCCCAGAGTCGGGGAGGCCGCGGCTGAGTTCCGTGCAGACTCTTTGGCACCACGGGGCTGATTGCTGGGGTAACCTTTTGCTTGGCTGGGAGAAGCGAGGAAGGCTCAGACAATTTTCAACCAAGGAAAGGGAAAAAGAAAAGGGAACACACAACAACAGCAACAGTTTATTCCAGCAGGGTGGTGGGAGGAAATTCAGGCACAGCTCTGAGAAGCTCCCAGTTTGTGTGATCTGGGGCAGGGTGCAAGTCACTGGGAGGGTTTGTCCCTGTGCTCTTCTTCAACAACCATTTGGTACTGGGAATTCTTGATGGAGAACCCAGTGAGAAGCCCAGAGGGGGTGGATTGGCAGCGGCAGGATGCAGAAGAGCCCTGGGGCTGCTCCTGCTTTGCTGCCCTGGCTGCACTGCAGAGCTCACACGGGTGCAGCACACGAATCACAGAGCCTGGCGCTGTGCAGGGAGGGCATCCTCATCAAAACAGAGGGAGATTTTTTTCTGGGAGTGCTCTGAGGGTTCTTCTTAGGAGAAATGGCAAAGATTTCTCTGTATTCTCCCAAGCAAAATGTGTGCCCAGCTGCTCTGAGCAAACCTCAGGCTTTGGAGGGTGTGCAGACGAGACCAGCCCAGAGCTGGGATAGTCCTGGCCAGCCAGAGTGGCTTAACGGGCTTAGAGCAGTGTAGTTCTTATAAACAATCACATGAATTAGCACAAATCTCATTAGATCCGTGCTTCTCCTGGCCTCCTGTGTTCCTAATGCCCCTCACAGGGGGTTCTGTGCAGGCGACGAGCGAAGAAATTCTTTCCAAGCAGAAAAAGCTGTGGCATTCTGGGTTTGCTTTTCTCAGAACCATTACCATTATGCTTAATGCACAGGAGAGCAGAAATCTAATAGGTAAAAAGCCATTCAAGGTCCTTGGGTATTTTAAACCTGATTTAAAGTTTTGGCTGCTCTGTTAGAGCAATGATTCAGCTGATGATGCCCTAGGGTGTCTCCCCTGTTGAGCAACAGGCACAGAGTGATTTCTCTGCTCTAATGTGCCCCAGACAGCTCTGCTTCCCTTTGGCTCTTGCTCTTGGCTGCCTGGTGGCCTGGCACTGTGGGGAATGGGGCTGGCTGGGCACGGTTTTATAGCATGTTCCATTAGGGGTGTAGTGGAAGAGGTGGTCAGTGTTCAGAAAACATGGGAATAGTAGATTTAGCCTGGAGCGCTTTGGGGAAGGGAATTCTTTTTCTGCTTTTGGTGCTGTGCATGCCCTGCTGAATGCTGCCCACTCCTGGGCAGTGCCACCCTCCAGTTTCCCATTTCTCCTCCCAAATCACTCCAAGAAGCAACACAGGAGTGTCCCCTGTTCCAGAACCACAGCTGCTCCTGGGGTGAAACACCTTGGCTGCTGCTTCAGGACCAGGCTTGGGCTCCTGGGAGTCATGGCAGGAAACAACACAGGACCTTTCATGATAAAAAAGAAATGTATTTTACATCTCTGCTGAAAGTCTGTTGCTGCTTCACCTTTCGGCAGAGGAGAGACGTGAGCAGCAAAGGACAGGGACAGGCAGCAGAGCTGGAGAAAGCAGCTCCCCAGGGACTCGGTCTCTGGCGGAGCAGCCCGGGATAAGCGAGCATGAGAAAAGCAGGCTTAGCCCTCCAGTCACCCTTTAGATGAGTTTCCGGCTGCTTTTCATCTCGCTCCGAGTTTAAAAGCCATCTTATTCCAGCCCTGCCGCTGCCGCCAGCCTCGGCAGGGCTTCAAAGCGGGGCTGTCTGCGGCCGTGTCCCCACGGCACCTGCCAGCCCCGCGCTGCGACACGGCCAGGGCAGGGTCTGCCCCCAGCACCGCCCTGCCCCGGGAGCTGCTCCCTCCGCGTGCTCCTGGCCGCTCTGGAAAGCGAGGAGGGACAGGGCTGTCTGTGGGGGACACGGCACAGGGGCTCTTTCTCCAGACCCTTCTTGTCCCGCTGGAGAGCTCAGCCTTGCAGTGGGATCTCTGCTGAGCCAGGGACCAGTGACCTCTTGGAGTTTTGCATCCCCTTTTTACACTCCCACTTTCCTAAATTTCCTCTTCTCCCCTGCAGCTCTCTGTGGTGTGGCTGAGGACGAGCACAACCAGGGGTTGTTGGTGACACCACTGTCACATACCCAGGGTTAGGGGGACACAAGGTGTTCCCACAGAGCGTGCTTGTGGGGTTTGGCAATTGGACCACCTGGAAACAAGAGGGAAACAACAGTGTCCAGCAGAGCTGTGACTGTGTTGGCCATCAGGGTGGTGGCTGTGGCTGTGGCTGTGACAGCTCGGAGGGTGCTGGTGGATCACCCCCATCACAGAGGGACCACTGCCTGGAGCACTGGGGCATCCAAGTGACGGCTGGGAATGGGATCTGCTCCTTCCTGGATCATGCACAAGTGATTTCACCCCACCTGGTGCTCTGGGCAGAAGCTGGAGGCAGCACCTGAATTTGGCTCCAGGAGAGACAGCAGAGAGCAGAGGGGCCAAGCGGTGTCAGAAGCCCAGGAGGAGCTGCAAACCTCCCTGATGGAAACGTGCTGCCCAGCCTCTTCTGTCCCTGGATTTTATTTGTTTGCCAAGCCCCCGGATGTGATTCTCCATTTTCCCCCAGAGTTTTTGCTTTAGGGAGAAGTGCACTTACTGCTCGGTGACAAAACGTATTCTCGAGATGGAAAAAGCTCTTTTCAAGGAAAACATGGCATTTCAATGGAAAAGTACCTTTGCATGCTGTTTCTAATTTTAAAGCTCTGCCTTGGAATGCTCCCATGGACTTTGAAATCAGAGCTGGCTCTTATGCTTTCCAGGTTTTATCCACCTTTCCTATATAATTTCAAATTGCTCCCTCTATTAACGAGACAATTCTGCCGTGGTGGATTTTGCATAGACTGCTTCCAAAGCACAGTTTCCCTTATCCCATCCCTTTTTTCTGTGTTTTCTTTCCCCCAGCTCTAGACTATAAATACCTTTAGGCCAGACTGTGGGAACTGCACAAAGCCCTGTACCTGGCTGATGCCTCCTCAATGGATGAATGAATGAATGTGCTTCCCGGTATTCTCGGGACTGAGATTAACTCTTAAAGCTGCATGCTACAAATTAATGCATCTGCTCATTCCTAAAGCATTTCATCTCCCTTAAACCTGCTAGCATTAATTTCCCCCTGTTAATCTGACCTGTGCCATGAGGGAGGAATGCGGGTGGGCTTTTCCCCCCTCTGTTCTGTGCAGCCCTGGTTTGTCCTCACCGAGCTTAACTTTTAAAACAGAGGAGCAAAACCAGCCGTGAGCCAAGTGCTGCTGGAGCCAGCAGAGGGGAGGCGAGAGCAGAGATTCTGCCTTTCCCGTCTTCGCAATAAATTTCGGGGGAAGGGAAAAATGGCTACTGGGTTATTTCTGTTAATTTCCCAAAATAAGAGCGGCGCAGTCGAGCTGATAAGGGCGGTTATCAGCATCAATAGCAATCGATCCACGGCAGATCAGCAGTGGCAGACGAAGCTGAGGGGCAGGCAAAGGCTGGAGGGTTTTTCCCATCCCTTATCCCTGCCAGAGCCGCATTTCTCCTGCGTTTCTACTACATTTCTCCTGCATTTCTCCTACATTTCTCCTGCATTTCTCCTGCGTTTCTCCTGCAGCATCACAGTGCAGCTCTAGAACCCCAAAGTCACCCCCCCTGCTCCCAGCTCTCCCATGGGAGGGGTGGATGCAGCATTAAACCACTGCAGAGGTGGCCAAATTTCCCCGTAAGGTCCAAGGCCACCTCCTTCCATCCCCTGTGGGGCCTGGCATCCCTCTCCTTGGCACAGTTTCTGCCAGCCCTGCCCCACACGCTGGGAGGGCAGGGAATATTTACACTGGAAGATGCTATCGTGGGGCAGCTCGAGCTGTCCCCTGAGGTGAAGCACAAACAGGTTCACTGCAACGAGGTCACTCCTTTAACAGGTTTAAGTGGGTTTCACTGTAAAATGAATTTATTTCAACAAAACCTTTTTTGATAAATTAAACCAGCACCGCTCTGTGTATAATTTCTATAAACAATCTTCTCTAATGTTTACCTAACCTGGGCATGCAGAAACTCTCACACGTTAAATATTAGATGAAAAGAGGCTATGATAATACCTTTTTTTTTTTTTTTTTTTTAAAGCAAGAAAGCCAGAATACCATGGGAAAATGCTCTGCTGCTGTTGAGCTGAGGTTTTTCTGCCTTCTGCCAAGGGTGAAGGCAGACAAACCCCTCAAGCTGCCATGCTTTGTGTTGGTTTTTGTGTTTCCAGGGCTGTAGCACGAGGCTCACAGGACTTCCAGGGTGCCAGCACCCATCCACACTCCCCCCGTGTATCTGGTGGCTGGTGATGTGATGATTTATCTCCTCTGTGATATTTGCAGGGTCCCGGGAAGCTTGTCATTCATAATTTGTGAATATACCCCAGAGCATTCATTAATTCATTAATTAAAGGCCTCTAACCCCACAGCAGGTGCTGGCTGGGAAGAGCTGAGGGCTGTTGGGATTTGAAGTGCCTTGGAGCTGTGGTGGTCCAGGCTGTGCTGGGTCATTTGCTGAGGGATTTGGATGTTTTCCCTTGACCTCCCTGATTGCAGAGCACCCTGGAAAGATAGACTTGACTTCAGTGAGAACAAACTGTCCAGCTCATAAAAGAGAACGGAGGTGAGTGAGAGATCTGCCTGCAACAAGGCTAAAATTGGCCTGATGGGGACGTGTGGGTTTGGGGGAGTTTGTGCTGTTCTCCTCCAGAAAGAAGGAAGGTGGCAGTGCATTTGTCCTGCTCCTGCACAGAGCCTCAGCCTGGACACAGAATCACTCTTCCAGCTTGGCTCCATTGGCTCAGCTCCTTCTTGGGCTGGACTCTTGCAGGTAAAAGTCTTAATCGTAAGCAAAGTCCTTGCTGCATCTGACTTCTCACTAAGAATCACCAGCCCAGCTCCCAGAGGTTATATGAAAATCAGGGGAACGTGCTTTGCAATTAAATACAGCTTAATTGGGTTGGAGGGAGGACAGCAGAAAATGTTTCTGCTGAATAATTCAGTATTTAGAGACACCCTCACATGCTTGTCCTGCTCAGCTCTTCAGATCCTTGGATGGGGCTTGGAGCAGCCTGGGACAGTGGGAATGAGATGATCTTTAAGGCCCCTTCCAACCCAAACCACTCAGGGATTTTATGAAAGGAATGGTACAAAACCACCCAGGAGACAGGAATGATACTGAGTAGGTTCCAGCTGATGGACTCTGTGCTGTGAGAGTCCCCACCTGGCAGGGATGAGACCTGGGCAGGCTCCAAGTGTCTTTTGTCACTGTCTTGAGTGCAAGTGCATAGAAACCCTTTCTGCTTTGGGCAGGGAGAGCCTGCAATGAGCTCATGTGTTACTTGAGTGTTTTGTGGATACTGGGATTGCAGGATCTGTCCAAAATATGTGTTAAAAATCAGCTTATCTTCCAAATAAACCCTCAAAAATTCCAGTATCTCCAAGATGTGCTTGGAAGTGATTTATTCTTTTTGCTTTTGCTGTTTCCCTGATGATTTTCAGCATTATTTTTAATGACACTGTGTTCCCAGAGATCACTTTTGGTGGATAACACAGTATTTATGGAGGAACCAACAGCTAAATCTGGTTATCATTGATGTCGCTTATAAAATACACATAGCAACCAAGATACTGACCATGGCAGTAAATTGAAAATATATTGAAAACATAAAGCATTCTTTCAATTTATTAGTAATATTAAAAAAAAAATTTGGGCAGGTTTCTTCCCCCACCCTTGATAAAAAGAAAGATATAGAAGCTGTTGTGAGGAGATCTGTGGTAGTGTTGGTCCAGAGGCTGGCGTGGTGAGAGGGTGAGAGGTGTGCTGGGGTTTGTGGGATTTCAGATAGCAAACAGCCCACTCTGGACACACTGTGGGCACAATTTCATTGCCAAAGGCCTTGTGGAGATGCTGCCTCAGGGTTTTTGCTGATCTCCCTGGTCCTGAGGGGTCCAGGGAGCAGGTTTAGGAGGGTTGCTGGCTTTGGAGTGGTGGCATTAAAGCAGGTGACTTTCCCCTGCTGGCTGCAGCCCCCGGTTCTGGTTGAGGTCACGCCTCTGCCCCCACAGCACTGCACACTTTGGGCACGTTGTGGAAGGGTTAACCCTGGCAACTGCTGGGTAAGTGTAAAAATATTAATAAGGCTGCTGCAGGTCACCCTAAAATGGGAATTTATGGTGCTAGTCAAAGCTAATGTTTGGGATCAATGCAACATCCCTTCTCAGAATGAAAAAATAAATTAAACAGACCATCATACAGAGGGTATGTAACCAAATCAATCATGTTTATGGCATTTAATCAAAACTCGACTCAGTTAAATTTATTCCATATGATAGCCCTGTGCTTCCCAGGATGCACACCTTGCTGGTGAGGCTCAGCCAGCCCTGTGCTGCTCACCAGAGCCAGGGCTCAGCCCTGTGTCATTGCACATTAATGAGATTAGGGGTATTCATTTGTAGGATGCTCTGGGGGGGTGTCTGCACACCCAGAGAAATGATCACAGGGCTTTGCTGTGGATAAATAATAGGTGTTTACTGGCAAATATCCCCGTGACAAAGATTCCTGCTCACTGCTGGCTGTGTCTGGAGGGTGAGGTGGTGCACGGCCTCGTGAGCAGCTGTGGTGGGACAAATCCTGCCCCAAACCCCAGGTGGGGCTGAGGGATGCAGCGCAGGCATGCTGCTTTATGCCATGCTGAAATCACACCCCTTGAATCCATCCATCCCTTCAGGAAGGCTCCTGCCACCATCCCACAGGAGCAGGCCCTTGGCTGCCTGCACCACCAAGCACTCTGTTCCCATCCTGCAAGGAGGATTTGATGCCACAGACCTTCATTCTCCTCCTGGAAGTTGAATATTAGAATTCTTCCTAGCTGCATATATAATTCACTACATTAATCTTCCCTTAAAACCTGCTCCTTCCACAAAGCCCCTCTGTATTGATCCAACAAAGACAATTATATATTATGGGGGGGAGGGAGAAAGAGCTGAAATATTTGAGATTGGCCCTTCTGGGGGATTTATTACGTGTCTGAACTGTAGTGTCTGCCTATTTTTTATTCTAAGCCTCCATGACAGGGGTCATGTCTTCCTCCATACACTGTACAGTGCTGTGCACAGCGATGGGGCTCTATTAAATGCTCAGGATGATTAATCACGCCCTATAAACACACTTCTGGTGTGTTTGGAGGCGTGCACACGTGTGTGCATCAGCAAACTCCAGCAACAGGTACCTGTCCAACGCTCCTGTGGGGTCCTGAGCAGCGTGGCCTGGCTGTGGGTGCTCCTTGGTGTGTGCAGGACGTTCATCTGGAGACCTTCCTGAGCTGCATTTGTTCTGGTTCCCTGTTTTTCCCAGCCCAGCTGGTTTCAGTGGTTTCCTGGGTGGGATGCAGTCCTGGGACATGTCCCAAAGGTGATGCAGAGCATGGGTCTGAGGGATTTTCTGGAGATTCCCTGCATGGGAGCCCATCACCCTCTGCCTCTGGGCATGGAGATCCAGGCTGTGAGGATGCAGGGGGATCCCTTTAGGACAGGGATTACATTCCCTCTCCATCCACACCCCAAAATCAGGAGGCAAAGCAGACAAGCTGAGAACCTCGTGAGTCAGGGAATGAGAAAATAATGAATGAGCAGGATGGCCTGTTTGTATATGTGTGTGAGATTAATGAGCAAAGGCTTCTCCACAGCACAGAAGGCATGAAATCAATCCCCACTCCGAGAATAATGAGGGAATCAATAGGATTACGAGGTTAAGGCTGGAGTAAACCTGAATGACAGCTGCAAAATAAATTTTATTTGGAGGACGTGGCTGGGGTTAAATGAAATGTAATAAATAATGTAAAGCATTTAAGGGGTGGGGAAATGGTCCAGAGATGTAAGGAAGAACAGAAGGCCCTACAATTGCTAAATCTGCCCAGTTTATACCCACAGCATGTTTTTACAGGCGAGTGATGAGTGTGGCACACACCCTTCAAGGTCATGCCTTCTCCCTTCATTGTGCAGGGCAGGGACAGGAGCAGAGGGGTGGCAGTGGTGCCACCAGGACCTGGGGCTGCAGCAGGGGCACCAAAGCAGCACAGGGATGTGAATGTGAGCTGCAGCCTGGAGTGCATTTAGTGTTTACCTTGCATGAGCTGCAGGTTTGTCCATCCCTTTTCCCCTGCATTTCTCTCTTGCTGTCCAACTATAAAAAGCCAACACTGCCTCTATCCCATTTCCCACAGAACTCCTGGAGCTGCTGCATGGCACAGAGACTGCCCGAAGCAAGGCTCACACCTACCCCATGAACAGATGCTCTGCTGTGGTCACTGCAGGGACAGGGACCTTTCTGGATGTTTTTCCTGAAGTTTTTCCACTTTTACCCCCATGGTGGAAATGTCTCCTCCTGCTCTGTGCTCCAGCAGGCACATGATGTCCTGCTGGCCTTGGCTTTGGGGATAAATCTGTGCAGGTGGATGCAGTGCTGTGATTTCAGGTGCTCACCACCTTCTCCTGGTGGATGCTTTGGAGCCTGAAGCTTTTTGGAGATTGATACCGAGTCTGCTGCTCCCTGAGAGCTCAGATACTTCCAGTGCCTCAGTGAAAACTGAGCTGCTCTGAAAACCGGCCACAGGGGTGGGTGCCAAACCAGTGTGAAGTTGTAAATGGCTGCCCCGATTTTTCCAACGTTATTAACTCCCGGTCCTGCTCCTCCCTGCTAGCTCTCCGGGAAGGGGATTTGGAGTTCCTGGGATGTGGTCAGTGCTTTTAGAAGCAGAGCCCAGCCCAGAGAGGTGTCAGCTGCTTCTGACCCCAAGGAAACACATATCCCACTGCAGGAGGAGCAGCTCCGAGTGGGGATGGACAGCAGAGATTCTGCTCTTGAATGACCACGTAAAAACCCTTCTGCTTCCTTCTGGGGTTGCTTCCCCCGGATGCTTTTCCAGCACGGTCACCCGAGCGCCAGGGCTTGTTCTGCCGGTCGGATGGTGCGTGTGAGGCTCAGCCCTGCTGATCACGGCTGCTCCGTGTGTTTTTCCAGTCGCTAAGGGTGTGACTAATAGAGCTGTCCTGCCTGCATAATGCACGCTGACAACAGCGAGCCTGGGGGGTGGCGAGCACAAAGAGAGGGATGTGAGCGAAATCGCTTCAATTTGTCCCCTGGCCAGCGGATGGGTTTTCCCTGTGGAACAGCCCTGCCGTGCTTGGTGGGAGGCTGAGGAGCCGGATTTGCCTCCTGCCACCCTCCCTGGAGCTCTGAGTGTCCATCTGTCCATCCCAGGGCAGTCGGTGCAGCAGGGGGTCACTCTGTGTGGGGTTTGCCCTGGGCAGGGGGTGTCCCTGTGTGCCCTGACCCCGCTGCGTGTCCATGTCACTGCTGGTGCCACCAGCACAGGCTGTTGGTGGCACCAGAAGTGCCTGCATGCACAGGTGGGTCCCCAGCTGCCCTGTGTGGCCCTGCACTGTCCTGCAGCCCCACCTGCCTCCCACATGAGACCTTTCCTCAGCAGGATGCAGAAAAATGCCCTTAAGTTGACTTTTAACAGCTTCTGTAAATCTTATTTTATGCTAAAGCTAGAGACACGTTTATTATTGTCAGAAAGGAGGAAGAACTGGTGAATCCCTGGCTGGCTCCAAACCGGGTGACCTGGGAAGAGCAGAGGGAGAAGGTTGAGGGCCATGGTTACCCCTCATCATCTGGGGACACAGCAATGACATCAGGTAAAAACCTTGGGCTGCTGATGGGGTGCAGATCCCCGTGCCTGGGATGGGCTCAAGGAATCCTGGCTGCAGCACCTGGAGCTTGCACCAGGCTCAGGAACCAGGCTGGGGATTCTCATCTCCAAGAACCCAGGTGCTCATTTTCCTCCAGCACCTTCCATGCCATAAGAAACCATACAGGGTGTGGATTTTTTTTTTTTTTTTTCATGTTTTTATTTAATATTTTTAAACCATTGCACAGGCAACCTCAATCCCAAATCCCAGCCCAGAGGTCAGTGGAGAATTGGCCCTGCACCTGCAATCTGAAACCAGCTCTGCCTGGCTGGAGAGCCTCACGCTGCGCCACTAATGAAGGGTTCAGGGGGTTGTTTTTCTTTTCTATTTTATTTTGAGACGCTGTTTGGAAGCACACGGCCAAGAGTGGGAATTTCACAGGGTAAACAGAAAAGCTGCTCTGAAGTTATTTATTGGTTCTGTTTTCCAGCACGTGGACTAGTATTGATTTATTTTGCAGTGTCTCCAGAGGCTTCTTCAAGGTTAAAATGTAGACATTGCATGTTAGGCTGGACTAAATACTGGCAGGAAAACACATTTGGCTCTTTTAATTGGAAAAACATACTCCTTTTGTCACCCTGAGGCCAATGCTCTGCCACAGCAGCACAAGGAGGGCAGGGGAATGCACACAAATGTGAGATGCTGTGCTTCACACTTGCTTGGGGAATTCGGTGGGAGCACAAAGGTCCCCAAAACCAGCTCTGGGGTCCCACCAGGCCCAGAAAGCAATTCCTCGAGGGAAGGTGGGGCCAGCAGCCATTGCAGGTGGGGAAGCTGGGTCTGAGCCTCCTGCTGACCGAGTTTATGCTGTTTATTGGAGCCACCATGGCCAGGCTCGGTCCCAGCTTCAGTTTTGCCTCTGTGAGCTGCTCCCAAACTGCACCAGGGGCTGACCAGGCTGCCACAGCCCACTGGGGACAATGCTGGTCCCCAGCAGCTGACGGCAGGGACTCATCCCAAGTGGAGATGCTCCACACCAAAAGCAGGAGGGACTCCCACCTACCAACCTCAGACCCCACTACCCTGTTTTCTGTCCATACATTTGCAACTATTATTCAGCTGGAGAAGCGGATGGAAAAAGAGTTCATCATCCCTAAGAAACACTTACATCCTCAAAGTAATTTCCAGCCTCTGTGCTGCTTGCTCCCCTTTCTTTGGCAGGTTAAGGGCCACTGAAGGAGGCAGTGTCAGGGTGGCTGCTGCTGCCACAGGATCCCCTTCCCCGTCATTCCCGGGCCGGTAGCGACTGCGTGCAGCCAGGATGGAGGTGGGGAGCTCTGCTGGGAAGGTACAAGCTGAGGTTTAGAAATCATGATGTGTGAATTGAAATGGGAAGCAACGGATCTCGGGAATCACCGCAACTGCTACAAGGTGTTCCTGAAGCTGTCAGCAAGCCATCTGCCCGCTCGCCCTGGGTAAACACCGGCTCCAGCCAGCCCTCCTCGGAAAACCGGGAGGCACGGGGGTCCCATGGGGTGAAGCCCTCCAGGGCAGCAGCGTGGGCAGGGTGGGAGCGGGAGGAAAGGGGCTCTGGGGCTGCGGGAGGAGGGAGCCGCGCTGCCTCGCTGGCGCTGGGGCTCTGGAGCGGAGCCCTGGCTGCGCCGCTCGCTCCTCGTAACTCATCGCGGAGACACCGCCGTGGGGAGCCCGCGGCGGCCGCGCCGGGCCCGGCCAGCAATTTATGGCTCCGGGGGAAACACGGCAGCCGCTCTGGGAGCGGAGCAGCGCAGGAGGAGAGCGCCTGGGGTCAGGCGGCTGCCCAGCTCCTTTCGCTCACGCCTTGCCTCCGCTCCCGGTGCGTGCCGCGCTCGCCCCAGGCACGGCGGAGGCACCGGGGAGGTGAGGAGCACACGTGGAAAGGCTGCCGTGCTCCTGCCACACCGCACGGCACAGCTGCTGCCACAGCTCGGCCAGGGGGGATGTCACCCCCTTCTACGTGCACCGTGCGAGCTGGCACAGGGGCCACGTGGAAGTGGCGGCGGGCTGGCCCCGTTCACAGCCCCAGCACAGGGAGGCATGTGGCCCTGACTGGAAAAAGCTGGGTGGCCCGGGATGACACGGGTGCGTCGGTGCAGCCCCAGAAACGGCTCGGGACTGCGGCATCGCTGCCAGCCCCCAGGGTGGGAGCGGGATGGAGGGCCCTGGCAGAGACAGACCATGGGAGAGGGTCTGAGGGGCTTCTCATGGCTCCTCACGGGGTTGGAGTGCAGCTCCGGCCAGTGCTCCCAGCCCTGTGCTTGCTGTGTGCTCCAAAACTGCCAAGCACGCCGTGCCTCAGTTTCCCCTCTGTGCAGGGGACAGTGGTGCCCTTGTCCCCAGCTGCCCAGAGAAATGCACTGAGCTCCAGTAAATTCTGGGGCTGAGCGAGCTGAGAAAAGCCAAATTGGGAAATTATTTTTGCAAAACCAGTGCCAAGGTCCATCAGTGCCATGCAGGGAGGAGTGTGGGGGGTCCCAGTTTCGGGGCTGAGCCCCCTTGTCAAGGATGCTTGGTCCATGTTAGCCTGAGTCTTCCTGCAGTGCCAGCCAGCACTCTCAGCCTTCCCCCTCACCCACAATTCAAAATAAATACAGAGAGTGAACATGACCTTGAATGTATAGTCTAAAGCTTTTAAAACTCTCCTCTAATTCTTTTAACTTCCCGCACATCTATCCTCTGCACCAGCCTCCTCATTTCTCTTTCTCTACAGTAAACTTATACCCTTTCTAAAGTGCCCGGAGAAGACGCTGCAGATGAAATGTTGCTTTAGCTTAATTTCCTATTCCTAACATCTGCTTTAATTAATGTCATTTGCTTTGATTTGCTGCCAGCATGCCAGTGCGGCACTTCCTTCGTTTCGCAACCTTAACCATAACCTTGTGGGAATGAGGATCAGGTGTTCCCGGCTGATTTCATCTGGTCCAGGGCATTTATCTCGAGCTCTGAGGCTTTTCTGCACTTTGTCGGTGGCACCAGCACAGAGGCAAAACCACAGCGTTCTCCTTGGCTGGATGTGCTGAGAATGTGTTGTAGATGAAGGATGCTGCTGTGGAAAGCACTGACCAGCATTTCTTATCCAGATATTTTACACTTTCTAGGTTCAACTCAGAGCAGGAACATGGCAAAACAGGAGAGAGGGGACGGACCCCCTTCCCAGCTCCTGATTAGTGTCAGGATCAGAGAGGATCATCCCGCTGCTGGCTCTGTGCCTGCTGTCCCCACAGTCCCTGAGGCTCCGTGGCCAGTGCTGGACCCCTCTGGCCAAGGTGATTCCTCAGGTTGATGTTCCCAACCCAGGCAAGCATTTTCCAGCCATTTACCTGCGTGGAAATGAATGAACATCATGTGTCAGAGGTGGGGAATGATCTTGAGGATGTTCCAAAGCAGCCAGGCCAGCCCCTTGACCAGCTGGCAGACTGGCAGCAGCCTCATCAGCTGGGGCAAGGTGAGATCCCAGCGTGGATCCCTCTTCTCTGGTGGTGGAGCAGTGGTTGGGCTTTGGGGCAAAGCCCATTTTGCTCTCTTCTCTGCCTGGCTGCCAGGTCAGAACAGGGAATAGTAGGGGCAGAAGCACCTGGACTCTCTGTAGCTGTGGCTGTGCTGAAGTTCAGTGGTGCAAACCTTCTCCATGGGAGCAGCTCCTGCTGTCCCCACTGCTCCTGCTTCTTCCCCAGTTTCACTTTGTTGGTTTATGACAGGTGCAGACTGAACCTGAGGATCATAAAATCCTTTTTCCATCCCTCTCTCTGCTCCCACTGCATGGTGAGATGCTTGTGCCCTTCCTCCAGCAGGAACTGCCTCATCCTCTCTGTACCACCAGGTCAGTGCTCTGAGCTGTTGTGTGAGAAAAAAATCCCTAATTTGAGGGATCTTTTTCCTTCCCTTCTGATGGAGCCAGCAGAAAAGCAGAACCCAAGCAGAAAAGCACCAGTAAGCTCTCCACGACTTTCTGTAACTGCTTTGCTTGAGAGCAGCTCCTTGCACAGCGGAGCCTGGAGGAAATTTTAGCAATTGTCTGTTCTGGCCCCAAATCACTGGCACTTGTATACAGCAGGCCTGAAATGGCCCCTTTCCCAGACAGCTCCTTAAGCAAGGTTTTCCTGTCTCTTTATTTAATGAATCTCAGCCATCCTTTCTCTCCTTGCAGGAGCCAGGGGCAGATGCTGCTCCAGCATTTCATCCCTCCCCTCTCGCCAGTTTCCCTCATTCTACCTGCAGCAAATTTGGGGTCCCACAGCAAGTCATGTCCCAGGAGGAGGAAATTCCCAGCTTCTGGGCCCCATCCCAGTTGGCTGTCATTTCCCTTCCTGTTTGCTTCTGTTGAGAACCTTCCCCAGGA
The DNA here is from genome assembly GCF_031753505.1 of Anomalospiza imberbis. NCBI lineage: Eukaryota > Metazoa > Chordata > Aves > Passeriformes > Viduidae > Anomalospiza > Anomalospiza imberbis. The sequence goes on along the minus strand of NC_089700.1, from coordinate 9,009,341 downwards.
ATGGGAATGTGGGACCTTTTTGCAGTTCTTGTCCCTTGAGTAGGGGCGCAACAGCACCCCTAAGGTTGAGCCCTGTTTTCAGAGCAAACCCACTCCCTGGGCAGGGAGGAAAATCCCCAAAATGGAGAAGAGCGTTTGTCCCAGGCCTGGCCCTGCCCCACTGCAGCCCAAGGAATGTGTTTCACATCAGTGTCCCGGGAGTGGGACGGAGGCATGGGAGGGATGTGACTGAGCAGGGAGCAAGCTGCCACATCCCAGAGGCTGGCTGGTGATGTGTGCTGCCCCTGACGCAAAACCCTTCCCCAGATTGGCCCTTTTCTTCCAGCCTCCTGCTCCCCAGACCCCCATACTCCCTTTCTCTCTGCTCCCATCTGCCTCTCACCTCGCCTTTCTCCATTCCGTTGTGCCGCCTCCTCCCCAGCAGCTCCACATCCGGATGAATATTTGTGCCTCTGCTCCAGCCTCTACACTCTGGCTCCTGCTGCTCCCTGCTCCCCTCTGCCCTTTGAAATCCCGGCTGCCTTCCCGTGCTCTGAAAGCCTCACACCCTTAAACCTGCCCCAGGTGATTCAGCCAGGACTCGGGACAGGACTGATCCCTGGGAGGGTGATGCATGGCTCTCTGGCAAGGGTTTAATTCCCCAGGGTGCCTGTTTACTCCTGGCTTAGTGTTTTCTGGACCCTCCCCACAGCTGCAGTGCTGAGCCCTGTTTTGACCCCCTGCCATGCTGTGGGTCCAGCCCAGGATGAGGGAGAAAGAGGAAAGATTCCCTCTGGACAGCAATGTGGGGGAAAGGGACTGGCCAAAGAGAACGGCAGGCTCTGGTGGGGTGTGAGGGCTTGCTGTGCTGCCTTGCTCAGGCTGTGGGTCAGGGGTTCTGGCCCCTGAGAGGGCTCTGATGTTGGAACAAGATTGTTTGGCCCCACTGGCCCTGGTTGTTCTGTCAGAGCATCACACTGTGCCAGACTGGGGGCTTGGACAGCATCTATGTCCAGCTCCAGGGCAGAGGCAGAGCTGGCAGCTGGCTGCCTTCATTTCTCACACTGGGAATTTCTCACCCAGACCAGCTTTTCCCTCTGTTTACCCTGGAGGACAGTGATTTCCCACAGCAATAACCTCTTCCTCATGCCCAGCACAAATTGAATAATCACTTTGGGCAGGACTCTGCCAGTCTCTCATCCCTGCATGGTGAAGGATGGATGATGCCGAGGATGCTGTGCAGAGCCACAGCACATTGCTCTGCAGGTGTACTGGCCTGGATTCGCAATACCTTAAGGCAGTTTCTTGCTTTGATGCAAGGCTTAAAACATGGAGAGCCTTGTTGTCTTCCTGCCTGTGACAAGTGACTTGCTGTGCTGTCCCTTGGTGGATTGGTGTGCCTCTCATTTTTGCCCACAGCCCAGGTGCTCCAGAGCAGCTTCACCAAGGAGGTTCCACATGTCCACCTTCCACTCCACCAAGGTCCCCGCAGGACACTGAGCTGTCCTGGGGCTGCTGTCCCCTCTCCATGCACACATCTGGCTGCCACCCGGACCCACACCTGAGTCCCTTCTCTCCCAGGCTGCCCTCCAGGCCTTGCCGTGCCAGTGGCCACCAGGGATGCTGTGACCAGAGGCACTGACCTGCTGTACGTGGCACAGCAGCGGTGGCAGGCCCTGCTCAGACCCCATCCCACAGCCGAGTTTGGTGGGTGCAGGAAGCAGAGCTGGGGCTGCTGTGGCACTGGAAGCCAGGCTGCAGAGAAATCACCATGCTCTGCGTGCTGGGCTTTGTACTCCTTTTGTTTTTTAAAAAAATTCCCATTCCAGCTCCATTTGCCTCCTCCCATCTTCCCACCCTCCAGCATGTTGTAGCTTTAGGGCTCTTTTCTTAAAATAAAAAATAAAGTTATTGCAAAATAGATGGAGCTTTTCCTTCTTTTTTTTTTTTTTTTCATTTTTTAATTTTTCTTTTTCTTCCCCCCCACCCCCATGTATGTATGTATGTAAATCTTGAAGTTAAATCAGAGGTTTGGCTGGGAAATACCACTGGGGACTATCTCAGTCTGACACTCAGCAGGGCAGTGAGCTCTGGACTATTCATTCTTACAAAGACTTTGCCAAGCTCATGGTAAAATCTCTTCCTTCAAAAAATGTACAATCGATTTTAAATGTTCGCTTTTTAGATGCTGCTTTCAAAAATAAAAAATGAGCATATTCAAAAATAAAAATCTAGAGCATTTGGATAAAATTTGGGCTAGTTAAAAACCTTAAACCAATTCCACAATTGTTAGCTTTTATTTCTAAAATACGTAAGCTTTTAAAAAATGCCTACAAACATGAATATTTATTCATAGTTTAATTATTTCTGGATACAGGTTTAACATTTCCGGGCTGCATCTTGCACAGCTTTGTTTGAAATTATGACGGGTGAGTACACTTGGTACGATGGAATAAAATTAACAATTTTCCCCCCCAGTATTTAAAAACAAATCGGAATATAGTTCTTCGTTTGATTTACCCGGTTCCAGCGGAGCTTGGTGCGAGACTGAGCAGCACATTCGTTTACAACGTTTTAAAACATTCGTTAAAATATTTACTTAACAGTTTAAAACAAAGCCTTAGAGCCTACAAACGTGCCCAGGTCAGGGAAATACGTGTGGATAATTGGGCTGAAAGATTTAGAAGCAGAGAATCACTTGCATTTCAAACCGTGCAGATTTCCAATACCCCCTTAGTGCATCTATTTTAGGCAGATGCTTAAGATTAAAGGGCTGCTCGTCAGCCCGTATCTTACCCACGCTTCCTTGTCATCGTTTCTTTGCGATTAAATTTTGTGTTTTCCTTTCAGCCTAGAAGTGTTTGGTACCAGTCTCTTGGCAAATGAGCCCGAGGAATGGAAGGGTAAAGAAATATGACCCAGCTGCTATGCACAATGAGGTTTGTAAGTCCTTGTATGGTATAAATAAGCATATTACACAGTTATTAGAAATTTGGCACTGTCGCTGTTTAGAAGCAAGACTCTGATGCTGTGTAATTCCTCCCGAGTCCATGCATAACTCAGTATTAGCCTTCCATTCTTCCTGCCTTGTTACTGGCCAAATTCGGCAACTTTTTCTCAGTACTCATCCATTCAGACCCTTCTCAGCTGTGTAAACCGGTGAGTTTCCTCTGAAGTCAGTAAATCTATGCCAACCCATGCTCGCTCCTGACTTTCCCCCCGCCGCCCTCCGCCTCGCAGGGGCTCTGAGCCGCCGCCGCCGTCGGGGCCACGCGGTTCCGTCGGGTGCGGGCTCGGGGTTCGCTTCTCCCCTCGTCTCCGTCGTGGCTGGCAGCTTTTCTTGGGGGGCAAGAGAAGCAGGTTTTCTTCGGGGCAAGAGGAGCCACGGAAAGGGGCAGCGGCTGGAAGAGCGCTGGAGCATCCCGCGGAACGAATCCCACTCGGGTTTCCCCGGCCCGCGGACTGAGTGCAACTTCGGAGAAAAGCACAGTAAACTTTTATTAATCGCCGGTGTTTAGGGCCAAGGCATGAGCGAGCTCGGTGACAGTGATGAGTGGTTTGGAGCGCTGGTCCCTGAAAGCGGGGCTTATCCTCCCACTGCTCCCTTGGCTCGGCGTTGATGAGCCGTGAATAGGAGCCACCCTGCCGTCGGGGATCCGGCCGTTTATCTGCCGGGTGATGACAGTCGGGCTGGTTTCGCCTCGCCGTCAATTGCCGGAGCCTTCGGGAAGCGCACGGAGCTGCCGCAGCCGGGGCTCCGTTCGACGAGGACGTTTCACCCCTCGGTGTCAGCCCCGTCCCCCTGCTCGGGGGGATGAGGAAATCTGTGCAGTCCCGGAGGAACCGATCCTGGAGCCCGCTACGGGCAGGTGCTGCCCGGGCTCAGGGCACGGTGAGCCGAGCGCGGCCGGACTCAACCAGGGCTGCACGGCGGGGAAAGGGCCCGACCCCACCGCTCCTGCATCCCCGTACGCACCGACGGGGGAGTCTGAGGCTGGAAGGAGGCCTGAGAGTTTTTGGATTTCCTTCAATTAAATCCTCCCCACCTGGGATTGCCCCCTCCGCCCTTTTTTTTGTTTTGTTTTGTTTAAGGGGGACAACACTGCATTTAGTCGGGGAGCTCAGGCAGCGGCCAGCATTTCCCCTTGCCGCGATTGCGGGAGGAAGGGCTGAAGGGACACCCATCCAGACAAAGCCCAGCCCCCGGTACCGGCTGCAGAGTCACACCAAAATTCACCTTGCCGTGCAGCCCGGCCCTCGGCAGCCGCCCCGCTCCCGCAGCCCGCGGGGAGAGCCCGGCCGCGGGTGGGAACCGGCGGCGGTTCGGAGCGGTCCAAGCGAGGGGCGGGCGCGGTGCCCGCGGGGCTGGGGCACGGACCGGGCTGCGACCGCGGAACAGGCGGGGAACCGAGCGAGGCAGGTCAGCGGCGGGAGCGGCGCTCCCGGGAGCCCTGGCCGAGCCGGGCCTCTCGCTGCCCCTCGCCGGGACGGCTCCTCAGCCTTAGCCCCTTCTCAGTCCCCGCTCGGTCTGTGCGGGGACAGGACGGTCGCGGGTCCCTTCTCGCCCCGGCCCCGTCGGGGCCCGCCGCGGCCTGGTCTCACCTGCCCCATCCCGCTGGCTCCTGCGAGATCCGCGCCTCGCATCTCCCGGCCCGCTCGGGTCCTTTCTTTTTTTTTTTTTTTTTTCTCCCTCCTTTCCTTTCCTTTTTTTTTTTTTTTCCCTTTTTTTTTTTTTTCTTTTGGTAGGAGTGGGGAAAAGGTTCATTACGAGGTTGACCCCACTTTACTTTTTATTCTGCTCCTGTTCCCAATTTCGGCCCCACGTGACGGTGGGAGTGAGTTTGGGTTTAAATTCACTTTCAAGAAAACCCCGATAAGACCCCAGCCCCGCCGGCCCATGGCGGGGACCCTGTGAGCCCGGCGCTGCGGAAGCGAGCGGCGCCTCGGCGCCCGCCCGGGACCCCCGGCTCGGGTAAGGGCACGGAGGGGATGAGCAGGGGCTCGGGGGGCACGGTGAAGAGCAGAGCCTGGTGCTGTCGCGACATAGAGCGGGGCACAGAGGTGGAGCTGTCGCGACAGGCCTATGTACAGGGGGTAGGGCGCGGCGGCCGGGGCGCGGTTCGGATGTGAGGGAGGGCAGCGCTGAGGGGCTCTGTGTGTGCGGCTTGGTAATCGCGACAGCTGAGCTCAAGTGGCCCTTTCAAGTCGCGACAGCGCTCGGGAACTCTCCCGTATGGGTTCTCGTCCTGGTCTGGGGGTTTAGCGGGGCGGCCGGAGCCCCGAGCAGGCGGTGCTCCTGCCGCAGCGTGCGGGAGCTCCAGCGGGGTGGTGTGAGGGGCCGCTGCCCTTGCCGCCCTCACCTCGGGGCGGCCCTGACGGCCTGGCCTGGCCTGGCCGTCGCTTTGTTGTGGCCGCCCAGCTCCTGCCTGCCTTGTGGAAAGGCTTGGGGCTCTCTATCGCGACATGGAGAGGAGGGGGAGCCCTGTCCTCGTCCCCGAGCTCGCAAGGGACACCCGCAAACGAAGGCAGGCCGCAGGCCGGCAGATGTGGATGCTTTGGTTGCAGTGCAGGGTCAGGGAACCCCACGGGGGTTGTGGGCTCCTCCTGAGGCGGGACCCCTGCCCAGGCGAGATTTCGCCTCTTCCCCGTCACCTCTCCTGGGCTATCCCGGCTCCCGCCGCGGGGTCCCGCCGAGCCGGGTGCCCTTCCAAGCGCGGCCTATGCCCCCCCGCTGCAGCCCCGGCCTTGCCCGGCTCCACGGCGGGCAGTGGGGAGCCCCAGGACCGTCGGGGCTGTGAGGGGGCGGTGGTGGCGAGGATGTCCCCTCTCCCCGGGCTCCTCCCGGAGCAACGAGCGGCTCCGCTCGCCGCCAGGCCCGGCGCAGCGCCGAGGCAGGCCGGGGAAGGCCGCGGCCGGGTCTGGTGCGCGGGGGCCGGGCGGCCGCTGCCCCCGCCGGTGCCCCCCGGTGCGGACCGTCGGGCGGGCGCGGGGCCGGGCCGGGCGGGCCGGGCCGGGCCGGGCGGAGCGGGCCAGAGTCGGTGTAAGGGGATGTGATTGACAGCGGCAACGTCAGCAACAGGAGGGGAAGGAAAAGGGAGGGGGGGGGAGACAAAGAGGGAGGGAGTCGAAAGGCCCCAAACTGGATCTTTATGGAACATTTTCCGCCGAGATCAAGGGAAAGTGAATCCGCGCAGCGGGGGATGCTCCGCACGCCGCTGCCATCGGGGGCCGCGGAGCCGCTCCCGGCCTGAGCACCCCGCGGATGCCCTTCATGCCGCAGCCGCCCCCAGGCCAAGCCCGGAGCCCCCCGCTGCGCCTCCTGCCCCTCGGCCGGCCGTGTGAGTTCCCGGGGTGCGGGGGGAAGGACGGGAGGGAGCGGGGCGTCCAAGGGTGCGGGGCTCCCCGCAGCCCGCCGAGCCCCGGCCTGGGGCGGGACACCGCCGCCAGCCTGCCCCGCTGCTCCCCGCTGCTCCCGGCCAGGCAACCTGCTCCGTACCGGGTGCACCGGTCCCGGTCCGGGGCTGGAGCCTTGCCCTCGGGCTTCGCCGCGGACCACCTCCCTCCCACCTGTGCCCTCCCGGTCACCCGGCTCTGCTCTGCGGTTGGACACCGGGACACATCCGCGCCTCGGCTGGGACCGTCCCGTCCCGACACCCCGAGCCGGGCGGAGGGACCGGTGGAGTTCTCGGGGCATTGAGCCCAGTACCGTGCTCGCCGCTTGGTTCTCCCTGCCCCGGGGATTGCGGCTGGTCGCTGGGGTGTGTGTGTCCTCTCGCACACAGCCGGGCTGGCTGTCCGGCTCTTCGGCGGGAGCTCTCCCTGGAATTCTGGTGCGAATGGAACTGGGAGTCCCAGCCCCGCTCTCACCCGAGCTCTGCTGGAGCTGCAGTTTGGGGTCCCAGCCCCTCTCTCTCCCTGCACAGCCGCTGTCCCAAAGATCGGCTCGGCCTTGGCGGCTCGGAGCCTGGACCGGGGCTGCGGGCCGGGGTCAGGAGCGCTCCCTCGGGGGCCGCAGGTCCGCGGCCAGCGCCGGTTTCAGTACCCGGGATGGGCACCCCGCAGCCTCCTCGGAGCTGCTCCCCCTCCGCGCCGCCGCTGCCCGTCCGTCTGTCTGTCCGTCAAGCGGGGCGGGCGGCCGCGTCCCTCCGCGCTGTAAAAGTCGGCGTTGATGAGCGGCAGCCCCGGCGGAGCTGTCAGGCCTTATCTTTATTGGCTTTTCCCAGTCTCCGTCCAAGTTTAAGAGGGGCCCTTTTATCTCGGAGCCCAGCACTCCCTCTGTTTACACCGTCCGGCTCCGCCGCAGCCCTTCGTCGCGGAGCCCCGCAGCCCCGACGGGACGGGGCACAGAAACCGACCGGGCCGGGCTGCCCTCCCCGACGGGTACCGGAGGGGAGAAATAATCGGGGCTGGGGAGTTGCGGCCACTCAGACGTGAGCTGCCCTGGCCTCAAGCGGGAGCGCAGCCACGCGTGGGCAGCTCCCCCGCGGGGGCTGGCGGGCCCGGCCCAGCTCTGCCGGGCACAGCAGTTTCACCCGGGGCCCGGCGGTGTCACATCCCAGTGCCGCCGCCCGAGGAACGACCACGGGCCGGGCCAGGAGGGCCTGAGCTCGCAGGTGGTCGTGCCCGGGGCTGGGCGAGGGGCAGGGGTTGGACGTGGCCCCCGGTACCGCGAGCTAACATTGCACCTCTCTCCCCCAAGGAAATGCTCCAGGAGAAAAGCCTGTCTGAAACCGAGGAAGGGTTTCCAACAGCCCCCGCGCCCGGCCATGCGGACACCTCTGCCGGCTCCCCCGTCCTCGGCGTAGCCGGGGGGAGCAGCACGCCGCTCAGCAGCCCGCAGCTCCCCGACCCCGAGCAGGTACGCTCCGTCCGGCCCCGCGTCCTGCCCTGCTGCGCCCTCACCCCCGCCACCAGCCCGGCCCGCACCGCGCATCTCCCCCGGCGACGACGCGGGGAGGGATTGCGAGGAAAGCTCATTTTTATTCACTTTTCTTCGCTTTTATTTTTTATTGTTATAATTTTATTTTCCCTATCCACAGCCCGCCGTCGGTGCGTAAGTCGGTAAAGGGCGAATCCGAGCACTGAAAGCCGCGGCCGGCAGGGCCCGACCCGTGGCGGAGCCGCCGCCGCTCCTCCCGGGGCTGCGGCCCAACGGGGAATTCGCTGGGGGTTTTCCATCCCTAAATAAAACGCGGCTTCTGTGCCTTCACTCCGCGCACGGATGCGATGTCCCCAGCATTCCTCGGAACGCACAAAGCGTTCCTGGACACGGATCCGTTGTCCCCGCGGCTGCTCCTGGCCCGGTTTTTGGGAAGCTTAGGGCGAGTCTACCCCAACAGACTTTTTTTTTCCCCTAGGAAAAAGAAAAAAAATAAAGAAAAAAAAATTCCATTTAGCCGCAGTGTCCTGCCTGGTTGTGAAAGTCTGCAATTAAAACCGGCCTCCGTTTGTTTCTCTTATTTTTGGCAAAGGACAGTGGAATTTTTGAGACTCCATCCTCCTCCCGCACAGGCTGGTGGCTTTGCCCGGAGCCTGGGCTGCAGCGCGGGCCCTGAGTGTCCCCAGCCCCAGCCCTTCCACGGCCCTTCCCAGCCCTTCTCGCAGGTTTTCTCCATCGTTTCTTGCTGTTCTCATTATCTTAATTTTTTTTTACAGACAATAGAAAATATCAAAGTCTATCTCCATGAGAAGGAGCTATGGAAGAAATTTCATGAAGCTGGCACGGAAATGATAATAACCAAAGCAGGCAGGTTAGTGAAAATTCCCTGCAAACATGTATTGCTTCTGATCTCTATGAAATGTCCTGTTTGCCAAGACTGGGTTTTGCAGAGCTGCCACAGTCAGTGGCATTTAAAAAATATCATTGTGATTGCAGATTTCAGTAAGATCATTTTTTCAGTGTAAACTGTACATGTGTTTGAGTGTGGCAGTTGGAATGTAGATGCAAGAAAATGTTGTGGAGTCGTTGAGAACACTTAGTCCCTATTCTCTCTGATAATGGGGTTTTTTTTAAAAAATATTTTTAATTAGGAAATTAGCATAATTATGGTGTTTAGGGTTTTTTTCCCCCCAAAAAGCAAACCTCCTTCCCTTTTCTGTGCCGTGCACTAAGACCTATGCTGGGACACTCTGCACCAAAATTTTAGCAGTACGAAGGTTCTTTTAATCTCAAAACTGAAAGAGAAACCGGTGCCACTTTTGGGTAAAAAAAAAAAAAATCTGTTTTCCCTTGGAAACAAATAATTATTTTTATCAAAATAATAAAAGTGTTTATTAGTGTGTGCACACCCAGGGAGGGAGACCAGAACTTCACAGAGGCTTCAGTTGCCGGGAGAACCCAGCCCTGCCTCTGCTCAGGGCTCCTGTCCTGCCCGGGCTGCTCTGGAGGGAGATGGCAGAATTAATGTCAGAAAATTAAGAATCAGAACTAAACCTCAGACCATCACCGGCTCGGGAATCGGCTAATTCCCAAGAAAATTAGCCGGGTGTCACTGTGGGCACCAAAGTATCTGCCCTCGGCTTCTGCGGCAGCGGGCTCACCTCGCTGCCGCTGGGAAGGAAAAATTGAGGCATTCACATTTAATTCCAGCACAGCTGAGTGCTTCTGCCGTGCCCTGCGATTGCTTGTTCTACACCGTGCTAGCGAGCTGTGCAGCCAGACACTCAAATAACGGGGAGAAAACAGAGAAAAAAACCCCACAAATAATTTCTATGCAGTATTTATTTCTCTGTGTTCTCCAGTCCTTCGTGCAGAGCAGCCGTGGGTGCTCATGGAGTGTGTGTGTGAATTTTCTCCCGTTTGCTGCTCACACTGTGAGACCCAGAACCCAACCCTCGGATTTTTGGGATTGATGAACGCTTTCCCTCTGCTTTCCTCTGTCCCGGCAGTGCTGCTCGGTGCAGCAGCTGCTCGGTGTGGGGAAGTTGGACTCTAATAAGCAAGAAATTCCCATTATTCCCCCTGGAGAAGGGGTGTATGTCCCAGGAATCTTCCATTTATTTGCTATGTTGCTGTTTATGGAGTGATGGTGCAGGTAACTCTGTCCTTTTCACACCTTATTTTGGCGTATAAAATCTCAGGGCTTGTTCTGCAGCGTCTGCTGATGGGAAGAGCTGGGTTCATTTGGATGGGTCTGCTCCCTAAGTCGGCTCAGATGAGGGGATCAAGACCTCAGATATTTCACCCTTAATTTATAGTATCTGAGTGTGTCTGTGCGGAGACGTGTAATATCTGTACCGAATTCTAGACCCTAAGCATCCCAAACGTGCATGTTATCTCTCTGTAAGTCTTAACGTGGCTTGTTTAAACAGCTCCATATGGACAGGGCTCAGTCCCACATTCCTTGTCCGGTGGAGCTGGCAGTGCACCTTTCAGGAGGTGGGATGGGGGGTAGATCACAAGATGTACAAAAATTTGGGGTTTTTTTACATTACCCGAGCCAAATTCTCCATTGGCGAAATTCAGTGCAGCGCCATCGAGCTAAAATAATTTAATTTTTAAAAAAATAAACAGTTTTTAATTAAAAAAAAAATAATGAAGGAAGTGGCTGAAATGCTGAAGAATAATACGGAACAAAAGAACCTTTTTTTTTTTTTTTTTTTTTTTTTTCTTCATTGGGTTCAGCTGCAAATGGTGTCAAATACAGGACGAGGGCTTTTACCGGTGTTTTCAGCAGCGAGGCACAGCCCCGCAGCCCCCGTGCCGCCGGTGCCGGGACACGGCTCGCTTCCACGGCCCGGGCTGGGCTCTGCCGCAGCACCGACAGCAAAAATATACAAAATAATTAGCATGAAAAATCGAACAACTTAAATCCCGTGGTGCCTCGATTCTCGGTTCATAGCGATGCCACGCGTGGCCGTGCTGAGGGCGGGGCAGCCCACGAGCTGCAATCTGCTGCTAATCCCCATGCAAAGGACAAAATGAAAATTATTACTTCATGCAGATTTTATTTTACCCAGGCTATTTAAATAGAGAGTCGCAATAATAAACCTCCTCTTGAGCCAATTAAAAAAACGATGGTTAATGGAGATTTGTGTGCACTTGCATTTAGCATTGGGGGGGTGTGGAAAGAGGGAAAGCGGCTAATTGCAGGCACTAATCAGGACTCTAATCCCCCTCCCAGCAGGCACAGAGATGCCCCTGAATGCCGTTAGTTGAAATCACTTAAATGTAGGTCTGTCTGACCTCAAGGGGCACAAACGAAAAGAAATGGAAGCCTGATTTTTAAATTTCAAACAGCAACAACAAAAAAGAGTGACTTTAATGACAAGTTCACTCAATGGAGAGGAAATGTAAAGCTCAGCGGAAGCGTTAATTCCATGGCAATGGTGTAAACCAGCTTTTTTTTGTATAAACAAGGCAAATATTGATAACTTGGTTGGGGGGAAAGGGGGAGTCATTTGTTTCGTTCTTTGTAGAGCTCCACAGAACAAGCCAACTATAAATTATCGAGAATTTAGGGCTGAGAATTACTTTAGGGGATTATTACTCCCTCTTAGGACTGATCTGTAGGAGATATTAGGAGAACACAGCAAGCTCAGCATTGAAATAGAAATCATGTTGTTGCCAAGAAAGTTTGATTTATAAAGTGGAAACATCTTTAAAATGCACTCGCTATCTTTTTAATGTCCGACTGCTTCATTGTGGGAGGGGAAAAAAAGAGATTATTTTATATTAAAAGGATCATCAAAAGATAAAAAGTTTATGTTAGCAAAGTTCCCTGAACTTCGGAGAAAAATGCTCGGATCCCTCGGAGCGCCCGTGGCAGCGCCCGCAGGATGGGCGCCGGCTCCATCACTCAGAGCCTTCCTCTCCTTCCTCCTCTTTGAGGTTTGCTCTGATTACGGATCTCTCCTCCGGAGGATTATCTGGTGATGGTTTTAAAGGGCTGAGTGTCTGTGGTGCAGAGATTGGCCCGTCCCGGGCGCTGCCCGGAGCGCTGGGTACCCACGGCTGCCCGAACCGGAGGGGAACGAGAGGAAAAGCGGCCACGGGTGATCCCTTCAGGCACTGCCCATCTCGAGGGGCGTTTTCAAGGCAGGTTTTTCGGGAGGCAGAGGGAATCCCGTTGTTTGAGCAGCCCCTCTCCGCGGAGCCCCGGAGGGGCGGCCGCTCCCGGTCCCTGCTCCCCGCTCCAGCATCCCGGTTCCCATCCCTGCTCACAGCGCGGCTGGGCGCTTTCCAGGGATGGGGGGGATGAATCCAGCGCCCACAGCGAGCTGTGAGTGCCTGGTTTTGGAAATAATTGTTCACAAACCTTCCCGTGTGTGTGTGTGTGTGTATATATATATATATATATATATATATATATGTGCGTGTGTGTGTGTGTTAAAACAAACGAAAACCCCTCCAAAACCAAACCAACCAACCAAAAAATCCCTTCCCCCAGAAAAAATACTGAACCAAAAAATACCCTGAAAAGTTCCAGTCGGTGAGATCCTATTAAATCAAATTAATCAAATCAATCTAGATGCTAATAAAGGGCACAGGGTGTATTAGAGGACGCAGATGCAGCTGCACATCTGCATTCCTCCCCTCTGGCTGCCCTGCTGTGGGGGCATCGCTCTGTCCTAGCAGGGTGCACACCTTTCCTGCGGGATTTTAGGAATTCCACACTTGTGAAATTGTACAAGGAATGGGGAAAGCAGAAAGCAAATGAGGGACTTCATTATAATACTGGCTTTCCGATTCCATCCTCTTGCTTTTATGTGCTATTATTTAACTGAACAATTGTAGATTTTTTTGTAGCTCGTGGCAAACCATTCTTTGTGAAATCTCATCTTTTGGATTTTATTTCTGCTGGAAGTTAATCTTTGCTTCCACAACTTTCCTGGCTCAGGATTTTTTCTTTCTGTTAGATTATTTATTTAGCTGTTTCCTAGGGCTTTTTCCTATGGTGCCAGTCTTTGCAGCATTGTAATTTCTATCCAGGTATTGCCAAGGATAAACAATTTGATAAAGCTTTTATTTCATCAGTAAAAAATGCCAGTTCACAGGATGTCTGGTTATATTTTTGTGAGCAGTTCCTGAAGAGAAAATAATGTGTCATTTCTCTGTGGTAGCAGAACTGTCCCTGAGGCGTAACAGGAGGCTCGAGATACTGAATTTGAGTTTTGGCTGGAGTGCAGGATGTGCACAGGTACAAAGCCAGCTTTGGTCTCTATGGTAGCAGGTTTTAAGAAGCATATGTAGGAAAATGTTGCAGAGGAAAAAAGTAGAATCGGTAAAGCATCTTGCATGTGTGGAAAAGATGCAAATTCCCTTTAGATGTTCAAGTTTCATTTTAAAGGTGGCTTATTTCAGTTTTTAAAAAAATCTGTTCCTAATCAACTTTAGTAAACCAAAATAAAACTAGTTTTTAGGACATCAAGGTCTGAAGAAGTATAAATGCTTTGGCTTAGCTGGTGCAGCTTTCCTGTGTGAATAATCCTTTAAAAGTTAAATTTTCCATGGCTCTGTAGGGCATATGGATGCCCAGTTCTCGTTACAATTAAAGGGAAATATTTGTCCAGAATCTTTTGAGGCAGTTACAAGAATTTCTGCTGATGGTTTTTGATCCAAAAGCAAACTTTAATATCCGAGATCAACGAAGGAATGTGAGCCGTCAATTTAAAACATAGAAATAAAATAGATATTTGAGGAATGTTTGATCTGCTTGCTCCTAAATTTGGGGTCCTGGAATTACCCTGTTCAGGCAAACTCCTGCTTTTAGAGAAAAAGCAGGAGTGAACTCCAATGGGTCTTGGCTGTGCTGCTGAAGTTGTCGACAGTTTTGGCAAGGGAGACAGAGCTTGTGCACGCCGAGGAGGGCAGGGATGGGAGTCTGGTTCCTAATACACTTCTTTCTTCAAGCAGCCATCCCTGCTTTTTAAAGACATGGGATACTCACAGTTAAGGGTGCTCCCAGAGCTTTCCCTGCTTGTCCTTGTGCTGCAGCTGTGGCACGGTGAGGGGAGGCTTTGGTCAAGCCCAGATCAGCTGGGGAAGGTCCCAACCATTGCTGGGGCTCTGCTGCTGCCTCAAAGGCTCCTGGACACCGGGGCTGTGGCTCCACCAGTGCCAAGGCTGCCTCAACTCCTCCCTCAGCCCACTGTTGAGGGAGTTGGGCTGGAAGGGAGCAAACCTGCCCTGAAATGCTGTTGGTGACCATGCTCTTGCCCAGGTTCTCTCTGAGGCACCTTTGTGCTGTGCTGCTGGTGCTGCTGGCACCACCTCTCCCATCCTCCTGAACGATGGGACCTTCTCTGATCAGCTTCAGCTGCAGCAAAACGAAAGCCCAGAGAAGCAGCCCATGGCCAGGAGCCTGCCTGTGCCTCAAGTCACCATGGGGCAAAGAAAGGAAATGTTTCTAGATCATGAAAGCAGCCATCCAGCTCACCAAGTTCTCAAGTATGTGAGAAACAATGTTTTATTTAAAAATTAGATGTGCTAGCCAGAAGGGAAAAATACAACCTCGCCATTCCAAAATATAAAAATCCCTTAACTGTCTGACCTTCTCATCACTAGGTCATGGTCCTGCCACCAGATAAATCTCTGCTATCTGCCCATAGACTGAGAGTTCAATGTTGCTTGTGTTAGTGACAGTGAATTTGGGGCTGAAAAATGAACTACTGATGAGAACTCCTGTTGAACCTGTATTGTTTGTTATTCTGAGGCAAGGATCTGGCATGGGCTAATCCAGCACTTCAAAGTTAACTGCTCTTACTTTGTATACAGAGCGTCATAACGGAGTGGCGTGGGTGATAAGAGAAATAAGGGACTGAGGGTTAGGATACACTGGGAAAATGGGACCCTGTTGAAAAACTCTTTGATCTCTTTAAAGTATTTTCTGAAAGCAAGAATCTATCAAAAAGGAAATGCCATTTAAAAGGCTAAAAGAAACAGCTGACATCCCCAAATTTGTTTTAATCTGCCCTGGAGAATATTATTTTTAAAGATGCGTTAAGTCAGTGGAAGAAATACTTGTCGAAAGAAGGGAAGTAAGAAAAAATGAAGAAAGGTCATCAGAATGGAGACATAGTTCTTGAAGCCTCTGCACACCATTCTTTTCCCTTCTAACAATGAAGACAAGAAGAAGCATCCTCAAGTAGCCATGGCCAAGTCTCAAGAAGAATTTGGGGCCACATTAGTCATTATCAGGGATGCAGGTGTGTCACCTGCCTTGGTGACAGGCAGCTCAGCCATGACTTGGCTTGTTAGCCAAGATGTTGAGTGAGAAGTTGTTTTCTGATCCTTTCACAACCTGATCTGCTACAGGCAGCACAGCATGGGAGCTTCCAAAAATCCAGTCACTGCTTTACTTGGCCATCCCAAAAGCAAGGATTGTAAAATCTCTGTCTGTGTTTGGAAATCTTTGTCTTATTGTCTTAAAAAGTAGAATTTCAGCTGCTGAGCTGCTGAAGTGCTTGGGGATGTTTTTACCCCCTTGAAAGGACAGAAGGAAGCACCCAGCAGTATCTGAAGGACCATTCACATCTCAGGGACGTGCAGTGAGCACCAATCCACATAAATCCATGGGCTTCAGAGAGCACTGACAGTCTTTGGTGAGGGCATGGCTTGGGTTGTCCTGGTGTCCTGGTTCCATGCAGGTTTCTCTATGGAAATACTGTTTGAATTCCCTGCTTAGCCTGTGCTGGTCAGAGACATCCCTTCCCAGCTAATGCATCCATAGGGACATCAGCAATGGTGCTGGCATCTAAGTAAAGGTCAGATTCAATCCTGGTGAGCAGGAGGGTAGTGAGGGTTTGTTGCTGATGTGCAGCGTGGCACAGCACAGTCATTGTTCAGATGAGTATTTGAACTCTTCAGTCAGCTCTGATTCTCTCCACTTTTCTGGTTTGCCATCTCCAGCTCAAAAAATAAGATTTTGGTGGACATGGGAGCTTTGCAGCCACCCATCTCTCCAGGATCAAGCAGACCTGCTCATCTGGGCATTAAAACACACGTGAGATGCCCACAGAGAGGCCAAGCTTGGAGAGCCTGGAAGGCTGGGAACTGCTGCCCCAAAGAAAAGCAAAGCTTTTCTCTTATCGCTCACTTCCAAATCCAACCAGCCAATTACACATCAATTAAACTTTGTTTGAACATAATAGAAGCTTTGGCTCCATGTCAGCAACTGCTCCACGGTTAAGGGGATTGGATAGTAATAGTATAAATAAATAAACAAGAGATGCTTATTCTAACAGTTCATTTTAAAACAATTTGTGAATATCATGTAGAGATAAAATGTGCCTAGCATAAACTTAGCTAAGCAGTGACTGCTTCATTATCAGAACAAATAATTCACTAGCACATCATCTTTGAAGCTTGGGAGGCCTGTGGAATTGTGCTGCTTGTTTATTTTCCTGGCTTTTACTGTTTTTGCTACATTTCATCTGCAGGGAAGGGTTTAGCTGGGACTCTGGCAGTGTGGTGCCAAGCTCTGGTGATACCGACCCTGCTGCCACTACCCACGGTCCCCAGTGCCAGGCTCAGCCCCTCTTCCCTCCCCAGGGCATCACCCAGTGACTGTGGGATTTTAATGTCATAGGGGGTGTCCTGCTCACACAGGAGGCACTGTGGCCTTTTCCCCATGATCGCTTTCTTTGAGGGCACCTTTCTTTTGTGAACGTAAAAACTGACTTAAGTTTTGCCCTGTGAGGGGCAGTGAGGGCTGCTGCCATGGCACAGCACTTTGTCTCTGCCAGTGCAGGGGTGGGACAGGAATGTGCCTGTCAGAGCCACTAAACCCAGCAGAGAGCTTTGATGGGCACACGAGACCCTCAGGATAGGGCTGAGGAGCCTGGATGGTCCCTTCTGCTCCGGCTGGAGCTGAAGGGAGGGAGAAACCGGTTTGAATGTGCCTAAAACTGGAGTCCTGTCAATTTTGGTGTTTTGCAGACGAGGCTGTTGGCTGGTGCTTGGCTGCTCATGCCGAGTCCCTTGTGCGTCACACGGGTGCTCCCAGGGCTCATGGCTGGTCCCTGGGTGGGCAGGGGAGCTGTGGGGCTGCTGGTGCACCCTGCTCCCTGAGTGGCCCTGCTGCCTCTGCCTAAGGTGTGCTGCTGGGTTGGACACACACCTGGTGTGGCTTTCAAAAAAAAGGAGTATGAATGGGAAGGAAATTGGTCCAGTGCTGGACATCCCCACCCCAGGGATGGTGTTGTCATTGGCACATTCAGGGCATTTGCTGCAGCCCATGGACACTGTGTCCAAACAGGTTTTGGGTCTGAACAAAAGGTGATGAGGCCAGGAATTGCTGCAATTAATCTCCTGAGTACTGGTGGCTCAAACTTCACTGGGGAGCTGGGTGTTACTGTGCTGCACTTGTGCCCAGCACTGAACCTCACCGAGCTGCCCTGTTTGCCCAGGCAGGGCTGCAGCTGCCCTTGGCACAGGAGGTGCCCTGAGGATCAGATGTCACCTGCTTGCACACGCTCCCCAGGAAGCCCCAGATTCCCAGTTTTTGTCCCCAGTTTCTGCTCAGCAATGCTCTCCCCCGGTTTGGCGCCGTGTGGGAAGGAGGGCGGATAAAACAGGGATCTGCCCGGGTGTTGCTTCAGACCTCCCACCAAACCAGGCTGAGCTTTCCCAGAGCTTGGCAAGACGTTGGCAAGTTTTATTGCAGCACTGGGTGATTCTTGTGCCTCTGCTGGTCCCCAAGCAATGGATGATGAAGCAACCTATTGTCCAGGAGCTGGCCGGAGCGGAGCATCCTCCGCGGAGCCGCCCATCCGCCCGGAGCTCCTGCCTGCACAGGGCTGCCAGAGGGGCTGCTTGTGCAAAGCTGCTGCTGAGCTGCAGCTCCTCGTGGCTGTGAGTAGCTCCATTGACCTGTAGTAAATGTGGGGAAGCAGGCAGGTTTTTGGCCCCTTCCCAGGCCTGACAGGGAGCTCTATAGAGCCACTGTAGGCACGGCCTCGCTCCCGGGCAGGGCTGGTGCAGCTCCACCATGGGTTTCTGCTCCCTTCTTTCAAATGGGACATTCAATAAGGGCCAGGACACAATATTAGGTGCTGGCTCTTACTTTTTTTTTTTTTTTTTTCCTTTTTCTTTTTAATTCAATCTGTATGACTGCATTTCCTTGGCCCCAGCTCTTGGGTTTGTCATGCCTTCCCATCAGAGATGCACAACCCATGTTTGTATCATATTGCAGAGATATTTACTAAACGAGCCTCTGCCAAGGGGTTGAGAAATATGTTTTCATTAAGAAAATTAAACTGACAAGTCCCTGGACGGCACATTAGTTGCATATTTTTTCTTTAAGGCCAAAATGCAGCAGCTAATAATAATGATGAAATGTCCACGCACAGCCAAATTACTAAAATCTACCCATGTTTTCCTGGAAAAGAATGCGGAGAGTTGGCAAACTTGGTTGTAGCTGGGTCTGTGGACTGCTGAGCACAATGCTACCACTGCGAGATAGTGAGTGGTTTGCAAGTTAAGCAACACCTTCAATCAGATGTGAGTCCCCATTTGTTATCCTTAAAGAATTTCAGCTGTATATATTATAGTAGTACTTTGGCTCTTTGTATTTATTTTAGAGGGCTATACTAAAGAACATTATAAACTCAGGCATGTCCATGCTATATGAACTCCATATGCTGAAGCTTAATTTTAAATGCCATTAAAAAAGCACTTAACATTTACAATATATCAGTTCAGCTACTTTAGCAGCTTGGATGTTCTACAGTAAATGAAATGATTGAGGGAAAAAGAAATTCAGAAGCTCAATGTTATAAAAATCCCCAGTGCAGGTATGACAAACTGTCAAATTGTGTCCATCTCATTACTGGTTTTTAATAATTTTATCCTCTCTTTTTTTTTTCTTTTTTGTTTCATTTTTAAATGCCATATTAAGGCCTAGTTAAAAAAAAAATCTTGGCATTCAAATTGGATTCCTTATACAATTTTTTTTCAATGTGTGAATTGGGCTGTGTATTCACAAATTGAAATGTCCTACTGTATTTACCCAGGTGCTTACCTGTAGGAGGACAAGGTTAAGAGGAGTGCAGAGTTTATGAATGAAAATCAAAGAGGGACATTGGTAAACCACCCCTTTTTAGTCCGGGCTAATTACATGGTAAACATCTGGAATTTATGCAGGGCGGTTAAAAGAGTCAATTGAAACGATTTTGAACAGGGCCCATTTTGTTGCCTTCTCCCCAAGCAGCGACAAAATGGTGCTGCAGACTTGGACCAGCTCAGGAAAAGAGGGATAAAGTGGGGGACAAAGTGGCCTTGATGTCTGATGAAGAAATGACATCAGGATTTGGGCCCATCTTAATTCACGTAACTAGAACGAGTCCAGGATGTGGCAATTCTCATCCTCCATCCCCTTGTGCCGACGGGAAGGAGAACTTTGTGTCCTGGCTGGAGGGCTGTGGTGAGCCAGTTTGCTCTATTGACTTGGGTGTTTTTACTGGATGAGGAGGAGGTGGGGAAGATGGAGCCAAGAAAATAGTTATTCTGAGGATGTGAAGTGCCTAATCCTGCAAATCCTGGCTGCTGACAGGGCCTCGAGGGATTGGGAAGCCCATGGCAGTGTCAGGATCCATTAGGGCCCTCTCCTGTGGATTGCAAGGCTGGACTGTGATGGAATCTGCTGTTTTCACAGCCACATAGCTTTATAAAAAGGTATTATTTAACATCACAAAGGCTCTTTAGGTCTGTAAGACATGTAAATGTTCTCTGGTGATGCACTGGTTTATGGGATGCTCTAGTTGGGTGCTGGTTGCTGAAGCCACTGGGACAGGCACATTTTGGTGGGAAGTTCTGCCATGCTCCAGGCTCCAGCAAGGTTTAACGGATGTGCTGTGAATTTGGGAAATCCAGGAAGGCCAGAGGAGCCTGTCTGCACCACCACAGGGTTTAACCCTTTGTCCCCCCAAGGCTTTGCTGATCCTCAGTTCTCAGTTTGTTGTAGGGAACACAGGAGTAGTGGTGGGACCTGGTGGATATTGGGATCGTGTGAATGACAAAGCCTGTGCTTGGTTTCCTCTGAAATGTAGTCTGGTCTCCTGACTTTTCAAACATTTCCACAGCAGCAAGAAATCTGCAATTTTGATGTTGCCATAAGCCAGGTAGAGCCTCCTGTAGAAGTGAGGGCTCCTTGTCCAAGGCTTCCACAAACAGGGATGTGTTCACCTCCCCCATACCTCTCTCTGCACCCTCCTTTTCCAGGCATTGGCCCATAGCCCCCTCCCTGTGCCCTTATCAAAATTTGTGCCCACTTTTGCACCGGCACGCGCTCTGGAAAGAGAGAGTTTAATTCAGGTATGAACAAGAACCAATAACGTTCTCATGTGAATCCCTCTGATGGTGGATCTGCTTTTTGGGCTGCTGCTCCAAGTTTCCATCAGTTCCAGCGCTTCCATCCCTCACTAACGTGGTAACCCTCTGATTTCCCTAAGGAGGATGTTTCCCAGTTACAAGGTCAAAGTGACTGGAATGAACCCCAAGACCAAGTACATTTTGTTGATCGACATCGTCCCGGCTGACGACCACCGCTACAAATTCTGTGACAACAAATGGTAAGACAACACTTCTGTTTGCCTGGTTTTCCATAAGAAATTTGCAATTGGATCAACCATTTGTTGTGCAAACTTAGAAACCAACAGAAACACCTTCCCACAGGAGGGACGCCAACATCCCAGAGCTCTCTTTGCTGGAGCAGTGATGGACACGAGAGCCAGGGCTGGAAGTTTAAATCAGACAAATACAAAATGAAATATTTTTAACAGGCTGGGTGGTTAATTGGAAAAAAGTGCTGCTGGGGGTGGTGACTTGTCCATCCCAAAGTGTTCTAGGCTGGGGAGTTTTCTTGGAGAAGATGCTTTAGGCCAAGCATGGGTTATCTGGCCATGTGCAGTGTAGGAGGGTAAAGCCTGCCTTGTACCAGAGGCTGCACAGGATGATCTAATGGTCCATTTTGGCCCTCAAAATGAGGTCTCTCTGTGACTCAAGAAAAGTTTTAAATTCCTTTCTTCTATAGTAATATTTTGCTTTCAGGAGAGCAGCTATAACGCAAAATATGGGATGGTTTACTCAGAGCCCTGATTCTCTTCTGTTATTCTTCCTTTCCCTGTGCCTTTCCAAGCAAAGTCACTTACCCGAGAGGCAGCTGGGATTTTTGCTCTCTGACAAAGGAAACGTGTTGTTTTCTCTTTTGATTTCCCCCCCACAAAATGCCCGGCAGCCTCCCTCCCTGCCACTATTCGCTGTGGTTTCCCCAAACCCTTCCACTGGCTGCTGTCTGGTGAAAAGCAATGGAAAATTTCACAGTGACATCCCAGAAAGCAGAAATTATTTACTTGCACATTAGGGCTGCTCCAGTTAAAAAAAAAAAATCCCTTTTCCTTGTGCTTTTGTCCCGGAATGCCGCTGGGTAAGAGGAGTGGACTGAGGGTCTCTGCACCACGGTGGCCACTTTGTGTGTTTCAGACATTAAACACGAGATGATGGATAGTTCTTAACTCTGTTTAATGTAGGTTTTGCCAGCCCTAGAGCTGTTTCCCCTTTTCCTTTTATTGCTGCTGGAAAGTTTCTGTTGTTTTTGGTAATATTGCTTTTATTGGGGTTTTATAAGAGGAGAACAATGTGGAGTAATGAGGGCGTTGCCATTAAATGATGTCTCGTGGCTGGGCCTTGTGTCCATGAGAGCTGGTGGTGGTGCAGGGCAAGGGGAGCTGCAGAAGGGTGCTGGGCCAGAGTGGGAAGCAGCCCCTTCCCACTGGGACAGGCTGTGGGAGCCCTGCCTGGCTGTGAAGGGTGCAGCCACACCAGTTCTACTCCTGCTCACAGGTACTATCTCCTGTGCCATCTCTCTTTGCAGAAGAGTCTCTGAAGGCTTCCAAAAACCCAGACAAGTTTTCCTCCTTGAAAAGTGTCTCCACAATGCTCATGTGGAGACACTGCCCCAAGGAAATCCCACGTGGGAGCAGGGATGGGGTTACTCTGCCAGCCTGTGATGCTGCAACAAGGATCCCAAAACCCCCCATGAGCAGCAGGAGCCTCCCTGAGTCCCCATGTCCCACTGCATCCCCCCAGGGCTGGCAGGAGGGTTGCTGGGAGGAGTCCAAGGACAAAAAGCTCTTCCACATCCAGGCTGTGCCAGGGTGATGCCATCTGTCCCCTCTGTTCCCAGGATGGTGGCCGGGAAGGCCGAGCCGGCCATGCCGGGCAGGCTGTACGTGCACCCCGACTCCCCGGCCACGGGAGCCCACTGGATGCGGCAGCTGGTGTCCTTCCAGAAGCTCAAACTCACCAACAACCACCTGGATCCCTTTGGACACGTAAGAGAGACAATTCTGCAAGGGCTTTGGGTGGAGGTGGGCCTGTAATGCCGAGTTTGTGTCTGGGATGCTGGGTGGGATGTCACAGTTAATAATTGTTAATTTAATAATAACTTAATCGTTAATTTAATAATAATTTAAGCATTATTTTGTGCTTGGGGGGAGTGTTTAAAGCAAAGGGAGGGGGTCTGTGTGCTTCTCCTGCTCTTGGAAATGCAGCAATGACTGGCTCAGTTGTGTCCTGCTAGATGCCACTGAGGTTTTCTTTTGTGCCCAGGAACTTTCTGGGCAGCGCTGTGGGATTTTCAGCCTGGCACAGGGTACATGCAGCTCACAGAAGCAGGTTGCATAAACTCCTGATTTTCCAAGCTGTCTTCGGCAGCCCTAAAAAAAGATTAAGTATTTTATTTGGAAAATCTTGATTTATGTGTATTGGGAATGCAGAGGTGGGGAGCACACAGTTATCTTCCCCAGTGCATTTAATAACTCAGACCAAGGGCCCTTGCAGCCTGTCAGGAGAGTGAGTGCTCAAATACTGCATCTAAAAACACAGACCTGTCTGGTTTGCACAATTTGAGCCGAAAGTCACATAAAAATAAACCATCCTTGGTGAGAGGAAGGGAAGAGAGGGTTTAAAATCCTTCTAGGTTTAGTGCCATCAGCTCCTCCTTGTACCAAAGGTAAGAAAATCTAATTTGTGTCATCAAATGTGGGTTTTAACCTGACGGTGTTTTAAGCAGCAGCAGTTTGGAGGGCAAGGGAGGCTGTGACAAGGGTGCAGAGTGGGAAGGGATGTATCTGTCTTGCTTAAAATAATTGTGCATCAAGCCTCTAAAGAACAGCTTTTCACTTGGAGTCAATGTCCCGATGCCTCCAAAAGCTGTCCAGAAAGTGTGATTCTGGCACAGCTAAATCAGCTGGAGCTTTAGGGGGTTGACTCCAGAGGCAGGAGAACCCCACCAGCTTAAAACACTGCTAAAAATCCAGATTTTTTTGCCAGTGCTTGTAATTTTTTTGCGGATTTTGAGCCTCTAAAAGCCGGGCCCTGGCAGAGACTCGGTGATAACCCAGCCCCGTGCTGGGCCCTGACCCCCTCCCCAGCCTACTGACCCCACTGAGACATGTGTGAGCTTCAAAGGCTCCCCGGCACCCTTTAATGCTGCTGTTATTAATCACAGCCCATCTCTGCTCCCCTGAAGGGGGGAAACACCAAGGAAATGAAATGAAACAACTGTGTCAGGGCTCTCTCAGTAACAGTGACATGAAGCCACCCCTGCCACCGTTTGGCTGCCACAGCCATCCCGGGCCGCTGGCTTTGCACGTGGCATTTTTTCACTCTGTGTTTTTCTCTTGGTTAACTCTGCAGCTTAATATATGACTGTTTATGCTGTAAAATGTAAACCATAAAACATGCAGGATGTGCGATGTGGCTGTAAAACAAACAGGATGTGCCGTGTTGGTTTTGCAACTTTAAACGTTTGCTTTTCCTGACTTTGTCGTTTTTTAACTGAGATTTTAGCGCTGCATTTTAACAGGGAAGATTTTAACCCCCTCCTCCTTTCCAGTGAACAGCCTGCTTGTCTTTTCCCTAGTGAGACAGTGGTTTGGGTTTTGGGGTAATATCCACCATGCTGTGGCTCTAGATGAGCCCTGCTCAGTGCCCTCAGGCCATGTACCACGGCCCAGCACCTTCCCTCTCACATTAATGGGAAAATGCCTGAAATAATCTATTTTAACGTGCCTGGTTTGCTGCTCTATTCAGGCACTGACAACCTGCCTGGCTAAATGAACCTGTCCTCAGCCAGCTCCTTGTTAGGCTTCTAAATTAATAATCTGCTTTAGTGGTGCTCCACTCTTTGTGGTGCACATGGAGGAGAGCTGGACTCTGCACCAGGAGAAGGAGAAGGCTTCCACCAGCTCAGGCTGAGAGCAGTTCTGCTCTTGCAGGGCCTGTCCCACGAAGGCATTACGTTAGGAATAATAACAGCTTCTCATTTCTAGGAATTTCTTCCCAGTGACTGCAAACACTTTCTTAAAGCTCCCTAAAAAAACAAGTCAGAAAAGCCACAGGGTTTGTTTGCCTTCCCGTGCGCCAGCAGAGCCTGCCTGCGTTTCCTTTTGTCTTTGATTTCCTCCAAACCTCAAAACCATGAGGAGTGAGGATTTCTGCAGCCTTGGCTGGGGCATTTTTGGGTGCGTGGGCAGCTGCCCAGGCAGAGCTATGCTGGCTCACCCACCCTGGCACCCTCAGCCACTGCAGTGTCCCCATCCCTACATGGGATGCAGCTCCTCTGAGCCAGGGACCTCACCTGAAAGACAGGCAGCAGAAATTTCACACGATTCCATCAATAAATGAACCCATTTATCCAGCATGCCCTGGTTCTGCACTGTAATAGCTGCTTAATATCAGGGACGAGCAGCCCCATGGAGATTATAAGAAATGGAGGCACTTTTGAGGCTTAAAGTAAGTAAGATAAACATCTTAATTAATAAACTGTGGAGTTGAAGCCTTTGCTGCAATCCATGGAATTAGACCGGAGATTATTTACCGTGCTGGGGATGTGGGAAAGCCTCACTCTCTGACACCCAGCCATTCTCTGCAGCCTCACAAACCTCACTGCTGCTGCTTGCCCTGGCCCGTTATCTGTTGTGGTAAATTATTCGTTACAGTAGAGTCATGGGAGGCATTTGTTAATGCAGACACGTAAAACTGAGCAGGTTTTATATCAGAACAAATTCAGAGCTCTGTAATCTGCCTCAAACCCCCGTGGCTGAGCAGGTTTTGTGGCAGGTAAGCCTGTGCCCAGCTCACACAGCACAGCCTGAAAACGTGGGCTGTATATTTTGCTCCGGGGGGATTTTTCATCCATGAAAGGCTTCTTTCACACCAGGCTTAACAACTGAGGAACGTTCATGTTGGAAATGGATTAAGAAATCAGCAACCACTGTAATGTTTAGCTACAGTGAGGTTTATCTGATCCCAAAGAAAGCATTGTAAGCCACCTATGCTTAGAGTGAAGTCTGAATTTATGTATTTTCAAAGCATTACATGCAGAGATAATCAACCTGATAGAGCCTCTGATTTACGTGGGGCTGCTGAGTGATTCTGAGCACGAGGGATTCTGGCAGGGCTGGTGCTTTGCTCTCTGATGCCATGGGAGTAACAGGGCATTTGCAGAGGTGAAAATAATCTTGTAAGTGCCAGCAAGGGTGGCACATCCCTTACCCATTCCCAGTGTATGCTGCCTGGAAAATACCTGGCAGTGTATTCCAGGTGAAAAATGGGAATGACTCCATCGTTCCAGGTTATTTTGTGCTAATCTCAGGTGCAGAGGATGCACAAAAATCCCCTCTGTTGGAAAGGGGAACATAACTCCTGTATTTCTTTAAAAAGCTGATTCAGGGCAATATGGTAAAATAGCAAGTGTGTGTGTGCACAGTGATAAATCCTCAGGAAGGGAATTCCACTTTCTCCAGAGGTTTAAAGTACATAAACAGTGGGGTGGAAGGTGCCCATGAGATCATCCTGATCTGGGTCAGCTCCTGGCCCTGGCAGGTGAGGGATGCTCAGGGGGGGTGTGAGGATGAAGGGCCATGAGGAGGTGGCTCAGAGCTGCAGTGAGGCTGTAGGGAGGACATGGGGAGCCCTTTGGGGCCCTGGGGCTGTAGGGAGGACATGGGGAGCCCTTTAGGGCCCTGGGGCTGTAGGGAGGACATGGGGAGCCCTTTGGGGCCCTGGGGCTGTAGGGAGGACATGGGGAGCCCTTTGGGGCCCTGGGGCTGTAGGGAGGACATGGGGAGCCCTTTGGGGCCCTGGGGCTGTAGGGAGGACATGGGGAGCCCTTTGGGGCCCTGGGGCTGTAGGGAGGACATGGGGAGCCCTTTAGGGCCCTGGGGCTGTAGGGAGGACATGGGGAGCCCTTTGGGGCCCTGGGGCTGTAGGGAGGACATGGGGAGCCCTTTGGGGCCCTGGGGCTGTAGGGAGGACATGGGGAGCCCTTTGGGGCCCTGGCCAGAGGACTGACCACGAGTGGTGGCTGCAGACATGTGCTGGCAGCTCAGGAGCCCAGGATCCTTCTCCTGAGGACTGAGGAATGGGGTCTGCAGTACCCAGAGGTGTTAGGGATGAGCTGGATGGCAGCTGGGAGAAAACATTCCAGCCTTACCCCAGGCCCCTCTTCCCTGGTTTTAGGCAGGCTGTGAGCACTCAGAGTCACATCAGGGCAGCGCTGGAAAATGGGAGAGGAGTGAGAGCATCCCAGGAGGGGTTTGTGCTGCTGTTGTCAGTGACTCCACTGAAATTAAACCTCTCTGCCAGAGGACTCAGCTCCTGCAGCCAGGCCAGCTTGGAAAAGGCAAGAGCATCACATCAGTATTCTTGAGAGGTTCTGACTGGGACCACATCGATTGGAAATGAAAAAAATGGGAATATAAAATGGGAATATAAAGAATATATAAGTAGATTCTAGAATATATAAAGGTATTCCTGCAGGGAAACAAACAAATTAACAAAGGAGGCAAGTAATAAATGGAGATTAGAAGTGGAGGTTGTGACAAATAAAAGTAGATATTTAATTTAATTCCCCCCAACACAGCCCTGCTGAGCTTGCTCGTGTTACAAACTCTACCTGCCTCACTCCTGGGTTGCTGGTGGTGCCTTTTAATTGCCATAATTACTTTATCTGCTTTTAAAATAAAGCTTTTATTTTAGTTTTGGGGATGTAACCAAGTGAGGTTTAAAGCTACAGGAAATTATAGATGGCCTGTCACTCATGACAGCATTTGAAGTGATATTCCTGTTTTTCTTGACCCAAATCTGCTGTTTACTGGCTTCACTCATTAATGCCAATGAGTTTGTTATTTCTCTTCAGATTTAATATTTGCACACTTGGTTTTATTTGATTATCACTGAAAGCCTTAATTTTTCCCCTAGTTCTGGGGTTTCCTTTTCATTTTTCTATTAATTAAATCAGCCTTTTTCTGCCCGTGCCCGTCAGACGCACTCAGGCACTTTTAATTAGCTCCACATCCTACTAATCTTGCAAAACCCTAATTTTGATTCATAATTTTTTTTTATTTGTTTGCTTTATGACTTGTGGCCAAGCAGTTTCCTCTCGGGTGCTGGTGGGAGGTTTATGTGCTGCCCTGGAAGCAGCTTCCCCACCCCGGGCACTGGGATCACCCGAGGGAGGGAGGGAGGGAGGGAGGGATGGGGCCACAGCAGCTCCTGGGGGAAATCCTGCCTGGGGAAAAAGGACACAGCCTCACCCGTCTTGTCCTGCTCAGAGCAATTTTCAGCTAAAATTTTCCTTTATTTTAATGTATAACATTTGGGGGTTTTATATATGTGTGTTTGTAAAATAATATATATGGTTTCTTATATGTATAAGGAATATGTGCGATATTTATTTTTCTTATATCCATATTTATATTTATTTTTTAATATATAAGAATTCATAAATATATATATATATGTGTAATCTCCCCCAATACCAAACCACCTTTTTTCTCAGCCCATTTAAACCTTGGAAAAACCCTTTTGTCCAGCCCCTAAATTTTCAGAGCATCACTAAGCCTTCTGCTGAAAGTATATCCATGAAAAATTATTTTCTTTTTAATTTCTTTTTTTTTTTTTTTTTTTTTTTTTTTGGTACTCATTCATTTTAGGAAATCAGAGCAATAGTGGTGCCCAAATAAATTACAAAGTGACATTTTACATTGTTTGCTGGGAAAAAAAAAAGGAGCAGAGCTGTGTTCCACAGGGAGGGATGGATCCAGGGTTTCCATTTCAATACTGGGGAGGAAGTGGCCAGTGGGGTTGGTGTTTGAAAAGAAGATTTACTTCTCTCTTTTAAACCCTTTTGCTGGTACGTCGCTGGATTATGTGAGTCAAATGCAGCAGATTTTGGTAAAGTTTAACTGGAATCAGATCCTAAAATGGTCAGGTTTGGAGTGGGAGCCAGCCTGGAGAAGGGCAGGGAAGGAGGTCGCTGTTCAGGGGGCCAGGTGACAGTGGGGTCACACAAGGGGTGTCCCAGGATGTCACACCTGGGGTCTGCCCAAACACCCTCCCGTGGCAGAGTGGAGGTGGAATCCCCCCAAAGCTGTCCCGATGAATTCCAGCTGATGGGAGATGAAAAAGAACCGAGGGAGAAAAAGCCCAGAAATCCCAGCTTTGGCCATCTCGTAAGGATCTTTTGTCTGAGCTCATGTTGAACCTTTTCCCAAGATTTTCCAGCCTTTCTTTTACTCCCTGCTGTGCTGATTGCCAGGGCAAACGTGTGGATTTGGGAGGCTCCCCTGCAGCCCTGCAGGAGCAGCCTGGCTGCACTCGGGGCTGGGACTGGCTGGGAAGAGCCCGGTCTGTCCCTGCCTTGGGGCAGAGAGAGGGGAATCCTCCCTTGGGAAGGGAAAATCGATAGGATGGGATTCAGGGAATGTCAGAGCTCGTGTTTTAGCTGCTGGAGAGCCTGTGGGAATAGAATGTTTTATTTGGTTGAACTGGGTGATCTCAGGGGTCTTTCCCACTGTAAATGTTGGAGTGATTTTCATGCTGGCTTTGGGGTGGGGTGTCCCTGGCAGTCCCAGGGTGGGAAAAGAGGGATCTGGGATCCCAAATCCCCTGGGCACATCCCGGGCAGCACAGCTGGGTCAGCTCCAGTGCTGATGGAGCATCTCCAAACCACTCACTCCTAAAAAACCCCTTCAGTCTGGGATGCTTTATACCATCTAAATATTAATTGAGATGATTCTGCAGAGCCTCCTTGATTAAAACACCGTTTTTTCCATGCAAAAAACTGGATTGTCAGGTTTTTGTGCTGGGCCGTCATGCTCCAGCTCCAAGTCCCAATGTGGGACCAGGGCCAGCCTCAGCTCAAAGGCTTTTTCACTTTGAAAGAATAGAGGGAAGGAAGAAAGAAGCAGAAAATATATTAAAATGCAAGATTTTATATTAGTTATGTGATCCCCCGGGAGCAACCATAAAATTATGTGGCTTTTTCGTAGCCATTTACTATTCAATATAAAAAGGGGAGTTGCCATAGCAACCACTGCATCATCTGACATCTGATACCTTGGCGAAGCAGGGAGCTCTTAAATCAACTCCCCAAATTTCATATGAAAGTAAATACATTTTACTGGTGATTTCAAGGCCAGTTTGCCTTGTGACAAGGAATGTGGCACCGTTTCCCCAGCTCAGCTCGTGGCCTTTGGGTCCCATCCTGCAAACTCAGGCCCTGGAGCTGACATTACTCAGCAGTGTGAGAGATTAGAAGTTAGAGGAGTTTGTTTTCCTAAGTAAAATTAAATGAAATGAGCAAATGACACCATTTTTTTAAACATTTCTTGCTGACTGGGGAATGCCAAAAAAAGGAAGACGTTGAGTTCTGTAACAACTGAAGTTCCAGCTGCAAGTGTGTGAGCAGCACAAAGGAGGGAGACAGGGGGGTGAAAATAAAAATAAAAATGAGGAGGATGTTTGTGTAAGCTCACACTGGCCTTTGGGGTTGGGCTCTCTCACAGTCTGCTCAGCACGTGTGACATGCAGGGCGTAGCAGTGGCATCACCCTGGGGATGCTCTGGCTTCTCTGCCAGCACCAAGGCAGTTCCAG
This sequence comes from Anomalospiza imberbis, assembly GCF_031753505.1. NCBI lineage: Eukaryota > Metazoa > Chordata > Aves > Passeriformes > Viduidae > Anomalospiza > Anomalospiza imberbis. The sequence goes on along the minus strand of NC_089700.1, from coordinate 8,979,480 downwards.
GGGCAGGGAGAGCAGGCAAGAGGTGAAAACATTTCCCAAAATATCCAGGAGCTCTTTGGGTCTCACCTGGACCCCCCCAGGGGGGGTCCCCACCACTGGGTCCCTGCCAACCTATCCCAAACTAACTACTTGTTGTACAAAAACGATTTAAAAATATGTGTGACAGTGTCTGACCTTGAATTAATCTCCCCATGAAAAAGGGAAGTGCAGGAAAATACAAAGTTACTGTTTTAGCATCACCTTTGAGGCCAAGGGCTCCTACATCACTGCTCAGTGCTCTGTCCCATCAATTAAAATACTTCTCATTTTTGACACAATTCCTGAAGCTAATCTTTCCACTGATGTTCGTCACTGGAGTGGAATTTACATTTGTTTTGTGTATTTTTAGCTTTCTAATGCAGCCTTGAAAACTATTTAGCCTGAATTGTTGGCATTTCACTTTGCACAGACTCAGTGTTTTGTGGCTGAAGGTTGTTTTTGGGGTGGTTTGTAAGGATTTTGAATGCTCAGGGATCACACCAAGCACAGGTAAGGAGGATTTGTGTGCAGACACAGCCTCTGTGCAGGAGTTCTTGTTCTTAAGTAAAATGCTGGTTTTATGCAGAGAGTGGTTGCTGACCCCCCAAAAGGACGTGGCAAATCCCCTCTGCAGCTGGTGGGGAGCCACACCCTCAAATTCCAGCAGGAATTACACTGAGACAGGTGAGCAAATATTCACTTTTTGTGCAAGGGACAGAAATGTCCAAACTTGTAAATGCAGTGGCAAAATTAGGCCATTTAGGGGTTTTTTCATTATGAACCTCCAGACAGATCTGCAGCCACAACTGAAACATTGAGCATCTGTCAGAAATCCTTTCCTGAGTTTTTCTATCAGGCTCCAAGAAGTTCTTTTGTTCATTTTGGAAATAGTTTGGGCTCCTTGACTTTGAAGATGTCATTAAAAATGCATTTATCTTTTTAAAGGGGTCATTATAGCCCGGTGGATCCTGCTTTGGAGGGGGAACACAGGCAATTCATGCAGGATGTATCAAAACTTGAGCTCCTAATTTTCCCTTTAGAAATCTCAGTTTAAAGTTGTTTTCTTCATCCTGAAGCTGAGTTGCTCTGGCACTGGGGAAAAGTCACCCGTGCTGGGCAGTGTGGTTCAGACAGTGAGGAGAGCTCAGCGAACTCCAGCTTTTGCTCCAGACAGCCATTATTTATCAGCATGCCTCAACTCTTAATTACTGAAAATTGAAATGTCCCTTCTTTTATGAAAGTCCTGTCCCTCAGGTGTTACTTTGTTTTACGAGTGGCTGATACATGAAAGCAGAGAAAAGGCTCCAGCCCAAAACCTGAACCGACCCTCTCAGGTCTACACCCTCCACATCAACAGCCACAAAGTGGTTCAGAGGCTTGATGCAAAGCTGATAAAATGCCAAAAATTCCTCATTCTCTCTCTTGGGGAGCAGGGAGGGGTGTCTGGAAAACGTCAACAGTAAAAATTGCATTTAAGTGGTGCATAATGCAGCAGCTACTGTGGGCAGGGGGACCTGCAGCAGATGAGGGGGTGTGGAGAGCACGAGCTCCATGCACTGCCTCCCATCCCAGCTGGAGCACCTGGAGCTGCTGCTCTGAGCTCTCCTGGACATGGCAGTCATGGAGAAGAAAGGGTTTCTGAGCACACAGAGCAACCACAGAGCAAAAACCTTCTGCTTCTTGGTAATTCTCATTTAAAACTGGCTAAAACCATAATTAGTGTGAACTGATGCTGCTGTGCTGCAGTGTGCACATCCATCCATCCGTCTGTCCATCCGTCCATCCATCCGTCCATCCATCCATCTGTCCATCCATCCATCCATCCATCTATCCATCCGTCCTTCCATCCATCCATCCATCCATCCATCCATCCATCCATCCATCCGTCCATCCATCCGTCCGTCCATCCATCCATCCATCTGTCCATCCATCCATCCACCCGTCCATCCATCCATCCATCCATCCATCCATCCATCCATCCATCCATCCACCCGTCCATCCATCTGTCCATCCATCCATCCATCCATCCATCCATCTGTCCATCCATCCATCCATCATCCATCCGTCCATCCATCCATCCATCCTTCCATCCATCATCCATCCGTCCATCCATCCATCCATCCACCCATCCATCCATTCATTCCGTCCATCTGTCCATCCGTCCATCCATCTATCCATTTACCACCAGTGGAAGACCCGACCCATCGCAGTGTCCCCTCCTTGGCCCTGTGCCTGTCCCTGCCCTGGGCTTTGGGCACCCCAGGGGTGACAGCCTGGCTGGAATCCCTCTCCCCCAGGAGCAGCTGGGCTCAGTGAGCCCATTTGGGAGCGGAAGGAGGAGATTGGAAAGGATTATGCTGAGAAAACAAGGCAGCAGTGTTTCTTCTTTGCCCAGTAAAAGGAATAAAGGCTTTTTTTAAAACCATCCCACTTCTTAAAAGAAATTCCATTTCTTGAAGCCATTTTCTTCTGCAGTGTCTGGGCACATCCCTGCTTTGTGGAATCTCAGTGCTGCAATGGGATGAGCCTGGGCAGCCTCTCTCAGGCCAACAAAGCTCCACCAAAAAACCCTTTACTGGAGCCAGGCTGTGATCCCTGCTGGACCTCAGCCCTTCCCCAACCCCCCTGGCACCCTCCATAAAAATCCTTTGGCTGGTGCTGGTCCTGCCTTTCACTGGCCAAGACTCGAGGAGGGGAGAGGTGCCTGGACCAGCCACCCACACTCAGCCACTCCACAAACAGCAGGAAAAACCAATCTGCTGCTTTGTAGGTTTTTGGGTTTTGTTGGGTTTTTTTTGGTTTTTTGTTTGTTTTTTTTTTTACCAGCAGATAAAAGAAAAATAGCTTTCTAGCTTTTTTTTCCCCTGTGGTTTCTGTGTTGGTTTTTTTTCCCTCTGCTAAACTGTGTATTTTTCAGCTCAGTAAAGCATTTATTAGGAATCTTTACAGGCCAGGCTGCTGGTGAATTATATATTGTACAGCTACGACGTGAGCTGGGGGAAAAAAAAATTATGACATTTTTTCCACCCAGACTGATTCTATCCAATAGCAATGGAAAATGAGGGTTTACCAGGAAAGCTTTAAGTTCAGCTCTGCTTGCCAGAGCTGCAGATACCTTTTGTGCCTTGGTCCATGTGCATTTCTAGAATGTAAATTTTCCTTTGTAACTCACAAGCGAAACTAAAGCCGAGCTCTGCCGGGCTTTGGGTCCTGCTGCAAAGTGTCCAAAAGCCATGGCTTGTCTGTTTTCTTTTTTGAATGGACTTCTCACTTTGGCATCAATTGTTTTTCAGATCATCCTTAATTCAATGCACAAATACCAGCCCCGGCTGCACATCGTGAAGGCGGACGAGAACAACGCCTTCGGCTCCAAGAACACGGCTTTCTGCACCCACGTCTTCCCAGAGACCTCCTTCATTTCTGTCACCTCCTACCAGAACCACAAGGTAGGCAGCTTTTGGGGCTACAGATGCTTTATTTCTGGCCAGGAACTTTGTGAGAAGATCTTCCTGTTCCGCTGGTTTAAAAGACAAGTTTCCATCCTGGCTTTAGGCAGGGGGGATGAGCCAGCTCTGGAGGAGCAGGGATGCTGATGGTAACAATATTTTGGCAAAGCCTGGGCTCCCCTGACTGCGCTCATAGAGCTGAGATGTCATTCAAGCAGCACAGCACATCTAATAACGACCAGTAAAGCTTGCTCATAAATCTGCAGTGAACAGTAATTACAGAATGTGTGTTTAGTGAGACAGATGAGGAATGTAACCATAAAAACGGAACTCAGAGCTGCCTCTGCGGTTTGCACGTGGGGGCAGGAGGGGCTGGGGGTCTGGGGAGGGGGACTTGGGGGGTGTGAGATACAAAGGGTCAGTTCTGTGCTCTGGGTGGGTGTCAGCTGTGTGCTGCAGGGGCTGCTTTGTGGTGTGAGGGTGGTGTTACCTGTGCAGCGGGCAGAGTTCTGTCTGGGGGTTGGATCCCAGCAGGACTGACAGCAGTGGGACAGCAAACTGTCACCTCCCTGTGTCACCTCAGCAGGGCAGGGACAGGGGAGGATGACACCAGGGGATGGAAAGGCTTCAGATTCTATCCTGCTACTGCTCTGCCTTTGCACAAGCTCCTGTTCCTGGGCATTCTCCTAATAGTGAAGTCCAATTGCCATATGAGGAATAATTAATAATTTAATTGGAAATTTTAAAAGGCATCAAGATTCATAACTAAAGGTGCAGAGTGAGGTAGCACTGCCAGAGCCCTCCTGTCACCCTGAGTGTGAAATCTGCCATGTGTAACTGTACCACTTCCTTTCCTGCACATTCATAGGAAAATCCTGCAGGAACAGGAACAAGTGTGAAATTCTTCCTCCCCAATAACCTGACCAGAGCTTTTCCTCCCAAGCAGGATGCCTGTGTGCCCTTTGATGCTGGAAGCATAGAGTCCTTGCAAAAATGTTGCAATTAGTGAGCCAGTAAAGAGACTCAGAGCAGAAGCATGGATGTGGTATGGTCAGGCAGGGTGGGGGAAAAGTGCCCATTAGGACACTGAAGGTAGAAAAGCTGTAGCTGTTGATGTAAAATGACCAATTGCCCAAACATGGTTAACCAAAAAGACTCAAAGGAGCTTATATTTAATACATATTTAAAATGTCAGCTGTCAATGGTGCCTTTCATCCCTAAAGTTCCCAGAGTGCTCCATAAACTCCACACTTGCACTGTCACTGCTGTCCAGCTGTGCTGGGGGTAGTTTGTGGCTGGGGGGCAGCACAGGGTGGACCTGACAGATTTAGGGAAGATGTCCCAGATGAGCCCAAATTCTTTAGTGAAGATCCTGTGAGGAGCCTCTGTGGTCTGCAGGCTGGGGGGATGGACACTGCCCTGAGCAGGGGACACAGGGACCTGCAGAAGGTGACAGCAGGCAGAAGGTCTCACCAGGACCTCAGTGTGGTCTTGAGAAAATCTCAACCTCAGAGGAATACCTGAATGGTTTTATTTATTCTCTTTAGCATCAACAATTAAAAACCCGGTCTCGGTTTCTTTTAGAAGAAAAAAACTGCTGAACTGTATTTAGCTCAGAAATCTCCTGCCAGCAAGAAGTGTGGTTGTAAATAATTGTATTCCTAAAGAAAAAAATGATGATGTTGAGGACAGAGGTTACCCCTGGGCACAGGTCAGTGAGGAAGGTGTGTGCTCACCCCAAATCCTCTCCTGGGCTGGATGAGGCCAGGGGAAGGTGACAAGGAGGGACTGAAGCCCTGATCCTGCTCATGTCAGAGGAAAACCACGATCACTACATAACAAAATGAAATTAAGATGTACAAACCTGCTGTCAGGCTGTGGGTTTGGAAGGGTCCTACTCTTCTTGTGGTTCATCAGCTGCTTGAGCTTCCCTGCAAGAGCTCGAGCCCTGGAGGCTGCTTAAATTCACATGTCACCACCTTCCCCTCCAGCACTGACAGCGGCCAGCTGTGTTCTCAGGAGTTTTTTTGGTAAGGGATATTTTTCAACATTGCTAAAAGTGTAGTTGTTAGTAACAGCAACAGCTCTGCAAAACCATCCCAAAGCAGAACTGGCTGCTCCCCTCAGCATTAGAGTGGGATGCAGGGGGCTCAGAGCAGGGAGAGGGGCTGTGCAGGGATAGAACAGTGTTTGAGTTGCGACCTTCACAGAGTTAAAATGACTGAATGGTGGCCATAAAGGTGTGTTAAATTGTTATGGGAATTAGGGAGAGCCACACCATGACAAGTAGGGCTCTCTAACATGGAAACATAGGAAGCCTTTTAAATCAGACAAATAAATTCTCTCTATCAGGAGTCCAGAAAAAGAACACAGGCCTTAGAGTAAGACCCAGACTCTGCATTTCACAGGGGTCAGCAGGACTGGGCCCCTCGAGACCCACCAGCTCAGCCCTGCTGCTGCTGTACTTTGGTCTGATTTGCTTTCAAACACTTTATTCTTGGTTTTGTTCTTTCAAAGATAACCCAGCTGAAAATTGAGAACAACCCCTTTGCCAAGGGCTTCCGGGGCAGCGACGACAGCGACCTGCGCGTGGCACGGCTGCAAAGGTACCTCCCTCCCTCCTCATCCTCCTCACGGGCTGCAGCTCTTGGGAGAAGCAGCTGAAAGGTGTTTGCTTGTGCCTGAATGGCACTGGTGTCCCTCAAAAGCCCTTCCTGACACACTCTGTGCTGTCAGCCCTTGCCCACGCCCAGAGCAGCGCGATGAGTTCATCGTCTGAAGAAAAGGGTGGTGAAGTCACTGGCTGGAGATGCTCTGGGGGAGCCAAACCAATATTTCCTCACTGCTGATGAAATTCTGATGACGCTGATCACTGCCTAACCAGCCTTAATTTTTCTCACCTCTTTTAGCAAAGAATATCCAGTAATTTCCAAAAGCATCATGAGGCAGAGGTTGGTGTCCAGTCATGGCCAGCTGTCAGCAAAGCCAGATGTTAACCCTCTGCATGGGAATCACCAGACCCTTCAGCATTATCAGTATGAGAATGGTGCTCACATGCAGTTTGCAGCTTCGGATACTCAAGATCTGCCACTCAACACCTTCACAGCACAGAGAGATTCAGGGCTCTTCTACCATTGTCTAAAAAGAAGAGGTAACTCGAGTTCACAGCTAGAAAAATATTACAGAAAATAAACCTCAGACCATGAGTTTGGTTTGGATTGGTCTCTTGGGCCTTGATCTTCAAAAATACTGATGTGATTGGAGTGTTTTGGAGGTCGGGAGGCAAGAGCTGCTGTTTGGAGCAATTTTTAGTGGGTTTGTCCCATAGAAGGTAAATTCAGACTCTGAGACAGAGCTGAAACAATTAATTAGAATGTGTAATTCAAATGGCACAGAGCTTCAGTGGAAAATAATCCTTTGTTAGGATCAGCTGAATTCAAAATTGTTTGCAGGAGGCCATTAGCATTACCAAAATTCTACACTTTCCAGGGCAAAGCCATGAGCAATTCCCTCAGTGTCTGCAGAGCAGTGGGACTGTGGGAGCTTGGTATGAGCAGCCCTTTCCTCTCATCCACTAATTCTCAAATTTAAGTGAGCTGTGACTGCATTCTCTTCCTTTTAGTCCAGCATCAGATGAGATCATGGCATGTTTTAAGTTAAATGGAAAAATTTTGCACAGAAGAAAAAAATCCTTCTATTTGCATGCTCATGTCTCACTGCCTGCTAATTTATTTAAGCTGGGAGAATCCTCTGATCATGGCTAAATGAAGAATCTAACAGCACCAGTAACGAGGGCCGCAAGGCAAATGTGTCATTTTAGCAGATGGTTAATGTGCAGATGAATTCACTAATTCATCCAGAGAATATTCCTAATAAGTAACAGAAAGCTGCTGGGGAACAGGGCTGTGGTCCTCACAGGAGGAGAGGGGCTGTGCAAAGCTGAGGAAGGGCTGCTCACTGGGAAAGGGCTCCTTTATCTGGAAATATTTCTGCAGCTTTTGACGTGAATATCTGGGAAATGTAGAGTCATTTTTGCAATGACAGGAAGGCAGGCTGTGATAAGAGCCTTTAAGAGACTTCTTGAATTTGTCAGGAGGAACCGCGCAGGAGTGTCCAGGGCCCTCCGTTATCTGGATGAACGGGGAGTAATCCCTGATGTGAGAAGAGTCCCTCACTTAAGCTGACAAATGTCACCAGAGCGCTTTGAGGCCGGCGAGGATTAGCCTGACATTTGCAGCACAATGTCTTTTTGATGTTGTACATTGTTTTCCCAAACTAAAACGGTTTAACTGGATTAAGCTGAGAAAGGGCACCAGTTTAGTGAAATAACCGCGGTGTCCCAGGGGACTGGCCAGTCCCAGCGCCGGCTCCCTGCCGAGCTGCTCCTGACTGTGAATTTCTCTTGCAGAAAGCGCTCGGCACCTGGACCTGCCCTGCAAACGCTCCTACCTGGACGCCTCGTCCTCGGTGGGGGACGATCACTATTTCCGCTCGCCGCCGCCCTACGAGCAGCAGATGCTGAGCCCGTCCTACTGCGGCGAGGTGGCCCCCAGGGAGGCCTGCATGTACTCTGGCTCCGGCGCCGACATCGCCGCCGTCTCGGCCGTCGACGATTTACCGCCGCCGCCGCCCCCGCTGAGCTGCAACATGTGGACTTCAGTCGCACCTTACACCAGCTACAGCGTCCAGACCATGGAGACTGTCCCCTACCAGCCCTTCCCTGCTCACTTCACCGCCACGCCCATGATGCCGCGGCTCCCGGCCATGGCGGGCCAGGGCTCGCAGCCGCCGGGGAACGGCCCCTTCAGCGTGTACAACCAGCTGGGCCCGGCTCCGGGCCGGGAGCGCGGCCCCGCCTCGTCCTTCCCCAGGGAAAGGGTGCACCCGGCCGTGTGCGAGAGGAAACCCCCCTCTCCGCACCTGAATGCGGCCAACGAGTTCCTGTACTCGCAGAGCTTCTCGCTGTCCAGGGAGTCGTCGCTGCAGTATCATTCAGGGATGGGGACTGTGGAGAACTGGACCGACGGGTGACCCCCGGGCCCGGCGAGGCCACGGCGACCTCACTGCTCCGGGACAGTTCACTCAGTGTTGATACCTGTGGGTAACTTGCACTTCGGTGAGACACATGTGCATTTCCAGAGGGATTTGTGTGGGTGAAGAGCTTGGATCTTCAGGCACACAGAGAGTTCCATCTCCTGTCTCAGTGGGCTGGATCCATCGGGCTCTCAGTGACTCCCAAATAAATTCATTCTCGTGTCTTCATCCAGTAGAAACCATCTTCATGACTAACGAGTGACGTAGCTAGTCATGTTCTTTTGCTTGTAATGCTAAACATCCGTGAGCAAATTTTGGCTATTTGGGAAAAATACGAGCTTCACTTTTACGGTCCTTGGCTCATGAAGCCACAACCTCCCGAACCTCCAAGGAAAAAGCCATTGGATCGGTTGCATAGCTCAAGGACTGCCGTGGCAGCGCTTCTTTAGCCCTGTCGGTCCGTAGAGGTTCCTCGTTCCTCTGGAAGTGAGGGAGCGGCGGGAGCGCGGGCTCCGCTCCGGGAGCTGCGGGGCCGCCCCGGCAGCGCGGGGGCCGCGCCGCGGGCACGGAGGAGAAGGCACCGATGCACACATGTCTCTTCTTGCCCCCACACCGACATCGGTCGTGGCTGTGGGAAGCGAAGAAGTGAAGAGTTAAGTCCGAGGCCAAACAGCGAATTAATTGCAGCGTTAGGAACAGACCCAGTGTCTTCAGACTCCCATCCCTTGATTGAATCACACTTGCTTATTGCAATATATTTATGAAGTTTAAGCTTAAAAGTCGCTAATACTTTCCAGAACCAATTTCTGTATTTGCTGGTCCTTGATTTCTTTCGTATTCAACTGAAACGTGCCTTTTGTGCTATGTTCTTTTCTTTTGCAGCTCAGACAGAATTGTTTCCAGCCTAAAGCAGGCCTAGAGGAATACATTCCTAATGATGGGGTGGAGAGGGGAGAGCTCCCATGACCCGTCAGGCTTTACAGTGTACAGATATTTGTAGAACAGGTAAAATCTGTAAGCAGTGCATCCGTTGCTCCCTTTGCTCACTGTGGAAGGTCCAGGGCTGACTCCTGGCTGTGCCCTCTGCAGCGTCCCTGTGAGCTGCCACGGGCATCCAGCACAGGGTGCATTTGATGATCTCAGAGGTCCTTCCCAGCCTCAGTGGTTCTGTCGGGAGGCCGACACTGGCGGGGAAGCAGAGGAATTCCCTCTGGGGCACACCTCCCGTTGCCCTCACCCACAAAGCTCCTGTCCCATGCAGTGTCCGTCGTGCCGAGCTCCCGGGCTGTGCCCCCGTGGCACGGTGACACAGGGGTGACGCTGCAGCTTGGTTCCACTGAAGAGCACAGTATTCAACCTTTAGTCGTTGCACAGCGAGGGTTTTTATTTCCTCCCATTGCTTCCCAGACGGGCAAAGGCAAAAAGCTGAAATGCAGGTTTGGAAGTGGGGAGGTGCTGCTGTGCTTCGGTGAATCCATGCCAAGGAGGAGCCCGATGGATGGGGGGGCTGGGAGACAGCCCCGAGGTCACATTGCAGCCAGGACAGTCTCCTGCACCCACTCGGCAGAATTCGTGTGTGACTGGTGAGGATTTTGTAACCAGATTGTGGAAATCACTACAGTTTTTGCATGCTGAATAGCTATTTATATACATATATATTTTATATATATATATATATAAAATTATATATATCACAAATGCAGGCCACGTGTCCAATTCAGCTTTGCTTTTAACGAATGAAATACTTAATAAAAATGAATGTTGCAAAGGGGTTTTTTTTTTTTTTTTTGGAAAGACATCTATTTAAATTTTTTTTATTACACACCTTTGATGTAAAAACTAAGAATTGGTTAGACAAAAAAACATATATACTACAGATAAATCTTTATTAGAAACCACATTAGATACAGGTGGTATGGAATTTTTAAATGTTTGTTACATAGCATGGACATTTTATTTTACATATCAGAACATAAAGTCATTTTACTACTACAAGCTGTCTCTGGGTGCATTTCAATAATTAGTATACAAATGTTCCATGGTGAATTAAGATGCCTCGTCTCTCTGCTGTGTCCTGCTGCCTGACTACACCAACCTCCCGCTTCCCAAGGTGCACACCTGACCCTTTTTTCACCATCTCAAAGCTCCACCATCAGCTTTTAGGTGCCCGTGGGTTTATTTGGGATTCTCCAGGTGTTTCTTTTAGGGGTCACAGGAGTTGATGTGAGTACTGAGTTAAAAGCAGCCACTGATCCCCAGAGCACCAAGCCACGTCCCTGTGCTCAGTTCCAGGGACAGTGGTGACGAATCCAAGGTGGGAGGGAGGGCGGGAGGCCTGGGGCTGTCACTGCCCAGAACTTGCAATGCTCAGTTCATTTCTCACTGTGACACTGCATCAACACTGAACAGACAAATGGAACCCAAAAATGAGTGGGGTCAGCAGCCCAGGCTGCAAAGGAAAACCTGCCTGGATCTTCTGCCTGTTTTACAAAGGTGACCAACACAATAACAAAGTCATTTTTAATGAATAATCACTGCTGCTATTCTAACCATTTTTCATGTACCTTCTGCTCATCCATGCAATATTTATTGATTTAAGGCAATTTAAAAAGTAATTCCCGTAAGAATCCTCCCAGAACCTTTCAGTCAATGCAGGGAGTGTGGAGAAGTCTTGACCATGGAATTACTGCAAGTTTTACCTGGCAGCCTTTGCAAAGGGCAGGGCCCAGGCTCTGTCCCACAGCAGCCACTGGAGCTGAGTGAGTGCCCTGGGGATCCCTGTGCCAAATAATGAGCTTTTCCTTATAAAAATAGCACAGGATATTTATGAGTACAGGACCTGATTGGGAAAGGCTGAGTTAGCATAAAAATGTGTAAAATTTGGATATATGCTAATCTGGTCATCTGGGTTCCTTTTATAGTCACTGGAGAGAGATCAGACATTGAGATTAAATAGGATGAATCATTCTCCAGTGACAATCTTTTTCCACTCAGAGGAATCCAGTTCAGCCACTTAGAGATTTCCCATTTCCAAATGGCTAAAAAAGTCATATTAGAGGGATCCCCCTCCTGTGCAACTTTGTGACTTTGACAAAAGCATTGAGACATCACTGAATTATTTACATTACAAATCCCTGTTTGTATTAATTGATGGGATGGAAACAGGTTGTTCTTTTTTAGTTTGCTTTATGTTTTCATTGCAAGATTTCTAACCTGAGTATGTCTCCACTCCCAATCCCAGGCTCCCAGGTTCCATTTGATTTCTCCTGCTTTTCCCTCCTGGAAAGGCTTGGCAGGTGCTGATCCTGATGGGGATCCTGGTTGAGCAGGATCCTTCCTAGGGATGAAGCAGAGCACAGCAATCCTGAGTGTCCTGGAGGATTTGCTCTGTTTGTTTTTCAAATCAGAAACACTAAACTGAGGACATCACTAACAAAAAATCCCAACAACCTGCACAGCTTTAAAAGAGATCAAGTGTGCTGTGTCCCAGTTTGATTTACTGCAGTTTAAACAGCTTTTAATTCTCAAGAATGTGGAGGTTCATGTGTGTGGAGGCTTTTCCAGCCCCGGAGTTGCAGCCTGGAATGGCAAGCCAAGCTCAGGGAAACCAGGCCCATTTCAAATCAGATTAAAGCAAAAATTAGCAAGTGAGAAAAACCTGAATCCACACGAGGACCATTTTCCATTGATGTGCTCTAATCTGCTCTAAAAGGCCCAGGGAATTTTTTAATTCTGTTTTTCTTGAAGGTAGATGTCCAAATTTAATCTTGGCCCAGGCAGGCTCAGTTCCACCGAGCCCAGCAGCACTCGGTGCCAGACTGAGCTTGGACTTCCCTCTAAATAGAACAAATATTTGTATCAGCTTGCTGAGAATGTGAGTAATAGGAATATTTGCCAAAATTTAAACAAGCTAAACTTCTGTCCTGCCAAAAGCCCCACCATTCAATTTGGCATCATTGGCAGCTCACAGGCTCAAGAGGGGCCTAAGTCTGGAAGAGCTGGGGTGTTTTTGGCAAACATGAATTTATTTTTCTCTCTCTCCACATTTTGGAAAATTTGTGCCGCTCTGTATTAATTTATGATGTCATTAAATAATTCCTTTTGCAGCTTGTAAAGAAAGAATGTTTCTTTTGAAGATGAGAACTCCCCTGAGGTTGGTTATAGTGAAAAATTCCAGCCAGAGGGAAAAAATCCCCTCCTCTCTCCTTGGCCACTCATGTTTCTGCAGTAGTGCTTAAACAGCAAAAAAATCTACAATATTTTAATTTAAGGACCTGCTCCAAGGAGGTGCCATGCACTTGACTGTGACAAGAGGCAGCCTAAATTCAGTGTGATTGGAGGGGTTTTATTCCTGTGATAGCAGGCTGGAAGAGAAACCATGGGCCTGTGACTTGCTGGTTGAAAACATCACGTTTTGAACTGATTTGCTCTCTGCAAAGAACAGGATCAAGATTAAAAATTAAAGAAAAGGAAATCTTGGGAGTGGTACAAGCAAAGCACAAAGCCTTGGCCAACATGAACTTTATTTAATGCGCAAAGCCTGCCACGAGAGAAATGCCTGTAAAACACTGGGGTTTGGGGTGGTTTCTTCACAGGGCTCACAGCCCCTCCTTGCACCAGCACCGGGTAGGACAGCCCAGCCTGTGTCCTACTTAAACCAGAATTAAATTTAAACTTGGCATGGGCTGCTCAGCCTCACTGGGAAATGACAGGGGAAGGTCTGTGCCACCTTGCTGGCTGTTTGTGGTCTCCAAGCCCCCACTCCTGCCAGGAAGATCCTTTTCCTGGCCATGGCCAGCAAATGCTCCTGTCTGAGCATTTTTGGGATGCCAGTTCAGGTGGCAATCCCAGTGGATTTACAGCAGCAAGGTGCCTCCAGGATGGAAACTGCCCTCCTGAGCCCCAGCCCACCTCTGGAACTGGGTCCTGAGAGAAAGAAATAAAAAGGAGATTAATTAGTGCAAAGAGCTAATAACATTAATTCAATTAAAATCAGGATAATTGCAGGTTTTGTTAATTAGAAACTCATTTAATAAAAGAAAAGCAAACCCCGCTGCAATGGAAAGAGGAGGAATAGCTGCAACAGGTCACAAGGCTCTTGTTCCACTGAAAAATACTGATGGGGAAGAGGTTTGGAGGATTATTTGGCAAATGCCAACATTTTTCATCTAGTTTTTTTTTTCTTGTTGTCATTCTCCTTAGTTCTCAGCAAACACAAATGTTTGGCTTTGAACCATATATTGCTGCAACTTCGAGGAACAATTTCAGTGGGGCTGTATTTACAAACTGGTGGAAATTTGACTTTTTAATAAGAAGAATTAGGTGGCGTGTCAGCACCGTCTACTTGGGCAGCAACGGTTTTAACAGTCCTGAAAGACAAAATTTGACAAATGTATCTTCTAGCTGGGAGGTTCACACTGATAACAGGACACTGGGCCAGATCTGTGTACTCCCTGCCAGGGATGGACATCCCTGAACATTTACAGAGAACAACATGTACAGAGAACAATTCCTTACGTCAGGCAGGCAGCAATGCCTGCTGCAGTTCAGCAGAGATGAAAAGCCCTATTTTTGTGTTTTCATGCCAAAATCCTAAGGCTCAGTCTTTTTTCTGTTGAAGTCAATAGGAAAACTTTTATAGATTTCAGTGTAGCAGGACCAGCCCTTTAATCTTCCCCTCACCAAGCCCAGCCTGCAGCCTTGGCTGTGCAGTGCAGCTCAGGAATGAGCCATGGAGTATTTGAGCTTGATGGATGTCACAGCCACACTGAAAATTGCAGTTTCCTCCTGCCCAGGGTATCTGAGCAGCTACTGAGAGAATAACAGAAGTCTGAATCTGATATTGTATTTAATATCAGCTGTGAATCTAACACGTGGAAGGATAGCTGAAAATGGAACAGAATAATACCCAAACCATTGATTATCCCCTCTAAAGCCAAGAGCTCATTTTAGCCTGAAACTTTGGAGCAGATTGCCCTGGCCATGAGGAATCAATCACAGGAAATCCTGGAAAGGTGATGAACTTGCCCGGTGCACCAGAGTAATGGGAACCAGTTGGTGTGCAGGGCTGGAGGCAGAGGGGACAGGGCAGGGATGGCAGTGGGGACAGGGAATCCTTTCCATTTACAGGAAAAAAAAAAAATCAAAGTATATTAATTATATTTATTCAGTGCCTCACCTGATCAGACATCTTTGGGTGAGGACATGGTCTAAGCCTTACTCATGAGAAGACCAAAGGTGATGAAGAGTAAAAGGATTTTATCCAAATAAAAATTCTGCTTGAAATGAGTCTGTTCTTCCTTCTCATCTTTCTGATGACACAGCCAGTTCAAAGCTTGGAGGGATCCCCCCACTCCCCCTCACCCTTCCCTTCCCACCATTCATCATTCTGAAGGCAAGGAGACAGCTCAGGGGCAGGAAAAGCTTCCAGTGGGATTTCTGTCCAGGATCACAGTGCAGGACTGCATTTACACCCAGCATCAGAACTGAGCACTGCCTGTAGCCCTGTCCCTTTCCCCTCCAGAAGCAGGTAAGGAGGAAGGGGTTTTAGCTCTGGGTAAGCCTTGCCCAAGCTGCCCAGGCCTGGCAGGGCTCAGGGCAGGGGCTGGGGGGGTTGCTTGGGCAGCAAACGTTGTTTGTCCTTTCAGACATACAGGACATCCAGCATGAGACAGGGAGGGCTGGAACTCTGACATCCCTGAGGATCCACTGCCCATCCTCCCTGGAGTGACACAGAAATCTGGGAGCAGCAGAGACATCAAAGGCAGAATGTGGAGGCTGAAATACCCCAGGGCTGTGAGAATTCAGGGCAGTAAGAGCAGGGTGAGCAGAGCTGTGAGCTCACTGAGCTCAGTGCCTGCTGCACACACAGCCCCTCTCCTCCTGCCAAATCCTGGGTTCCACAGGCAGAGAAGTCTCTGCTAAGATCTCATTTAGACCAACTACAACTGAAAATCAGCAGATGTGAAGCTGAACCCCCACACTTACCTGAATTCCTCCTAGCTGGGAGGAAACAGCTTCCATTGCAGGCTATGCACTCCATGAAATTCAGGATTTACAGATGCTCCTACCCCCAGCAATGACCCAGCCCCTAGTGAACGAGTTGTTTCTCTCATGCACAACACAGAAATAACATCCCCTCACCTCTGAGAAGTAGCTAATTAGATTGTCCCAAATCAGTTTTCATCCTATTAACAGCAAAAGAAGGGGAAGCAGGAGGTCAGCAAGCAGGAATTAAATACAGAGAAAACATGAGCTGGAAAACTTAAAGGAGAGAAAGGGGGAGAAAAATAAAAATAAAATAACTAAATATAAATGCTCTTTTCTTGCCAATGAGCAAAAACAACAGGCAAAGGAGTTGCATGAGGATAAGTTATGGGCTATCAGTAATATGGAGAGGTTGAGCTTGTTCTGATCACTTCTTTTTGCTGCTTCTCTTCTCTTCATACAGAAAGAGCTGTGGATAACACAGCCATGCTTCTCACAGCTCCAAAACCAGATCTCTGAAAATGTGCAGAAAAGAAGAAGTGACTTTTATCCTATCTAAGACAGACTAAACATCCCCCTCCTCCTGGGATCTCTTATTGCCCCTTTGGTTAAGTTTGAATTCTTCAGGTTCATGGGCCAGACCTGATCATCACATTGATGTTAATAAAAAAATCCCATTAATTTCCAAAGAACAGGATATTCTCCTTCCACAGGTACTGTATGACCCTTCCTGACAGTCTGATGTGGTAACAATTCCTTACTTGGCTCCACCACCACATTCAAAGGTTTGCTTGGAAATACTTTGTTCCTTTCTGTTGTTTCTTACTGTGGGCTGAGATCCTTTGTGGGGCAATGGTTCCTCGAATTGGTTTTCCACAGCTGAGCTCCTCTTGTGTCCTTCCCAGTTTTCCTTTCCATAGATACTGCACTGCACCATTTCAATGAATCATGCTTCCTTCTAATAAAATATTATTTGAGTCTGATGCCAAAGGCCAGATTTCCATAAAAGAGATTCAGAATGAGTAATAAGCACAAAAAAAAAAAAAAGGATTTTTATTCTTCTGTGTTTCCCTCCCCACTCTCATTTTTGGGGGTCAGAGACTCCTTAGAAGGCCAGTGGCGTTAGAACTGGCGTTTTATATCTTCAGTTCTGTTTAAGAGCTGCCTTTTCTGCTGGTCCATGTACGGAGGTGTTTCCACCTTCCTCACACTCCTGAGCAGGGCCATCAACAGCCAGTTTAGTTCTTGGTTCAACATCTCTGACCTTATTCCTCTGACCTTTGTCACCCCAGTTCCTACAGCCAGGAGCAGCTGCCAAGGCCCAGGCCAGAGAACCCCCAGGGGAAAAGACTTTTCCCCACGGGAAATCTCCTGCTTATCCCTCTCAGCCTCCCACCTCCCCTCTTGGCAAGGTGAAGACCCAACAGGAAAGTGCTGGGGCCAAAATGTGGGACATTTCCACGGCAGAGCACAGCTGAGCCAGGCTCCCTGGCAGGCATGGAGCCCAGAATGAGGGATTTGGCTCCTGGCTGTGGATAACCACTGCCCAAACTGCAGCAGGAGCATGCAAGGCAGCAGAGAGCACAGCAAACTCCAGCTTGTAAATTCACCCAAACTTAACAACAGGGATACACAGAGGAGTAACCACAACTCCTCTGTCCTCTGCACACTGGGGGCTCCTCTGCTTTGGGTGTTTGGTGCTAAACTGGAAACATCTTCAGCTCTCCAAGGTATCAACAATGCCTTTCATGTGTTGGTACCATGCCCTGAGCAGGGAACAACTGGGAATTGCCAGTGTAAAGTGATAGTAAAGGCTGTCCTCACTTCTCATTTAATAGGGTACATTCCTTTTTGTAATATTGCTGAAAGTCCCTCAAATATAAGTGAAATAAAAACTGTTCTTTTACTTACTGCTAATAACAGCCAGTCATGCTGTCCTTGAGAGCCACATATAAAAACAGTCAAGAAATATTTTCAAATGGTAAAATACTGCACTATAAACGAGACTTCTGGAGATGTTACCTAAATTAGCCTCGTTCAAATGCCTTTGTGATATTTAATCATAATCATAAAAGTCAGAGTGCTTTTTCCTTTCCATCAGAAACCAGCCTTATATGTTTTGCTAGCCCCAGCTCCACACTGGCTGGGTGTCGTGGTGTATAATTTCATAGACACAAAGACACTTCACTACCATAGCTCTCATTATTAAACAATATATTTTAATTGTCACCACCTTTCTCATATAGACATGGGCCAAATCTGCCCTTATTGGCTTCAACTGAGCTCCACAAGGGATGAATTTGGCTCAATATATATAAAAATACAGCAAGTCGAGTAATAAAAAGAAATGTTTGGGTTTCTTTTTTTATAGCAGCAGGGCTTTTTTGCCATAGGAACACACATGCCTGGCCAGTAAAATCCCCTGATAAAGGACTAAAGTGTTTAAGACTTCATATGCAGAATAGCCCATGGTGTTTAATTACAATAGCAAAGATGCCATGCTATAAAAGACTTTCTTACCTGGAGAAGGGATCCATGCTCTCCAGTGAAGCTTAATTACCCAGGACGTGCTGAGCTTTCCCCTCTGGCAATAACCTCTCACACCAATAACTCTGCTGGTTCTTTTGACATCTGAATAGTTGAATATTGTTAATTTTTGCTCTAATTTCCTTATTTGGGTTACAGCTTTCCAGTGGTTTGCTTCTGATGAAAGTATTGAGCATTAGAAGAGCTGAATTCCTGGGACATTCCCCTTCCTTTCTTCCACTTTTCCCTTGGAATTTCGCGCTCTCAGCCTGCTCTGGCACTCCTGCTCCCCCATCTCCTTCCCAGCATACTTGGCTCCAGATGGAGATTTATGCATTTCCCCTCCTGTGATCCTTTCCTGCTCCACCAGCAAAGGTTTCAGCTTCATCCCAGGCCCAGAAGATGCAAATTTCTGCAGAATGAATTTACTTTAAACCTTAAAGGGAGTGCCAAGCACTCCCCAGTCATTGGTTTCACAGCTCTCACACAAAAACACAGGGCACAGCACAGTAAAAATCCCCATCCAACTGATATTATTGTGGGGAGACTGAATCTTTGTTATTTATTGAGTTATATCAGATTTATAGCTCACATTTCTGCCGAACTTTTATTGATTCATAAAGAGAAGATTCCATTTTTACCTGGAAAATGCTGCTTTCTGTGGGGAGGGGAGGAAAGCTCTCCCTGGGAATCTGGGATCTCGAGCCATGATTTAGAACCATCACCTGCATGATCCTCCTCATCCTCGCTCCTGCATCCTCAGCTTTTGATGGAGCCAATTTCCTGAGTGCATGTGAGAGCCTGTGGCTGCAGCCTGGAACAATCCTACCTCAGTGCTTCCCTTCTGTTGTTGATCCTTTAATTTCCTCCAGCCGACTCCTGCAGGGGACTCGCAGTTTTATGCTGCTCCTTTGGACTAATCATTTACAACTGCCTTGAAAAAAACAACCAAATCCCTTCTCTGTTGCTACTGCTCCATGGAAGGGTCACTAATTGGGATGTACTTCCAGCCAAAAGGCAACACAGGCTTAACAGCCATTCACAGCACCCTGAAAATTCTGCCCAAAGCTTTCTAACCAGAGCAGTTCTGTAGAATTTTACTCCAAAAATCAGGATTGCAATCCATAAAATTCCTCTGCAGTGCAGATTTTCACACTTTGAAAAGCCAGGTGAGCAGAAAGTCAGATAAAACTGATTAATGGATGAAATCACAGTGCCAAGACCTATTCTGATGGTTGGGAATGTTACACACAGGGCTCTTATCATGGGCCCAGGTCGGGGTGTGGGAATACAAACTTGAAAAGTATCCGCAGTTGCAGATCTGGAAGAAAGGCACAAACTGGATTGGAAATTTAAAAACATGTGCCTTAGGGGGAACTGTTACCTAATGACAAAACAGGAAACGAGATGAAATACAGAAGGGACATACATTAATTTCCCTGAATTATTGATGTTTGTGGTCTGTAAAATGGAGATCAAAACAGTAATTTTATGATGTAAGAAAACCCATATTCTTTTCAGGCTATTTTAGTAAAAAAATGTATTAAATTCCAGCTTAAAGCTGAGAATCTGATGCCCAGATCTTAAGCAACAACGTTATTAATTTATCATGTTAATTATGTAATCACAGATGCACATCCTTCCAAATACATTTTTTTATAGTGTAACTTTTCTGAGCTGTGCTAATAACAGCCACCACAACAGCTGTGACTTAAACACAGACATGAATGATCAGTTATTATAAT
Source organism: Anomalospiza imberbis (assembly GCF_031753505.1). NCBI lineage: Eukaryota > Metazoa > Chordata > Aves > Passeriformes > Viduidae > Anomalospiza > Anomalospiza imberbis. Next base: position 8,959,724 of record NC_089700.1, on the reverse strand, counting down.
TCTTTTTGCATTTCTATACATTGCAGGTGATCAAACTGCTCTTGGAGAATTATTTTATTGCATTAAAGGATAAATTTATACAACGGTTTGATGCATTTTACACACCAGCAACCACTACAAACTATTGCTAAACCTTTAAATGAATACAAGCACATTACTTGCAGTGAAAACAAACCCACAGCAGATTTTCAAGAAATGGGGTTTGCAGCTATTTCTGCCTGTATCAGCTAGTCAGACTCACCCTAAAAATCAGAAAAATTCAACCTTTCACATGCTCATGATAAAAACTTGAGATTCAATTAAAAAAATATTCTGGCATCCTAAACCAAGGGTATTCCAAGCTACTTTAGGGATAGAAAGGAGACTTTAGGGGACAGAAAAGAAACTTTGGGGACAGAAAGGAGACTTTAGGGGACAGAAAGTGGACTTTAGGGAACAAAAAAGAGACTTTAGGGGACAGAAAAGAAATTTTAGGGTACAGAAAGGAGATTTTAGGGGACAGAAAGGAAAATTTAGGGGACATAAAAGGGACTTTAGGGGACAGAAAAGAAATTTTAGGGTACAGAAAGGAGATTTTAGGGGACAGAAAGGAAAATTTAGGGGACATAAAAGGGACTTTAGGGGACAGAAAAGAAACTTTAGGGGACAGAAAGGAGACTTTAGGGGACAAAAAGGGGACTTTAGGGGACAAAAAGGGGACTTTAGGGGACAGAAAGGAGACTTTGAGGAACAGAAAGGAGACTTTAGGGGACAGAAAGGAAAATTTAGGGAACAGAAAGGAGACTTTAGGGGACAGAAAGGAAAATTTAGGGAACAAAAAAGGGACTTTAGGGGACAGAAAAGAAACTTTAGGGGACAGAAAGGAGACTTTAGGGGACAGAAAGGAAACTTTAGGGGACAAAAAGGGGACTTTAGGGGACAGAAAGGAGACTTTGAGGAACAGAAAGGTGACTTTAGGGGATAGAAAGGAGATTTCAAGGGACAGAAGAGAGGCTGTAGGGGACAGAAAGGGGACTTTTGGCTAGAAAGGAGACTTTAGGGGATAGAAGAGAGATTTTAGAGGACAGAAAGGGGATTTTAGGGGACAGAAAGGAGGAGCTGGAAGGGCTGGAGGATGCTTTAGGGCTTGGCTGTGCACAGCAGGAGCAGCACGAGCGCAGCCGATTTATGCGCTGCTAATTCCTCCCTCAGCCTTAGCCTGGTCTGATTGCAGCAGGAAAATCTCTGCATGGAGATCAACACTGCTCTCTGGCATAAGATCCTAATTATTTGAAAGGCATTTGTTTTCATAGTTGTTTTTTTTTTTGTTTTTATGTGTCCAGGTCGATGGCATTTTAATGCCTTATTAAAAGGTTGTTTTACAGCAGCCCGTCTGTTGGCTCGCGGTGCCCGTGGCTGTGCTTTGTGCTGCAGGATTTCACCTCCACGCTGGCCACAGAAATATTTTCCAAATTCCCTGTAAAAGTGGTGGATATTTCCGAAGACAAATAGTGGGAGGTTTTTTACCTGCTCTAATTTGCTGTTGATAGGGGAGATAGGACTTGGGTGTGTGTGTATGTCCCTCTGTTTGTGGCCTGCTTGCAAAAAGGGTTTGTGTTCATTAAAGGATATTCTTGCTAGCTCCATTTTATAGGGCTTTTTAGTTACATAAACAAATGGAAATGTTTTCATTTCTGGGTTTCTTTAATTCAGTTGAAATCACAGCAAGACAAAATATGCCAATGCTCCCCCACCATGTTTTCAGCCCAGACATTGCCATGTGGGGTCTCCAAATGCACAAGAAATTTAAAAATGAGGCAATTCAAACTTGGAATAAAGTGGACTTGATGAGTAATTTTTTATATTCAATTACTTTGAAGGGTATGTAAGGTAAACCAACATTCAAAAGTGAAAAAGAAGATAAAAAATTACCAGCATTCAGAAAATCCCAGTGAAATATTTCTTTTAATCATATGGTGAAGCCTTTGCTTTGTGCAAATGGCAGAACCCCCACTGAGTTCAGTGGGGCCAGAATTTGTACCCAGGTAGCTCCTTCCCATCCCTCACACACAAATATTTTGATGAACACCAGCTTGGTTGGGGCTGGCATTAAATAATTAAAGTCCTTTACTTATCTGTCTTATTAGTCCTGATGAATACATGGCCTGGATCAGCAAAACTCTTCTAAGATAAAACAGAATCTAAATTTCCTGGTTTCAGTTCTGGAGGGTTCTGCAGCAGCAAGCAATAATGAACAGAGGAGGGAAGCAGCCAGACCTACAAAAGAAATGGTATTTTAAAAGGACTGTACTTAAGGGGGGAAAAAGGGTTTGCCTTTGTACATAAAGAGCTCTATTCATTAAAAGAAGTTTTTACAAATGTGGTTATTTCAAATAGTCAAAAAGTGTGAAATACACTTAAAATGAGTAAAATTTGTGGGTTTTCCTATGGGTTAAATATGTGCCATACTAATAAAGCTCTCCTCACACCTCTTCCTACCTCAGAGTCTTTGGCCTCATTCTGCAAGATGTTTTGAATTGAGGGAGCTCAGCACTTCCCTGGAATGGAGCATTAGCCCTGCAAGGGCCAGCTCTGTAGAGATTCACAGGGATGCTGGAGAAATGAGACAGAAATGCTGAGAGCTGCACACAGGGCAGTGCCCACGGCACACACCAGTGAGCTCCTAGTGCCAGCACAGCTCCTGGGAGCAGCTGCTCCCTGGAGTAAGGGAGAAATCACAACAGAGAGCAAGTCACGCAGTCAGAAACATCCAGCAACCGCAAAGCTCCTGCCAGGCAGCTCCCAGCAGGTCCAGTTTTAAACCAGAAACTGCCTGAATTCTGTGTAGGTGCCCAGACCTTGAGTCACTGCAGAGTCCAAGCACCTCTCAAGTACATATAAAAATATATATGTGTGTGTGTGTGTGTGTGTGTGTGTATATATATATATATATATATGTGTGTGTGTGTGTGTGTTTGTATATATATATATATACACATATATACACATATATATGTATATATATATACACACACCTATATATGTGTGTGTGTGTGTATGTATATATATAAATAAATATGCATATGTGTATGTACATATAATTAATATATATAATGCATATAACAGATATACAATATATATAATTGATATATAATAGATAATTAGATATTATTTATATGTGCATATATAATATTATATATGAATATATTCTATATAACTAACATCTATATTAGATATCATTAATATATCTATATCTATAATTAATATCTATAATTATATATACTTAATACCTATAATAGATATATATATATATATAATATATGTTATATAGGATAAGATAGACTATATTAATATATATTTATGTATTTTATTAATATAATACAATTATATATATGAGTATCTATAATAAACATACACACACACACATGTGGGGTCAGTGAGTCAGAGAGCCCAACATCAGGCACACCTCACTCCTGACTCTGCTATTCCATGACAGTGAGCTGCTTTCTGCAGGAGGGTCTCCCACATTCAGTGCTCTCCTTCCCATTCCTGTTTTTAAAACGACCTGGCACTTACACTGCAGAAAAACCACATCAACAGCTTATGCATGAAAAAACATCCCTGCCTCAGGTTTCATGAAAGGTGCCCCTGTGATGCAGGTCAGCATTCCTGGATAACCCAGAGGAACCCAGCAGGAGCACGGATTTACATGGGAGCTCGTTCAACGAGGCTTCAGACACTGATGGAAATCTTTCCAGGACTGATTTTCCAGTGTTTCACCCTTCCTCACTGTTGGAAGAAAGCTTCCAACAGCTTTAAAATGAAACAAAGGTGTTAAAATCTGATTATTTATAAGTACCAAATTTCCAAGCTTTCGTCCTTGCAGTTTTCAGCCACCAGTGATGTGCAGAAGTTGAGATACCAGAGTTTAACATAAAGGTTTAAACCCATTTCCCCTCAGTTCTGTAACTCTGCTATCTGTTGCTGCACATGGCAGTGACACACCTGAAATGTAACATGACAACTCCAGGGTGGTTTAGGTACAGGAAAATCAGACATTTTGGAAAACACGGCTTAGATACAAAAAATTGAAAGCTGAATCTCTGCTGTAATAAAATCCCCTCAAATTTTCATAGCACTTGGTTTAATGTAGCAAGAAAACGATCAGTCCATTACTTAGTTCACATGCACTGACCCAAGGAATTATAATGATATTTTATAAAAGAATAGGGATAAAAACACATAAGTCCCAGCCACATGGTATTGTAACACCCTTCACTAAGGTACAGACTTCCTTTGCTCCATCCAACAGTAGAGATGGAGAATTTAATAGCAGAATAATCTTCCTGAACACCAACAAATTAATACATTTTTATTAATTGCTGTAAATTATTGCAGGAGAGACTAATGGAGGATAGAGCCACGTGTTTCCTGTGCACAACTGTGCTGTTTAACAAAGTCCAGAGCAGGAATCCCAGACCTGGAGTTGATGTCTTCACCCACTGCTCCAGCTGCCTGTCCCAAAGGAACACAGAATTCCAGGAGAGCCACTTGGACAGCAGGACATCATGCCTGGGTTTCCCAGGTGACCCTTTCCTGATGTTCTGGGGTGGGACAATGTTGGGGTGAACCCCCAAAGCTGCTCTCTGGATGAAGCTGAGCCTGTCTTACCCCATGAAACCCCAATTCCTGCCTTCCACGTCCTTCAGCCCCTGCAGCCTGCCAGGGTTTGGCCAACCCTCTCCAAAGGAAGCACGGTGGGACCTTCTCTGGATTTAGGCACTGTCAGATGTTCTTTGAGCAGAAGATGAATTCCTCTCCTGAGAACAGAACATTTTCTTGTGGTAAGTCCCCATCCAGCCTGGAAGGTGTTTGGAACATGGGGAGGTGAAAATGGCAGCAGTTACAAGAGGTTTTGTTCAAAAACATTTTTGAAAATGTTAAATCACACTGTGCCAGCCACTGAAATTGTTTCCTTCTCACCAAACTCATGCAGCGCTTTTACAATATTAACAAAACCACAAAAAATCTGCCTGAAATAGTAGCAGTAGTCCTTAAAAAAAAAACCCCTTAAAAAAACCTTCACCTGAGTGCCACTGGCTGAGGAGCTGCTCAGGATGGTCCTGCTCTCCTCTGTCCTTTTGTGTGTGGAACCATCCCCTGGCTGGCTGTGTACTCACAATTAATCACTTCTGCTTCCAATGATTCCCGTGCCTTTGGAACTGATGTCAGGCTGGGGCTCTCAGTGTGTTCCAGCCCATTTGTAAATACATCAGATCACACCTCGGTGTTGTACTTGGTACCAAGATACCATCTAGAGCTAATCTGATCCAGGCAGGCTGGAGCACAGCTCCTTCCCATCCTCAAAAGGCAGCAGGTGCTGGGCCAAAAGTCATCTTTTAAAGCTGCAGTAGGCCTTGTCCTGTTCTGGAAGCTGTTCCCTCTCCTTTTTCCTGAAACTTGGCTCTGCAGGATCCACTCCAGCCACCATTTGACTTTAATCAGAACTGTGGGTGAGGTCCAAAACTCGTTGAAAGCTCATTTATCCATCCCAGTTCACTCCCTGGATGCCCAGTAGCACTTTCTGACAGCGAGGTGCTGGGAATGGCTTGGTTTCCCTCAGAATCCATCTGTGGTACACCACTGTGTGCAGCCTGTGTGTTTATTGGATTCAGAGAACTCATTTTTAACTGGAAAAAACTTCTGGGAATCTAAACAGTACCGTGGAACTGGGACTGTGGCACAGCTGTGGTGACTTCAGCCCTGTTCACACAAGTACCAGCAGTGATGGCACCTCTAAATTCAGTAGAGCCTTGGAGGCTCTGCGGATCCTGGAGGTATTTCCGAGACCTTTAAGACTTGTATTGACCTCCAAGCTGGTGTATTTTCAGTTTCAATTAGTTGTGAAAGCTGGAGCAAAGCCACAGTAAGTACACCCACTTGCTGCAGGGAAATCACTTGAAATCTTGCTGCAGCTCTGCATTTAAAGGAATTTAGAATTTAAATTGCTTAGTGCAAGAAAAAAAAAATCAACCCTCAAATCTAGCAGCAAAAGTTTCTGCAAATGCATGGCCCTTAAAATATGATTTCCACCACTTGAACCTTTACTTTGATACTGCCCCAAGCAGCTGCTGTAGTGGCTGCCTGCTGCACTGGGAAAATCTCCTCGCTCCAAATCAGTTATCTGCAAATTCTATGCTTCATCTGAGCCACATAATTAAAGAAAATTTCCAGGGATTTCACTGGTAAGACAATACTTCCAGCCTGTATTACTCTATTACCAGCCATAATGATCTCCAAATCCTTCCATAGCCTATCCATCATTTTAGTTACATTTCTTGCTCAGAGAGGATGACTTTTCTAAATCAATTTCCCAACCTTTGGAAAGCCCTATGCCTGCCAGCAGTCACTCTCCCTGCTTGAGCCCAATTTATTCTTTTTCAGCCCACCTTGTCCAATAACTGCAGTTTGACTGCAGGGGACTTTACTCCATTCGTTTCCCAGATGCCAATGTACATTCAGAAAGTAAACTGACCAAATCTAGAGAAAAGCTTGAAGCTTTATTCTCATTCCTCTGGAGCTCAGCACTTTCAGCTTCATGTCCTCACATTGCCTGAACTGATTGAAGAACGTTCCCCAGACATTTCTGAGGCTCTGTCCTGGCCAGCCTCAGAACAGATTTTATGGCCAATTTTTTCATAAGTCTAATATTAAACCAAACTACTTCCTTTCTTTTTTTCCCAGCTGCCAATTTTCCTTGTTTCACAAATGAAGATTATCGCTTTTCCTAATTGCACAGTAAGGCCAGGGATCAGATTAGGATTGCCCCTTTTCATCATTCATTTTCCAAGCAGAATTTGAGTTACAGGATTTGGCTGCCAGGAGCTCCAGTTTCTGCCCACCTTTCCAGTCATTCATCAGGGCTGGGATCTGAAAGGACCAGACACGCTCCTCCTGCAGCCCAGAGCTCGGATGGAGAGGGTTTGCTAGCTAGGAAGTTGAGCTGAAATATCCCATCAGAATTATTCTTAAATTTCAAATGACAAGTTTGTTTTTGGTCCTAATTTCTCATCTCACAGAGAACACTGGCTGACAATCCTTTGTTGCACTGTGGGCTTCAAATGTGACCTAAGATTCTTTGATTTGGTTCCAAAATGAATATTTTAGCTTGCATCTTCATCTGCCCAAGACTTTCCTTCTTTCTGCCATTTTCTGGGGAGCTCTGTGGGTGATGGCAGCCAGACCTTGTCAGTTCAGCCTCGGGGGTCTGTGTCCAGCCTTCCCACCTGGCCTGGGAATTCTCTAGATGTCCCCAGAACTTTCTTTCTTATCACAGGTCTCAGTCCTTCCAAAAAAGGCTTCCAGATGTTGCAGATTCTTGCTGCAATTACATCTGGCCACCTTTGATTTCTGAGTGAGTCTTGCAGAAAACAAGTGACTTCAAAAAAAAAAAAAAAAGAGAGAGAGAAAAGAAAAAAGAAGCAACAACTTCTCAGATACTGATGTTTAAAAACACTGTCTGGATGTTCTGAATTAATATTGTGTTAGAAGAAGCCAAATGGCTGCATGCCAGGGCTCAACCCAAGGTGTATTTTTATGGCAAAGCTATAAACCCACAAAATAAGTGGTTTATAATGGAAATTCTGACACACTTTTACTATTAAGAGCAGAAATGTACTGCTCGTGGCAATAAGTATTTGACAGCTGCAGTACTCACCTGTCAGCTGCAGTGCCTGAACAATCCATCCTGAGGGGAGGATTCCTCCCTATCTCATCCTGCTCCAGCCCTGCTCAGCCGTTCATCCTGGAGCCTTCCAAACCCCTTTTCTGGCTGATTACAGGAAAAGCAGCTCTGGGGTTCCCAGAGCTCTGCAGGGTGCTGGAGCTCAGCCTTGGCTGCAGCAGAGCTTTCAGCAGCTGGAGGATGGCAGGGTTTCTGTACCACTGCTCCTTCTGAGTGGCACTCACCACAGGGACACAGGGACACAGAGCCAGCTGTGGGACTGAGCTGTCAGTCAAACCCCAAAATCAGCCCTGGCAACTTGATACCAGAGCTATGGCTCAGTCCTGGAGAAAGGAGGAACTTTGAGCAGTATTTAGGATACTCTATCAGTTTACACAGGCAGAAAGATCATTGATAGGCTGTGATAATAATAGAAAATATTTGCAACAATGAGAAAGGACTAAAATTAATTTCATAAGGTTGAAATATCACAGAAATGAACACTACACCTAAAGCAGTTTAATCTGGGAAAAGGGACAGTTTTATTCCCACTGGAATGTTCTAAGTGGTCACCTAATTAGTAGTCTCCCATTGATAAATCATTAATAACATATAAATCTATAATGGGAAAGCAGGAGGGAGAATCAGATCTGTTCAACTGACAATATGCAATACACTGGTGTGTGCTGGCTCTGGATCTGGTCTGTCTCTATGCCATGTATTAAAGCTGAGATTTCCAAATATAATCCGGGGGGTTCTGGATGCTTTTGCCATCCCAAACATCTTGATTTGCAGTTACATTCTTCAGGAAAACCCAGAAAGGAAGGAGTCAACGTTTGGTTGCCAGAATGGAAGCAGAGACCTGTGTACACACACTTATATACACAGCTTGAACTTATTTCATACTGCACACAGCAGTTGCAGAGAAAAGACTGAGGCAAAGTGAAGGAAACCTAAACAGCTGACAAATAAACACAGGGTGATGGATTCAACTCCCCAAGCAGCATGAATGCTTTCGATGCCATAAATTAACTTCTGCCCCTCCTAATGCACAGATTAACTACAGCAGCAAACAACAATACAGAAGCCTTTTAAAATAAAACGAAAATGAAAACCAAATCACACATTACTTAAAAATAATCTGTCTGGAGATGAATTAAAACATTTGTGACTCTGAAGCAGAATTGATACCTTTATTTCCAGCATCTTCAATTAACACCCCTAGGAAATTTAACAGAGTTAAATCAATGTTCTGGAGGGTGTGCTGGATCCAGGGAAGCAGAGCCTGGGGCACACCAACTGCCTCCAGTCTTTAGTAGCCTCCAAGAGCTTAAAGACATCAGCAATTTTTACTTGCGTCTTGAGGATATTACTCACAAATGTACACTGGCTTAGCTTGGTAAATTCTAAGGGCATTTATAGCATGCCTAGAAATTAAATCAAAGCTAAAAAAAGCCATTTGTTGTGTGTCAAATCACAAGCAGCCTGCTGGGCTCAGATGGGAAATGCTCTGTGGTTCTCCAAGGAACTTTCTGGGAAAACCAAACGCTGCTGGGATGGAAGGCAGGACTGAAACACCACTCCAGAACAAAAAACACCACTCCAGAACAAAAAACACCACTCCAGGACCAAAACCAGACACCACCCCAGGACTGAAACACCCCTCCAGGACTGAAACACCCCTTCAGAACTAAAAACACCACTCCAGAACAAAAAACACCATTCCAGAACCAAAACCAGACACCACTCCAGGACCAAAACACCACCCCAGGACTGAAACACCCCTCCAGGACCAAAACCACCCCTCCAGGACCAAAACACCCCTCCAGGACTGAAACACCACCCCTGGACCAAAACATCACTCCAGGACCAAAACCAAACACCACCCCAGGACCAAAACACCACCCTAGGACTGAAACAAACTGGGGAACACAGGGCAAGAGATGGAGGGGCAGCACACAAAGGAATCTTAGCAAAGATACCACCTCAATAATTTGGCAATTAGAGGCTTTAAAAGCCTCTTATTTTTAACCTTAAAAAAAACCAAACCAAAACAAAACAACAAAAAAACCCCCTTATTTTTAACCTGATGCTCTGGTGAGCTGAGAACAGCATCAATTTATCTGGGACAAGAGCTGTAGAGTTTACTTTGATTTTTCTGACATCAGGCTTTGCTTTATGATTCGTTTCATATATTTCTTGGTGATTCCTCAGGTTAATTTTAAATATAAATTAATATTAGTTAGTTTAATCTCCGTTTGGATGCTATTGGAAAGGAGCCTCAGTGTGGGTGCAAGCCCAGCTGTGCCTTGCAGAGGAGGAAAAGGAAGGGGATTGACAGCAGCTCTTGTTGCTCCCAGCCCAGCTCTGCAGATCTCCAACAGCCACAGTGCTTTCCTTGGACCAGCTCCCCTCCTTTTATTAGCTCCTAGCTGCTTTTCTGGGGAAGAAAATCAATGGAAACTGGATTTCTCAAAATATTTGTTTTGGTGTAAAACAAAGATAGCCCAAGAAAAGTACTTCAGGCAGAAATCTCATGACTGAAAAATTAGACTGGTAAGATTTTAAGACCAAGTTAAAAGTTATGGGTTTTCTTGGGTTTACTTTCTTTGGAAGCAACAGAAACCTACAAACTCTTTTTTGGTACAACAATGCTCAGGACCCTTGAGGGTCTCAGCATCACCTTCTGGCACGACTTAAGTCAGGAAAATTTTCATAAATAATTTTAATTATTAGACTTCAATAATTTAGATTTCAAGACACATACACAACATCCACCCCTGAGCTGTAAAAGGTTTAACAGCTCAGACCCCTACAGTCCCAGCAGCAAAAGAGCTCCAATATCCCCTCTATGCCATGGGAGCAGGATATGGAAAGTTGGAGGTCAATGGAAAAACTCTGTGCCATAGGAACTCCATTTTGTTCCATTGTGAAATCACCGGGGGAAAACAAAGGGATGAGTACAAACGCAACCCAAGCAGGGGGTGCAGCACTCAGGGAGCTGCTGCAGCTCCGTGGCTGTGGTGGGAATTTGGGAATTTGGGAACTCTGCTTTGCCCACTCGCAGCACTGTGCAAACGCCATTTACCTGGGCATGGCACAGGGAGCAGACCCAGCACCTGGAAATGTGTCCCACAGAGTCTGGAGGGAGCTGGGGAGCCCTAAAATCCCTGGGACAGAGCAGAACGTGTTCCTTAGCCCTGCCTAGACCTGGGGAAGGTTGGGAATGTGTCCCACAGAGTCTGGAGGGAGCTGGGGAGCCCTAAAATCCCTGGGACAGAGCAGAACGTGTTCCTTAGCCCTGCCTAGACCTGGGGAAGGTTGGGAATGTGTCCCACAGAGTCTGGAGGGAGCTGGGGAGCCCTAAAATCCCTGGGACAGAGCAGAACGTGTTCCTTAGCCCTGCCTAGACCTGGGGAAGGTTGGGAATGTGTCCCACAGAGTCTGGAGGGAGCTGGGGAGCCCTAAAGTCTCTGGGACAGAGCAGAACGTGTTCCTTAGCCCTGCCTAGACCTGGGGAAGGTTGGGAATGTGTCTCACAGAGTCTGGAGGGAGCTGGGGAGCCCTAAAATCCCTGGGACAGAGCAGAACGTGTTCCTTAGCCCTGCCTAGACCTGGGGAAGGTTGGGAATGTGTCCCACAGAGTCTGGAGGGAGCTGGGGAGCCCTAAAGTCCCTGGGACAGAGCAGAACGTGTTCCTTAGCCCTGCCTAGACCTGGGGAAGGTGTGGCCAGGGCTGGACCTGACGTGGCTCTGCAGGACCAGCCTTGGCCCAGAAGCCCAGCCCAGCCTGGGGGGACGAGGTCCGCCTGCCAAAGGCAGAAAAGGAGGCTTTGCTGAGCCCCTTATTCCTGTCTGCAGCTGAGGGAAGAAACCCCAACATTGCCACAGCAAGCACTTGGCTTGCCCAAAGCATGGGAGGTCCTTTCCTCGGAGCAGAGGACAAGCCCAGGAATAATTGTGAAAATAAATACTTCAAAACTTGGCTCTCTTTCTTCACCTCCACAAAAAGGAGCAGTTAAATCCATAACCTGAGTTTCAGACTAACTTTTATAAATTATTTCTCCTCTGCAAGAGTTAAGCAGCATTTCTTTGATCTTTGTGTATGAAATACTTCAACTTTCAGGGTAATCCTGGTCAATGTCCACTCTCATTTTAAAGTATAATTTGTGGTTTCAGTATTCACAATGTTATTTTGATGAAACAGAAAAAATATAATTCATTCAATATTGTTTATGTCTGGTTTGAAGTCCCAGATGTTACAAATTGAAGTTCAGATATTCAGATTTTTCACATCTTTTGGAATTTTAAACTGTGCCTATATGGGACAAAATTTTTACTTCACTGACTGATCTCCTGTTGATTTCAGGGTGATTTGGCTTCTACGTGACAGTAGAAGAGAGAAACTGGCTAAAAGTAAATTCTGTATCATAGTAAGGATTATTTTGCTTTCTCAGTAACATTATCCTGTAAGTATATACAGTATAAACCACATAGCAAAGGAATATTTATATATGAATGATTTCCATACAAAAAGAAACTGATTTTTCCTATCAATGTAATATTACTGTACCACATACATGGGGCTGTCTGAAAAGATGAAACCTGGGGTACAAGGTGGGCGAAACCACTTGGAGCATGGATGAATGGAAAATAAAGAGCTGGAGGATGTTCATGGACTCTAAAACAAAGCAGAGCAACAATTTAAACAAGGATTAATACAAATAGAAGTTTATACTGACAGAAATATTCCCTAATATAGCACATGCCATTTTATATGTAGTAATAATTAGAGAAAAGAAAAAAGGATTGGTTCAACCTTGTAAATAATGGAAGCTCCTACAACATTTTCATGTTTTCCTGCCTTATTAATGATTGTGTTTATAAGATTGGATAAATTGCACTACCTCTTCTTCCCTTAGGAAGAACACCTCAGTTTGAAAGGATAAGCTCTGCAACACCCCTCATGCAAACAAGGACTGGCCAAGGACAGAGCAGTGTCCTGTTTGGGAATGACTTCACTGCACCCCTCCAAAATAAAACTGGGCTGAGAAAACAGAGAATTCCTTCAGGTACAAACCAGTATTTTATTTGTAGCAGCATTCATCTCATCTATTTTGAACAGCCAGAAATGCAGAAGGACATCCCCAGAGCCCAGAAAGGAGAACAGCTCTGAGGCCACGTGAGCCTTTGTCACCAGAAAATGAATTCTCCCAAGAGGCACCAACAAAATTAGAAATAGGTGGCAAAGATAAAGCCAATTAGATGCTTATAAAGTACAGCCCCATCCACTATCTCTGCTCCTTCCCAGCAGACAGCCCCATCTGGAATTTATTCTCAGGATGCTGCCCACAGGTCCAGCAGTGCCCGTTTCACACCACGGAAGGGCTGCGAGCTCCGAGCCCGCGGATTTCCCAGGGATGCACTAATGTGTCAGACTTGTAAAATAGCTCTTAGAGCTGCAGCTCCATTTAGAGAAGGAGGAAACTCACTTTAAATACTTAAGGCTTTAATATCTAGTCCATTACTCTGCAGAAAGGTCTTGTAAAGAGTCAATTATGGGATACTTCTGATTCGATCCACATGCAAGGGAAATCCGCTCCTTTGCCTTTAAACCTCAGGACTAAGTGTCCTGTTTAAATAATTAGTGACACTTTTTCTTTGATCAAATTGATTCACATTGTTATTCTTTTATGTTAATTTAAAGCTTAATCCATGTAAAATCCAAGACAGATCTTAATCCATCATTCAGAGGGCTTTTACAAAAAGGCACTGTGGTGAGATTGTCCAGAAAACACGACAGGTTAAAGACAGTAGTGAACCAAATTGAAGTAAAATGCTAAAATGCCCTTTTTTCTTCTTTTTTTTTTTTTTTTTGGCCTTCTAAAAACCTGTGAATGACCAACCCAGTTAATAGCAGTAGCAGGGTTACAATTTGGAAATAATTGTGAGTGGAGACACAAAGCTGGCAGCTGCTCCAGCACAAACCCCATTCTCCAGCATGTTTAATAATGAAGCCAAAATCTGGGCGTCTCCTGCTATTAAAAATGTGCTAATAATGGAAAATATTTTAAAATAAACTGCAGTTACTTTTACTTATATTCATGTTTTCTCCTCAAAGCTTAGTTGCCCAGGTTACAGGGAAGTTACCAGCAACAAAGTTGGAATGGTTTTCAGACAGAGCTTGTTAAGGTGCTCAGCCAGTAGAGTATGTAGGAGAAAAACCACTTTCAATATTTATAATTTCCATACTTTGGTAATATTTCTATAAATCTACAAATGAGAGGCTGATAATACAGTTAGCTCTATAAGTGCATAAATATTTAAGTTTTGCCCAAGCCCATAAATTCAAGAGGCCTTGCCAACTCTTTACTTGCTGGACACATTCAAATAATCCAAATTAGTATCTCAAAGCTGAGGTAAAAATTCATTACAATCTTACTGGAAAGTGACCTGATCATTTCTGGATATCAGTTATATTCTAACCATAACATTTCAGATGTTTTTGTGTTTTCTGATAATAATTAAAGACTTGTGCTTCTAGACAGCAGCACTGCTGCTAAATGAGGCATAGATGAGGCACAAGAGATACTTTGCTAAAACGCTGCTGGATGTGTCTTCAAAACACTCCACAGAGGATTTAAACCCTCCAAGTATCTTTCTAAAATATTACTGCAACACTGCAGAGGAAATAACAACAGCAAATATTCCACAATAATAAAAATTTACAAAGTCAAGGCAAAGAAGATGACTGTTTTGTTTATCTCCATGACAAAATCCTCGAGCAAAATTATTTTTCTAGAGTGACAAATTGAAGGTAATTGCTGCAAAATTCCCACTTGGGGATGAACAGCTGGGTCTGGAGGACCTCTGCTGTCCAGGGACTGTACAGCCACACACTCCCAGCAGCAGCCCTGCTCTGCAGCCATGGGAACAGCCTTGCCTTGTCTTCAGCAATTCCTCTGGCTGTACCATCACTGTGAAATTGCCAAAATTAATTCATTTAGCTTAATAAACTCACTACTTCTGTAAAAGAGTGGCTCAGCCATCTATGATTTATAAAGTTAGAGACTCTGTGAGAATTGCCATAGGAATATTTGGATTTACCTGCTTAAATTTGCACACAGGTCATGAAACTTGGGGACTTGTGGATATTTTCCTTTCCCAGTTTCAAATAGAGTGGAGTGAAAAGAAATTTCCAGGTGACACTGGGGACACCAAAGCACTGAAGATCCAGCAGATCCAGTGTGGTCCCATCAGACACAGCAGCTCCAGCCTGGTGAGCCGCACCCTGGTGAATCCAGCTGCAGAGAAAACCTTCCCAGGTTCCTTCTGCACAGAACAACCTCCATCTTCCGGGAGAAATCAAAACACACGGGAGCTGGAGAAATGGGATGAGCCCCAGGACAACTCAAATGGCACAAAACCCCTGGGATCCACCCCCCACTGAGTGACTGGCACAGACACAAGTCCCTCTTATGTACAAGAGAAATATAACAGTTATGGCTACAAACGTCAGTAAGGAAAAGAATGCCTTGCTATTAAAGCAACGAGGCATTTTAGGGAGCATGAGAAAGGTAAGGATTTTATTCTGCTCTTTAAGCTTTGGAGAGATTCCCCTGTCTGTCCCATGCTGAGCCCTGGGCATGCAGAGTTCATACACAATCAACAGACTTCTAAAAGCAGCTGGGGTATAGTCTAATCTTGGTTAAGCTACTAATTTTCCTTTATTAAGGAATAGATTTGATTTTTCAGGAGAAGCTGGCCAGCAGAATGCTGCCCCAGCACTGCTGAGTGCCACGTGAAGGGAGGCTGCCCAAGGCACTGCTCTGTCCCCTCCCTCCGTGTCCTGCCCTTGACAAGTATTCTCCTTTTAGAGCTATTAAATCTTGGCAACATCCACTGCAGTTCCCACTTAAGCTGAAGTAAGTACATGTACAGAAGGGCTCTGTCAACATATCTGGAAAGATGTTTGGATTAACTAACAAAACCTATTTCAAATCTCAGATAATAAAATGTCCTCCTAAATCCTAATTGCAACTTTCATCTCGTGTCTTAGGCCGGGCAGCAGCTGATGTGCCGATACAGATCAAGTGTTTAGTTTGATAAATGCGGCTTACGGGGCTCTGGTATTGCTGACTGACAGAGTAGCTGAATAGGATCCAGCCCTCTAAAGGTGATTATCTGCCTAAAGAAGGAAGAAGATGAGCACAGGACAACCTTGTTTGTCATTTTGTGCACTTAATCAGACAAAGCTCATAATGCTAAGAGCTTCTCTATGCTATCAAAAATAAAACACAAGCAGCTTTCAAATAAATTACACCACCATTTTACAGAGGGGGAAATCCATAAGCATGAGTTACAGAATTATCTTTTAGTTGCTGTTTTCCAGCAGAAGAACTTGGAGCTGGAACATTAAATCATATTCCCAGAGACTTTTCCTTACACTGCTGAGGTTGCAGCCAAACCTCACTGTACAGGACACAAAAAGCACTCTACACAAATCTCACTATACACAAAAAGCAGCTTTTTTGTTTTAAACAAGATGTCCAGGTAGAGTGACTAGTTAGATAACAAGATCTGTCCTTCAGGTTAAATTGCTATCTAAAAGAAACAGAAATATAATGTTCTTTCCAGGAAAATACCCACCCACTAATACCCCTATTCTGTACTGACATAACACCAGGGGTATGTGGGCATTGCTTTGGCTTTGAGTCTGCATGAAAAAAAAATAATAATAAATGCAAGAATAAAGCAATTCCAGTGTAATCTGGCAAAGTGGTGCATTTCTCACTTATGGATTTCATTTACACAGCTTTATGTTTAAAGCAGGTCAGTGAGCAGTGTCCTGTTACACCTTCCTTTCAGTTTGTTTTATATGACAAAGAAAAGAACAATTTATTTTCCTGAAGGTCTTGTGACTTTCAAAAGGGAAAATCTGGGAAGGGAAAAAAAGAAAATTTACTCCTGGTTCTGCTTTAAGGATAACACAAAATCCACAGCTCTGTCACCAATTTCTATATGGTAAAACATCTGTGATATTTACTTCACAGTACTTTAACAAAGAAATTAAACTTAAATTAAATTCAGTTAAATACTACTATAAATACAAATGTGGTATTAAAAGCAGACTTGTTCAAACTACATACAAATAAACAGAATTTTCACTGGGGAGTTCTCCACCATTTAAATGAAAAAACAAAACCTCTAAACTGAAGAAGCAATAAAGGTGACTAAGGAACACAGTTTTAATACTAGTGTTTGAAAAAATTATAGGAATCAAAATCTCAATTGAACTGGGTTCAATCCTGAAAAAAATATACATTTGGAATGGCCAATAACTTGTTACTGGCCACTGATGGCAACTAATGTTATTCTCAATTTTATCCCAATGTAACAGCAATTCAATTCTTATTTTCATAATGAAACACAAAGTCTGCACTTTTATACAGCAAATATCTATAATTATAAATATACTTCATAGAGAAAATATTTAAGCAGACTAAATTGTGAAGAGAAGGGCGTTTTCTATAGAGGATGTGAGCAGGCTCAGTGACAGGAGTACTCAGTGCCAGGGCCAGTGCTGACACTCAGAATTGCACTTTTTGGTCATTGATATCACAATAAACACATTTCAGTTGCCAATCACATTTTCCATCTAATTATTTCCAGTATCACTGATTCCTAATCATTTCGTAGCTGAAAGGTTTGGATTCTCCACTCTGTCACTCCAAACAATTTCCAAGTGTCCTGTGATCACGCCTAATTCTCCACGTAAACCATTAGCAGGATAAAGTTATAGCTGTAATGGTATTTGTCCTGCTCTGAACGTTCCCAAACTGTTTTCTCTAATCCTTTAGGAAACACCATAATGAGGCTCATCTAATGCCTTCGACTAGTTAGGAAGGCAAACTCCAAGATTTAGCTCCTCAGTCTGTCTCTAAATCTTCTAAGTGAAAGATGATTTACAGTTAAGCTATGAAAAATGTGACCACTCTCAAGTCTGGAAAGTCTCAATCTGATTGCAGGAACTTCAATCCCGAGGAGAGACTGAGTGTCCCTCACTGGAGACTGCCTGACTTAGGGAATCAGCAGCTGGTGTGAAACATTCATTAACTTATAAAAGCTTTATAGACTTGTCTGAGCTTCTATTAGGGGAAAAATGGTCAGCTTTTGTACTGAAAACACTGATCTGAAAGGTGAAGTTTACAGCTTCTGTGCTGGAGATCTAAACAACATGTTTCTCTGTCTCACTTTCAAAAATGTTATAAAATCAAATAAACCAGAAATCGTTATTGTGAGAAAAAACAGAGTCATCTCAATACATTAGGACAAACATCTAGAGAAATTCAAAGAGAAAGTGGGGTGGTTCTTGTTATGATGAAGCCAAATCCCCATTCTTTGGGAACTGAATCCAAAGGGTCTGAAGAACAAAAGGATAGGACCGACCTTAGAGAAGCCATAAAACATTTATGAAGACAAGACTGCATTCTGTTTAGGATTTAAAGCAAAGATTTAATAACTAATTTCACAGTGAGCAAATCAGGAGGTGAGAAGAGGAATGGGATCTATGAAATTCAATTAAAATATAAATTTCTTTGCAGCAAGCTTTTGAAAGTTGATGTTTGTCTTTTGCCTTGTCAGAGACCCTCCATCACACTCCAAGCTCCATCCCCTATCAACTCAGGGTCTACTCAGCATTCCCAACCAGGCTGGAATTTACAATACAGCTCTGCCCAGTTAAAACAACACCAGCTGATCCAAATTAATAAAACTCAAGTCTCCAATAAACCAGTAGAAGCTGTTTTGTTAAACAGAAATTTTCATTTCATAATTAACCCCTGTGCAGGGCAAAAAAGACAAAAGTGAACCTGCAGCCAACTCAAAGGAGCAGAACTGAAGAGCTGAATTTAATATATCAAGGCCAATATTGACCAAAATATGTATTTAAAGAAATGGATTTCAAAAATCTGATAAATATATAAAAGCTTTGAAGTAAAACAGCCTAGGGAATATGCAAATGACATCTCTGAAAGGAAATTTGGGGTTGATCCTAAAAACCACTCCTAATTAGAGTAAAAGAGGACTATTTCCTTGCAAAAATATTCTTCTGTCTTAAAGTTCTGTACACTGAGCAGGAATTTTATTACCAGTTTGATGGCCCAACAATAATCACCTCAGGGTATGAGCAACTCTGCTCAGGCTGACACCACTGTGCAGAATTCAAACCTCTGCTCCCCTCCTCATCCAGAATAATGAAATGGCTGGAAAGAAAAGCAGAGTCTCAGAAAGGAAATTTTGAATGGTTTAGAATGGAGGTGAATACACATCCAATGGATTTATTTGGAAAACTATTTGGAACAGCCACAAGTTCCTCATATGGAAATGAAAATTAAAGAAAGATGAAAGCATCCAAGTTTAGTGCCCATTTTGCCTTGCTCTAAGAACACGTTCCAACAGAAATCTGGGACAGGAGCTGTTTCATGGGCTGTTCACAGGGCCCAGCTTTGTGCAGTGCTGGCTGGTCTCAGCTGGTACCAGCACACCTGCTGAACCTTTATTCTCCACTTCATGTTCACTCGGGGAATGAGAGTTTGGGGTTCCTTGCTGTGCCAACACTGCAGAGGTGATTTGAAAAGGTTATTTATTTCAGCAACTCCTTTTCAATGACCAGCATTTACTGTGGGGCTGCTCTGGGCTTTTGTCTGCTCTGCTGTGCTGATCCAAAGGAGTTATTTGCAACTTGCTATTCAGAGAAGCTGTGAGAGGCTTAATTTAACTAAAGATGAAATGAAAGCATCTCCTGTGGCACTGGGTGTGCCCAGGACTGGCAGCTGGGCACTGTTATGTGCCATTGCTTTAGCACATTGATGGGATCAGTTCTGGAGGAAATCAGCCCCAGAAAAGCCCCTGCAGTGCTCAGGGTGTTCTCAAGTCCTGTTTTGATTGCTCTGAATGCAGCACTGACAGTCCCAGCCCAGGCTGAGGTGTGACTCAGGCAGGGCCAAATGAACACCTCCAACAGCCAGGAAAGCTGGCAATTGCTTATTTGTTCTGCAAAATAGATTCAAAGTGTGCTTTGAACTTCCCTGGGCTGTGAATGCTGACCAGGAAGAACGTGAGAAAGGGAAGAGAGAGCAAACAAATCCCATTTTCTGACTTCCAGCTCCATTGTCCTCAGTGGTGCTTTCCCCACCTGTGCACTGGGAACGACTCCAGATTTAAGCAGAAGTTCCTTTCTGCCATGAAAAGTTTCATCCATGGTTTGATCTCATCACAGCGTTGTCAGTTTACCCACAGCCCACAGCAATAAGTAATGTGCATTTACTTTATAACTATTTCTATAATATTTCAGATTTTTAGGGGGGAAAAGAATTCTGATAAAAGGTAGACATGGCATTATTGTTCTCAGCAACAACTCCAATGAAAAATAATGTAAAACTGTCAAATAATAAGTACAGAAGCTGCCTATGTTTGCCAGAGACTCATTTTTTTCATCTCCTATCTCTGACAATACAAATTATTCCCACAATCTTCAGAGAGAGGAGGGCAAACAATATAAAATATTCACTTACAAGCAGCTTATATTTTGCATTATAGTGCCATTTACAAATATTTGACTATTGCACAAAATTTTACAGGATTCTGTCCAAACATATCTGGTAAATCATCTGCTTATATGTAAAGCTACAGCGCTAATCTTATTAATGCTTAATATTCCCTGCTTTGGCTTTATAGACAGAATATCAGTGATTTAGAGTTAAGTAAATAATTGTATTTCTGTAAGCATCAGAGTGAAAATCTCAGAACCCTGGCAGACCAGAATGCTCTGTAATACCAAAGAGAAAAATCAGTCCTATTCGAAAAATAAGTTTTAAAATATATATTTCCAGGTTGCAAATGGAAGAAAAAAATCAATTTTTTTTTCAACAGCGTGCTCAGCTTTTATGTTATTAATTGGCTAGAAGTTCATTTAGATCCTGGGGCTGGGTGGAAATAACACCAGTGTTCTGCTGCCACCTGCAGCTGAGCCAAGAGGCCTCGTTTCTTCAGCAGCAAGCCAAGTGTGGCTGAAGTTATGTATGATGTTCAACAATTAATATTCTATCCAGGCTTATTATCCCCAAATCTGGCAAATGTTATTATCTTGCATGAGTGAAGAGAAAACTTGTGAGAAATTCTAAAGGCTGATGCACCCACTTGAGCGAGTTAGGAGAATAAAGGCATTAAATCATTGAAGAGTATGAACGTTTGTCAATTAATGGAATATTCAATACTTGCAGAAATAATTTCAAACTTGTCTCTACTTAATATTTAAAGTATTTTCACATGCTGCAATGCTTCATTTTGGTCTTCCCATATGGAAACCAGGACCAAATAAAAGAAAATATAAGAATGTATTGCTCTTCTGTGTGGGCCTGACAAAAAAAGCAACACAAAAATCAAATTCTGTTTCTTCAGAGCAAGCTATTAACAAAAAAAGATAAAGAAGTAAACCCAAAGTTTAAAACATGCTGTGTTTTAAACCTGTAAGTTTTCAAAAATCAATGTATTCACTACTTGTTATTCTTATCATTTCTACAAGCTTTGGATCTGTTTAGCCTGTCATTAATAAAACACTCCAAATACTTCTGGAGCCATCACAAACACACTTGTCACAACTCCTTGTGCTTTCCTTGTCACCACAATCTTTATAAATAGTTTCCTGAGATTACAGGTCATTCCTCCAGGAATGAGGCAGCAGCAAAGATCTATTACAGCCTCCAACCACATCCTGATCCCTTTTTCTGGGTGTGTTATTTCTAAATATTTATTAACATCCAGAAGTCACCCAGCCCTGGATCTGAAGTGACAAGTAAGACTTCACACAGCCACAGAAATTAAATGAACAACCTCCCACTCATCTTTCAGCATTGTGTAAAATGCTCCTAATTTCTCAGTCATTTTTAAAATAAACAAAGCCATTGCCAAGAAAGACGCTTAAAGCTGGAGATTAAACCAGAAACTTTCTGTAACAGATTTGAATGGTCAGTTCTGAACGGCTTAAATTCTTATGGAGTTTATATAGAATGAAAGTCACTTATATACACATATCTATGTGTATATAAGATATAAAGATGTTCCCTAAAGCAATGATTGACTGCATATCTGTGTGTGTGTTTGTGTGCACACATATGAATCTATTTTTAAAATAAAAGATATAAAGGTATTGCCTAAAGCAATGGAAATCCAAGGTGTGAACAGCCAAAAAAATTAAACAGGTCATATCCTGATAACTTATCACATATTGCTTCTGGAAGATCTTGAAGTCAAATAAACAGATATCAATATTAAATCAGAGGAGTAGGTATGAAAATGCAAACAAAGCATTATCTTTTGAAAAAATTATTTTATCCCAGTAGCATGAGTTTGAGCATCAGCACAGAAAATGTGCCATTTCCATCTCCTCAGAGCCAGGGAAGGGCGGCTGCCATGCTACCTGTGACTGCCAGGGCCTAGATGCCTGCTGTCATTCCCTCCTGGATCTCTGCTGTCATTCCCTCCTGGATCTCTGCTGTCATTCCCTCCTGGATCTCTGCTGTCATTCCCTCCTGGATCTCTGCTGTCATTCCATCCTGGATCTCTGCTGTCATTCCATCCCAGATCTCTGCTGTCATTCCCTCCTGGATCTCTGCTGTCATTCCATCCTGGATCTCTGCTGTCATTCCATCCCAGATCTCTGCTGTCATTCACTCCCAGATCTCTGCTGTCATTCCATCCCAGATCTCTGCTGTCATTCACTCCCAGATCTCTGCTGTCATTCACTCCCAGATCTCTGCTGTCATTCCATCCTGGATCTCTGCTGTCATTCCATCCCAGATCTCTGCTGTCATTTCCTCCTGGATCTCTGCTGTCATTCCCCCCTGGATCTCTGCTGTCATTCCATCCCAGATCTCTGCTGTCATTCCATCCTGGATCTCTGCTGTCATTCCATCCTGGATCCCTGCTGTCATTCCATCCCAGATCTCTGCTGTCATTCCATCCTGGATCTCTGCTGTCATTCCATCCCAGATCTCTGCTGTCATTCCATCCCAGATCTCTGCTGTCATTGCCTTCTGGATCTCTGCTGTCATTCCCTCCTGGATCTCTGCTGTCATTCCATCCTGGATCTGTGCTGTCATTCCATCCCGGATCTCTGCTGTCATTCCATCCCGGATCTCTGCTGTCATTCACTCCCAGATCTCTGCTGTCATTCCATCCCAGATCTCTGCTGTCATTCCCTCTGCTGTCACTCCCTCCTGGATCCCTGCTGTCATTGCCATGGCAGTCATGGCAAGCCCCCTGGCACAGGCTCGCAGAGATCAAAGTCAGCTGGTGTCAGTATCAGCACAGCGCTGGCACCAGTGAAACCAGATCCTTGTTCTGTATCCCCAAATGCAGGAATTACAATAGATCATGTGATGGGATTGACAACACAATGCTCTAACAACAAAACCATCAGGCAACATTTGCTCATTAAATTCCAGGAGGATGCCATGGCTGGTCCTGGCACGCTCTCCCATAGCTGTTCCTATTGATTTTGCAGCTTTCCATTTTATGAAATAATACATCTCCTCTCAGTGTGTGTGTGTGAAACTCATCACTTCTGGTAATGTCATCAGCCATGAATTATTGCTGTGCTACATGGAGACTTCTTTCAGAGTTTCTTTTGGCACTTCATGTGCTCACTTCCACTTTCTGTCTGAAGCATTGCAAGATCATTAGCTAAATCTGGAATGCAATTGGAGAACATGCAGGCTGACAGAAGGATCTGAACCATAGATTCCAGAGAGAAAAATAACTTCTCAGGCAGATATCCTCATTGCTTGAAATATCTGGCACAGTGTTCCCTGGGAAACCACTCTGGCTGAAGGCCACAGCAACTCACATGAACTCACGCTGGGTTTACTGCAAATTCTTGATAGCAAAAAAATGCACACGTCTGCTAACAATCAGAGCTGGGCATTATACCATCCTGTAATGCAATTCTGTGCACCCAAAGAGGATAAAACTATCCTGCCCCTTCTTAGCCATGGCTGAGGAGGAATTTATCCAGGTACACTGCAAGAACAATGAAGCTTTTCCCTCCAGAAGGGAGTTTCAGGTTCTGAGTGGTGCCCGCACGCTGGCAGAGCAGATCTGAGTGTTCTTATCCTGACACACACCAAAACCAGCCCAGGGATGCAGAGTGACTGTGCAACTCCTCCCTTCTCTTGGTCATTTCTTTGTATCTCCTCCCATGGAACCTCTCCAATGAGTGACCTGCTGAACAGGTCACAAAAGAGCTGCCAGTGCCAGATTTTCCAGATCAGGTGAATACCTGGAGAGCTCGGTGTGACTCTCAATCCCAGCTGAGAAGTGCAAAGCACACTCACATCAGAGGCAGCACTACCTGGGCCCTTCATTAGGAGGTGCAGAGCTGTCAGACTGCCCAGGCCTCTCTGGGGATGGATCTAAATGAATTATTCAGCAGAACATTGCTGAGCTGAATGGTTTTTTGATGGAAAAACAGGGGAAAAAAAAGTTGGAACTCTAGGAAGCATCAAAAAGAAATAAGAAAAAGAGCAAGGAAAAAAGAGCCTGAGCTCTCTCTGCTCTGACTGTCATGCTTGGAGCAGCCACTGGCACTTCCTGGATGGTCACTTCATTAACTAATTGGTTCATCATTTTAAAGCTGAAATGCTCTGTGCCTGGACAAGTTCTGCTTTTGTACTTTTCTAATTCCTTCATCCTTTTAGTGGCTTTAATGCAATTCAGTGCTGACTCAGTTCATGCAGGAGAGATGCAGTTTTAGTTTGGATAGGAATTAAGAAACTCTCCAGTAGCAGCAAGTTTTTCCTTCCTGCACAAAATGCTTTTTCCCTCTAGCATGCCATCCTTCCATTGTGCCCCTAATCAAATAAACTGATGAAAGTAAACATCTGTAATTCAGGAGGCGTTTGATCACTGCATCTGAAGCCAGGGGTTCTTTTACAAGTGAGCTGCCCTCTCCCAGGGTGGGACACGTGATTACCCAAGTCCTGTTGTTCCAACAGACATGCTTAAACCACCTATTGTGTGTTCTCTCCATAATTCTATTTGTGGTTTTGTTCTGTCCTGGCTCCTGCTCTGTGAGCTCCTGCCTCCCCTAATCCTCTTTAAATGAATGAGACACAGTTCTGAGGCCCAGAGATCTTGTTATCAACAATTACCAATTTCTGCCTTTTTGCAACACTTAAGGAATCAAAGGTACAAAGAGGATATTAAAGATCTTTCAAATACATGAATCAATAAGCCATATTGGATTAAAAGAATTTATCAGCAACCCTTTCATAAATCTGGAAGCATTAAAACTAAGAAATATTACAGTGACCCCAGGTTAAGTACAATAAGGAGCAGAGCTGATGAAACATGGCTAATGATTGTGTTTGAAACACACACACACACAGGGGGCTGGAAAGGCACTGGAGGTTGGTCCCCACACCATTATTTTCATTGTGCTGCTACATCATGAATGTTCCCAGCCCACGGAACAAAAGAAAGCAAAAAGCCCATTTTTTGTAACAGAAAGACTCAAGAAATGTGAGGGCCCTGCAGAGGCTGGTTCTAAAGCATTTTGGCCACTTAAAAAAGAATATTTCCTTGCTACCAGCCCACACCAGCTCCATTTGTGTTATTGATGAGTTTTGAATCATCAGAGAAATCCACATTTCCACACATTGTTTAGAAAATACCTGGCAAGGAAAAGCAAAGCCCCCTCCCCACCATGGTTAAACCTGCAGGGAGAAGGAGGAAAGGAACTTTATTAAAACTAAAGTAATCCAGTGGCACTTTCATAATTTTGATAACCCACTAAGTTTTCTGTTGGTAATTCTGTAGCAAAACACAGGTGTGTTTTATAATGCACAGTGCGATCAAAGTCAAAGCTGGGGAAAAAACCCTCTCTTCAAATGTCAAATGTTTTTCATATTTGATGGAAATTTGAAAAAGATCAGAATAATAAAATTTACATTGAATTTGGGACGCTACAAAAAGTATAAAAACTCCCTTCCATTATAAAGAGAGTTTTGGTTTTGTGTCAGTTATTTGATGTCCAGAAAGTCTCATACCACCTCCACCTCTACTGATTTAATTTATTTAAACAAACCACTGCGGGATTACTGAAATATATATTTGCTCCATTTCAATGAACATCTAAGCACCATGTCCCTACAATAATCATATTAATTCCAGAGATAAATATTTTATAGCAAGACCTTACTAGAAAGTTAGTATATTAACAATATTCTTTACTCAAACTCAAGAGACAAATTAATATCCACTCTATGCTGATACCACACATAAAAGGTACTTAATTTAATTGGAATAGCTAGTCGAGTAAAAGGAAAAAAAATATTAAAGACTGCATTGGAATACTAACACCCTTTTACAGCCCACAGTATATTTACTTCTTTACTGCCTTACTCTGATGGGTTTATTTTCTTTTCTCTATGTGCAACCTTTACCTCTAGGTTGGATTTGAGAGATTAGAAAGTGGATGGAAATTTTTCATTGAAAGGAGCCAAATCCTGAAAGTCCTTTTAACTGAATAATACTAATACTAATAATAATACTAATACTACTACTAATAATAAAAATAACTTTTTAAAAGCATGGGCAGACCTGCATGAGTATTGGACAGCCTCTGACAGTGCTTTAAGGTGACAAGAATTTAAAGATTCAGGTACCCAGAGAACCAGGTTAGGCAGCTAAACCCAATCAGCAGTTTAATCCCATGCCCTGCCTCTAACAGGGTCCAGCATTATTTGATTCAGAGTCACACCTGAGGTGACAGGGGTGACAAAACTGAGGTGCCCAGTCCTGGATCCCCAATAACAAAGTGGATAAACTGGGACCAGTTCAGCAGAGGGGCACCAGGAAGGGCAGTGGAGGAGGGAGCCTGGGAAAGGGCAAGTGCCAAGGGGGGCAGAGCAGCACACCCTGGCACCCCCAGGGCTCCTGAGCAGCTCCCCATGGATGGGCTGGCTGGGCCAAGGGGCTGCTCAGGAATTAAACAGGAGGAATTCTCACTGCATTGCAGGAAACAAACCAAAAAGTCCTCTCTGAGAGAACGACTGAGCAGTGCAACAGCCCAGAGAGGCAGGGAAATCTCCACCCTTCCTCAAAAGTTGGGGGGATTGGAGAAATTCCCAAGCAAGCTGGTCTGAATTAAATGCTGCTCTGAGCAGGAGGCTGGACTATGGGTCTCCCAAGGTCTCTACCAACTTGAATAAAGCTGTTTTAGGTCAGACTCAACATCCACCTGAATCCACAAGACCATTCTTCTGAGAAGAAGCAACCAGGAAAAGAAAAAAATCAGGACAATTATAATGACTCATAACCCAGATTCCAGTTTATGGATTTCCAGAGCTGGTGGGGTGTTTATTCTCTATTAACATCTTGTTTTCACTTCTTGGAATAATTAAACCAATTCTTGTTGCAGAGCTTTCTTCCATGAGTATTTCTAATTGCTTTTGGAATCCATTTACGCACAAGGCACATGTCACAACCTGCTCCAAGGAGTCACAACTCAATTCAGCAATGCAGGAAAAGTACCAGAGTCTTTCATGTACATCAAACACTTCCCATTCACTGCTGAGCTCATTCTTTTTTTTCCTCATTAGAAACCTTTTTTTTTGTTATTATTTTCAAACAAAGCAATCAAATGTAATCAAGCTTCCAATGACTCTTTTGGAACTGAGGCAGCCGTGATAAAAATGTCCTTTTCAGGTTGTTTTTTTTCTCTGCCAGGCCTCCACACGGGTCTGGCTCTAACCAGAAGGCACCTCCAGCCAGATGAGGCATTTTATTGCTGTGTGGCTCCAGGAGGGCAGGGTCTGCACAGAGGAGCTCATGGCTGTTCAGGATTTGATATCTATGCAATTCTTATTTTGAATATATTATTTCTCACTATGACAGCTCCAGAGAAGAGAGGTTAAGAACAATGAAGGGCTGCCCTCCCTTGTCTTTCAGCAGCTGTTTCTCCTCTTCTGAAGGTTTGCACTAAATTGAACCCTGCATTGTTACCGGAGCTGTCTCCTCCCAAACCTTTCAACACGTGCTTGATGATCCCTCGCTGAGCAACTGCTGCCCTGCTCTGCTGCTGGCTCCACGAGGAGAGCTGGGCTGAGCCTGCCCAAAGATCAAGGCTGCCCATGGAAATCCCTTCCAGCTCCAGGAGCAGCCCAAGCAGGGCTGCCCAGGGAGCCTCTGGAATCTCTCCCAGTGAAGGTTTTTAAGGTGACAAATACCTGACAAAGATGATCTCGTTATATTTGAGCTCACCCCAAACCAGAATGTCTCTGGTCCCATCCTTCAGTGATTTCTGCGCTTGATGGATTCTTCTCCAAATTTTGGCTTCTGTGCACTGTGCAAACAAATTTATTTTTGCTTCCAAACCACTCCATACTCCTGCTCATGCATCAGACTGGAAAGTCTGTACACACCATAAGTGCAGCAAATCCTAACCATGTCTCAAGCTTTATGCAACTCCAGTAGATCACAGGGCTTCTCCTTTTTGAAGATAACACCGGATTTTTGTCTTATTCTCCTTTTAAAAGTATCTAATTACGCTCCATACATTTACCATCCAGGTAAAGACCAATACACACAAGAAAGACATAAGTTTTTTAAACCTAATTCAAAAAAAAATGGCATTTCCTGGGCTCCCTTATTCTACTTGCTGAAGTTTATTTTAAACTATTATAACTTCTACATATTAAAACATTTTTTCTATCTATACATTGAATTTTCAGATGAGCTAACTTGAGAGAGTCACTTTTCCTATTTTATATTTTTTTAAGAAAGCAATGAAAATATAATATTCACAAAGTTTGCCCCAAACCGGAAGGGTTTGATTTGGAAAAATGGAAGATTATTCCAGTTACATCTGTAGAAACTGCTTTAAACTGCTTAAGAAACCTTCTTGAAATTGTCCTAATCATAAGGAACACTTTTAGATGTATTTTTAGACAACTAACAGTTATATCAAGGGGGCAAAATTGGGCATGTTAAGAACAAAATGATGAACTGAACCACGAAGCTCATTGATACTTTCAACAATGCATTCAATGTTACTATAACATATTTTTAATAGAATTTAAACTAAGCAGAACCCCCTGAATACCACATATAAACCTCCACTGGGAGAAATACTCAATTACTTTCTGCATGCATAATACCCCTCCGTAATAATCTTAAACTTCTAGAGGAAAGGAGTTGAAGTTTTTAACCAGGGATTTGGTCACACTTCATCAGTATCATATTTACATGAGCTCAGCCAAACACCAGTGAAAGTTTTACTGTCAACTTACTTTGCATGTTCTGGTATTAATCCACCCAAAGCCCATTGAGGTGCTCCCCGAGGTGCAATCAGCTCTCCAGTGTTGGGAAGGGGGTTTAAAATCGAGCCTAAATGGATTTGCCAAGGTATGGAGTTTGTCCTATGGCAAGTTTCAAATGTGTAACGCAATTAAAAACATTCTGGAGGAGCAGCTCTAGAGATGACAGAGAAATAATACAGAATGTGAAATATGGGAATGCTGTGCACCTGTATGGTTTGTACACATTTAGAAATACATCATAAAAATATAGAAATTCTATCTACAGACAAATCAGACAAGTCCTAATGGATTTAGACACCCTATAGATAAAAGATACAACAGACAATACAAGCATTTAAAGTCCATGTGCCTTTACAAGGGTTGAATGTGTATTTCTATATAGCAACAGCAATTTTTAGTTCTTTAACAATTAGAAATAATCACTGTGTATATGGGAATTTAAGGTCCAAAAAGTAAGTGAATATGAACTATTCTTGAAGTTAGTCCCATAAAGCTGCACATTTTAAAGCCATAAACTTCCCAGTCTATTAGAAATAGAGCACATTTGTATTTTAAGAGGTTTTCCAAGTGCAAGTGTGATTTACATTGTTCAGACACTTCCAGTTATTATTCATTTCCATGAAGGAATGCCCAGGAGATTGGCTTGGAATGATTCATCTTAGACTTGCACCAGTTCTGTACTTTCTGTTTACACCTGTGTCTATGGCAGAGGTTTTGGTCAGGATTTTGTGGGTTTTTTTCCCCCAGAGCTATATTCTCCCTCTGAACCACCTCAACAAGCACCATACCCCTTATTTTACAAATACTGCCATCCTTAGAGAATATTTGAAATATTCTATGCGTTAGCTCTAAAAAAAAATCCATATAGTAGTCAAGAACTATCAAGGTCATTTCCTTTAGATGAGTTATGTTTTGTCTGGATTTTTCAATTTTTTTCCTCTGGCAACATATGGCCAATCAGAATAAGAAAATCCCATCTGTTTGCAATTGGTTTCAGCTACCATGCTTTAGTCTGCTGGTAATATTTTGAATTCTAAGCTAAGTAGGTCTTAAGCTGAGATTTTTATTTTTTTTTAACAGATCTCTACATAGGAGAAGATTCCAAACAAGGTTTAAATCAACAGCCATATTTTGGGAAGTAATTATGATTTTTCATTCTATATTATTATCTGAATAAAAGCTGTTTTTTTACAGCTCATTTTTAGAGCTGTAGTTCTTAAAGATAAAAGCACAGGGGAAGTGACAGCCCCACTCAGGGTGTTTTTATTGTTTATACAGAGCCCAGTAGAGCATTATTTGCTGAGATCAATAACTGTGTGGAATTCTGATTTAAAGCACCACTTGATAACAAAGCCTGGCTGCTGCTGGCACTGGAACCACACTGGACTCGTCCAACCAGCTTGGAGAGAAGTTCCTCTCCCATCATCTCTTCCTGCTAAACAAACACCTGGGTGGGGAAAGCAGCTGATGAACCAGGGCTGCAAGCCTGGGCTACATTTATTTTTGCTGGATTATTTCTAATCCACACCATTCCTCCTTTCCAAAACTCTGCCATTGAGATATCCTTGGAAGTGTTCACATCACCACTTCTAAAGCAGCAAAACTCCTTTTGAGAAACCCAGCCCAAATGACCACGAAATGATCAAATGGGATATTGAATTTACAAAAAAAAAAAAGAGGGCAATATATCCTGTATCTGAGTTTTTATTCACTACAGGGTGCTGCAGCAGATGCTCTGAGAGGTGACTTAGGAGATTTTCCTACTTGCTAAGCAGCAACTAAACCAAGTTGCACATTCACAAGACAAGGAAATCTTTCAGCTTAGTGTCTGATAAGGGAGTAAATAAACCCTACACCAAACAGGAATAATAATCTCAGCATTTCAGTTATGAAACCTACTGTGCATCAAATCATCTCAGCAGTGCCTAGGAGAAAAACTCTGGAGAATAAACACCTGATAAATCATCCATGCAGGGACACAGTTAAATACAAACTCATACAACGTCCACAAGCAAATGAAAATTTCAGGGCAGATTTATTAGCTTGTGGATGTTCCTAATTACTTGAAAAACTATAGGCTTACTACCAATGGTAATAGCAATCTGTAATACGACCCTAAATCTTCGAAAAGAAAGAAGTTGTTTATTGAAGAAATGGTTTCATTTTCTCTCTCCTTTTATTCTTCAATCTTGGAACACAGAGCAAATATCTGGTGGGCCAGGGCAGTGGGCCCTGCACAGCTCTGTTATCCTGTCACTCCCAACAAGGCTTCCTATAAGTATGGACTCAGAGATGCAAAGCAGAGGGCAGAGCAGGGGCTGATTTATTGCACTCAATTATTTTTGTTTAAAAGTTTCCTCTGGGGCACAAGCACGTAATATATTGTACTTTCCATTACCTGGTGCAAATGTAAAACATACCTGAAAAACACATTTCATGCTTATAACATATTAAAACAACAAGTAGGATGTCATGGCATGAGTTTGATAGATTAACTGCCACTTACTAATGTTGTACTATATTAGTTAACAGCAAATTAATATCATCAGGCATATTTCCTCTTTTATACCTAAAAAATATTAGTATGGAACCAGAGATTCCCATAAATTCTTATCATTCAGTTCTAGAAGGGGCTTTTTAATCTAATTTGGGACAAGATAAGCAGCAATTTCTCCATTTCTTTGCAAACCTGTTACTCATTGAAACCCTCTTCTACCTCAGTTACCTTTTGCTAATTAGAAAATTTTTATCCTAAAAGCCCAAAAACCTGCACAGGCATCCCCATGGGTTTTTCACCATGATTCTGCCTGATGCCCACACACACTCCTGGACTTTAAGAAGCAGCTCTTAAAGAGCATTTCAACAATTTGTCCAGAGCTTCCCATAACTGTCCCTGCCATGGGCCTTTTGGCACACACTGATCTACACCAGGGGACAAAGGCTGATTTAAGGCAATCTTAAAAACCTCAGCCATCACAAGCTTTTAGAATTCTCTAAGTATGGCACAGAGAATGCTAAATCATTTTTAAAGAAATCATGAGTAGATACAAAAGCCACAGAACAGAGGTAGGCTCGGGTTGTGTTTTGAATTTTAGGTTTAGTATGGTACTTAAGGTTTAATGTGGAGTGCACAGAGGAAGAATTTGTCTTTTAAATGCTACCTTTCAAGTTTCTTCTTTAGCATGCCATGAAGCATCAAAACAATTGGTATTTGTGTTCTTGTGCAGTCAGAACATCCCTGCTTCCAGCTCCTTTCCAAACCACTTTCACAGGGCTCTGGTGCAGATTAAGTTGTGACAATTTAAACCCAGCAGAGCTGAGATTTGTGCCACTGAAACACAGAGTCATGAAGGGAGAGTCAGCCTGCAGTTCAGTGATGACAAATGAGCTCTAAAGGCTGACATTCCCAGCTTCTGCCAAAAAGAAAAGCAAGAGCATCTTAATTCAAGATGCAATCAACTGCAATCAAACCAAAGAACTGGTTGAGAACCCTCTCATGAGAGGAGCAGGGCTGTGGTAATACAGGGAAATATCAGCTATAAAGCAGAGGAAGAGCTCTAAAGAAGAGCTTGGCTGATGCCCAGAGCCAGCTGGCACAACTGGAAGTGCAGAAAACTAAGCTCTGGAGGATCAGGATTCAGCTTATTCTAAAAATATTAATAATAAGATGATAAATAGAGGAGAAGAGAAAAATTAGTTACATTATTTTGGGCTATAAACCCAAATGCTGAAGTAAGTAAACATGGATCTCTATTAAATCCTTATCTTCATATTTTCCAGATCCAGCCCATAAGGAAGTAAAGAGTGGAGGAAGTGGGTTCAACTAATTAAAAAAGAGGCAGGAGTGCAGCTGTTCCTGCTTAAGCACAGCTTCAGAAAACTTTGTGCAGTTTTGCAACCTTGATCTCCAGGCATTTCACCCCAGGTTCCTTCAGAAGAGGATGAAGACCTTGAATAATGCTGTAGAACACAGCTGACCTTTCAACCAGAGTATCTTTTGTGGGTTTTGTTTTGCTTAAATTAGGAAAATGTTTTTTTTAAAGAATTTTTTAGGGGGAAAACCCTTGGTATATAATAAAAGATAGAATTAGAAAGCAAAAGTGTTCTGGTAAAATTTTATTTAAATATTTTGGAGTGCTAAGCTAAAACTGGAATATAGATCATATTGCTTTTAGATTATTTCAAACAATAAAAAAGAATGACTGGGCCTGGTTTATTTAGAATCTAAGGAGTGTTCTCAGTGCAAAGGGGGAAGGAAGAAGTTCTGTGCTGGAATCCTAAACGAGCAAGTATCAAAAAACTAGTGAAATGTGCAGCCCAGTGAAAGGTTCAGCATCTAATGATAAAAGCACAGCAGTGGTTCAAAAGCAAACAAATCCTGCTAGAATGAAAAATCAATGAGCTTTGAGAAATTGTGACAATGAAAAGGTCCCTCTCCCTGTGAGATCAAGTGGAGCAGCCCCATTAGCAGAGCAGCCATCTGCCTTTTCCTGCTCCCCACGTCCTGGACCACCACCCAGGCTACTTTCTCCTTCATCAATACAAGCACATTCCCAGTGGAGCAAACAGGCCCAAAATTTAGGGGAAAAAAGAAAAATAATTGATCTGGGGTGACACAGAAAGGTGCCAGCAATCAGCCCTTAAAGCCAAGCCCAAGCCAAGCCAGGCCGGCATTAGGAAGGCAGGGAAAGGAGCCCTGGGTGCACAAAATCCCCCCAGTGCCAGGGGAAGGGATGGATCCATCCCACAGAGAAAACTGATTATTCACACACACCCAGATTAAATACTGCTATAAATTCTTTTGCAAGGTTATCCCACACAGCAGTGGGCTAAAGGTTTATGGCAGCCAATGTCAAACAAATGTGATTTCCCTGAATGCAGCTGAATAAACCTGGAGGTGAAGGACAAATTTGGATTATTGATAAGTGTCTCTGATTTGTCCCCTTTGATAGCTCTCCAGTGTCTTTCCAGCCAGGCTAAATATTTCTAAAATAATGGCTGCAATACAAACTGAGGGAAGAAATTTTACAAGAGACACCATATAACAAAGTGCAGTAGATAACACAAGTTTAAAAGGCAACAGGAGTAAAAATTCCACCCTCTTGAAGAGTAAATTGGCTCTGACTCATTCCCTGAAGGTGACATTCATAACAAAACCCAAAGCAACAAGTGGTTTATATTTGGGGTCTGTTTTATCAGCTGAGAGTGGAAATCTGACTGTGAGAAAGGCAACATTCTGCTTCTATTCATGGCAGCTCTCTCGTAGCTTTGCATGACTTTCAAAGCAACAAAACAGTTGGGAAATAAATTCAAAAAAGTCCAAGAACTACTCATTAACAGTCAGACATCTGCACTTCCCAAACCACCCAAAACAAAGCCTGGCTCTTAATCCCAGTGGATCATGTGGACAGCAGACTGTGGGGGAATGCAAGGAGTGTTTTGGCTACAGCACTAATTCTTTGCAGTGAATAAATATATTTGCCTAAAAAGTAATGCAAAACACACATATCCCTTTCCAAATTCCCCAAGTGCCTCATCTTCCTCTCCCCATCCTTTCTGAGGGGCTCTATGCAATGGACAAACATTGCTCCAACTCCAGCTAATAAAGAGGATGTGCCAGTTCTGCACCCCTGGAGTCCAGATCTGTTTCT
The DNA here is from genome assembly GCF_031753505.1 of Anomalospiza imberbis. Taxonomy (NCBI): domain Eukaryota; kingdom Metazoa; phylum Chordata; class Aves; order Passeriformes; family Viduidae; genus Anomalospiza; species Anomalospiza imberbis. The sequence goes on along the minus strand of NC_089700.1, from coordinate 8,924,991 downwards.
CTTCAACAAACTCTGCTCTTCAATAAAACTTATACTCAAAGTATAGCATGAGCAGACCAACTTTGTACAATGGCTCTCCCATTTGTGACATGAGAAAATCATTTTCTCTATTACTATAAACTCTAATGATTCATTTGGAACCAGTAAAACAGGGGGTTTAGCTGCCTTGATGAACTTCCACATCCACCGTGGATTCATCTTTTAAAAAGCATAAATAGCACAATGCATCAGAAAAACCCAAACCAAATCATTCCCTAGCTTGTGGCTTTATGAGTTACAATAAAAACAACCTTTATTTATTTATTTTTCCACCCATAAATATCAGAGAATGTTAAAATTTGGCATGGAATCTATCTGCATCTCAGTGTTGTGCACTGATAAAAGAGATGGCAATGATTTAAGAGATAACAACACCTGCTTGTGCCCCAGGGGAATGAGGTGTAAGCTCTTGGTGGGGTGGTTCAAACTAAATAACATTTACCCCAAAAACCCCACCCCAAACTACTCTGCAAACATTTCTTACTTTGAGAAAGAATGCACAGGACTATCGTGGCTTACTGCGATCTCTCAGATGATTTCCAAATGTTTCATTACTACAGAGTATGGGATAGGATTTCTGATCCAGATGCTTAAAAGAACAAATCTAACAGAGAAACTTAATCTGAGCTGGACTTGGCAAATTTTCTAGGGGAAAAAAAAAAAAAGGAGAATGATGTTTTGGAAGCTGCTCAAACAAAAGCCAAAATGGAAATATGCCTCTTTCAACCATACCCTGGGCTGCTGTTAAAAATAAGAGGGACACTTAGAGTTTCCACAAGTGTGAACTGCAGCTGAGATTTATAAAATAGAAAATTTTGATGTCAAAACTGCCCAAGAACAGTTCTTTACTTGTATCCTAAGCTAAAGCCACCGTTCTCTACAATGTATTAACAAAAAAAAATAAGAGGTCTTGCATTTACATGGAAAATTCTAGGTCAATTAGAAGGAAAGCATCCATTTTATAAAATTATTATGCTTTAAAAATCACCCACAAAAGTATGTAGATGGCAGAAGAGTGACACAGTCCCCTGCTCAGTAATAATGCAGACTATTTAAACTTTAACCTGACCATTTCAGAGCACCTAATGAGCACAGGCTAAACTTACAGAGAAGGGTTTTTTTACCTCCAAACTGAGAAATTGTAGGACAGAGAGCTCCAATCTGCTTGCAGTCACGTAGGATTTATGTGAATTCAAATGTGCTGAGGTATTGCTTTATCTGATAGCCTTGTTCCTCCCCTGAAGAAAGACAAGGCTAAACCTTTGTACAGCCACACATCTCTCTATAAACACCAGGAAAATTTTAAATCTTAGCCAATTCTTTTTTATTATTATTATTTCAAGCCATTCAGAGAGGAGAAAGAACCAAATTTATGTTTGGCTTCACTTACTTCTGGGAAAGAATTTGGCCAAATGTTTGTATTCCATCAAGAGGAAGAAACTATGAACTTCAACAATAAAAATAACCAATACCATATACAAATTACATATGGAAGAATGGTGGTAATTGTCTGTCTTTTCACCCCCCCAAACTTATATTATTGCTGTATGGTTGCAATTTAAGAAGTAGAAAAGCTCCCAAAGTAGAATTCCTACAGTGAGCAAGCCAGACAGAACTACTACAGGGAGTATCCCTGCATACCACAGGCTGTGTAGAGTTTAATTATGTAAATCTAGAATACCACATTCACGTTATATAAATCAATTTTATTCTAATTTCCTAGCAAGGAGGAAAGGCTCAAAGAACCCAGAGGTATCAGAGTTAGAAAACATCTGCAACAAATCTAATTCTTTTATTCTGCTACAGCCATTTGGCTCCCAAAGTGTGAAAAATGGCTATCACTTAGTAAAGCTGGTGTCCAACTACTTGAAAGCACACTCACTTTGAGAATAAAAGTTAAATTAAATGTTCTTACCTTGATTGGAGATTTATATTTTATAATAGCACAGAAATTTATAGGAAGGGAGAGTTCAGTCTATTAAATTTATGATGAGTTTAGATACTTCAACTTCACCTCGATTTTAATTATGTAACAAGATACCAAAGTACAATTTTAAAAAAGGCCTGAATACAATCATTAATATAGACATTTAGACTCCTGTCAGTGAATTGTGGAGCTTTTAATTTCCCTGTGCATGACTGCAGTGCTGGTTTGAATTCAGCCCCACAATGGCCAAGACATTTCCCAGAGTGATAACAAAGAGGGGTTTTGTTACGGCTGCTGGAGGGGTCAGTGGCAGCTGCACCCTGGGCCTGCCATAATCACTATAAAATACTGGCCTGCAACAATGGCTGCTCACTGGAATATAAAACAATTGGAATGTTCAATCTGGAATTTCAGCAGCTGCTACTGGACATTTTCCATAGCTTTGAAGCATCAGCTATCAGTGCGCTCATTTTCTGTGTCTTCGCATCCCAGATCTCATTTTAGTGATAAAAAACATTTGGGGGAGTGTACCACGAATCAGATGCCTAATATAAGGCAGTGTAAAACTAATCCCATAGAAATGGCAATATTCTTAATCCAAACCATCCCAGAGATGCATTTTGCAAGGCAGTTTCTGCAGGAGTTGCCCTGGTGCAGCAGAGGAACAGCCTGAAGCAGGGAGTGAGAGGGGAGAAGGGAAAGGGCAGAACCTTTCCAGCTCAGCCTTTGCTCCAAAGCCAGTTTCATCTGCAAAGATACCTGAGTTTATTTAAGCCAAACTTTATTTTTGCACCAGGAAGCAAGTAAAATGATTGCATTCTGCCACTCACAGCTTCAGTGAGCACTGGCCTTGCCTGATGAAAGATCACTTGATTATCGGCACCAGGCAGGCAATAAATCACAGTGCTGTGACTGTCTCAGCACTTTGTTTTTCATACACATTGCACCAGCCCAATACCAGGTTTGTCCCTGTATTTTAAAATCTTTCTCTCCTTAAAGAATATTTAAAGAAATTATTACCTATTTTAAAGCAAATTTCAACATAGTGGAATTCAAATAATGCTGCTAAGTTAGATGTCAGGATTTCTCTGGGAGGCATGAGCAGGGAGGAGCACCGGTAACTGCAGGACAGGATTCAGAGGTTGACATTTATTTCTCACTTACTAGGATTTAGTTTCACTTAAATATAGCCCTGAAGGAATGAAAGAATAAAATATTCAGTCCCTGACACCTAAGAGCTCTCAGCCTTCCCAGTGAGCAGTGTAAGCATGGATGTGATGATAAATACATGGCAGATTTTGCAAACACACATAGAGACATTTACTGAAACACTGTTCAGCTTCTTCCCAGAGTTATAAATCCATTTTTTCTTCTTTAATAAGGCTTCAGCAAACAATATTCCCAGAGAGTTGAAAACAGCACTGATCCTAGTGAGGATCTACTGACTGAGACAGGAGGAACAAACACATTTTGGCTGAGTGAAAGGAAACATATTCATCGTCAAGCACAAGGAAAGCAATTCAGACAGATAATTCCTGGGAGACAAATGATTCTGGCACCAGCAGAAAGAAGCAACATGAAAAACCTTTTCCAAGGTCATCTCTGGATGCACACCATCAGAAGGGGAAAGCCAGACTCATGGAAAATATTTAATCCATTGACACAAACTCAGGTGAGTTCCAATATTCCCTGGCCATCGGAACATTATTTCTTGGAAATTCTCAACAAGCAAGTGCTCAAGAGTTGATTTGTGGGTCACAGCCTTTCATCTGAAATACAATCACACACTGAAAAAAATAGTTCTATTTAAATTAGTTAAAATTGGTAACTAAACAGATCAGTTAAACTCAAAGTAGCAGGGAAAGACAAAACACAGTGCAGAAAAAACAGGAAAACACAAATTGGGAAGGAAAATGAAAATTGTCCAAAGGAAATGTGGACATGAGTCCTTTGCAGCCTGATTTGACAACTGGCTGCAATTACAGGCAAATATCAGTGTGCAATACCATCACTGAAAATTCAGAAAGAAAATGATGATCATGGTTGCAGAACCTCTACATTGATAGTACATCTGAGCCTATTCATAGCAATATGTTCATTTCAAATAATGCAAGTAAATACTTATTTCTGCAGCTATTTTCAGTTTTTGTCTGCCAAGTGATTTATCAAGTCAATATCTGTGTGCCCAACAATGAATAGTGCAGTAAAGAGAATTTGGTTTCCACAGAACAATTTCATTTTGATTTTTTGGAAGTGTAATATAGGTCTGTGCTTCAGAAATAGTCAGTAATGATCTGTGTGAAATGTTTAAAGAATATTTACAGCTCACATGCTGCATTTATTTTAAGTTAAATTGCATGAAGTCACCACCACATTTAACTGGTGGCATCAGCTGACATAAGCAACTATGCAGCATCAACCAAATGCAGTCAGACACTACAATTATTTAATGTAAGTAAAGTCAGATGAATGTTCTCCTCCTCCTAACCCTCCAAGATACCTGTTTCAGTGCTCATATACAACAAATAACTGCAAAATAGCCACTTTTATTTAGTTCAGATTGTCAACAAAAGCAAAGTTAGGAAAACCCAAGCTGATGTCATGGTTTTCATGGCATCTTTTCGACAACAAAGCCTGGATCCAAGATCTGACCACTCACAATTTCTAAACCAGATTATAAAGCTAAATCCATGCAAACCCTTAATGGATCAGGATTTTATTTCGAGCACTGCAAAAACTTTGGTCATGGCCAAGTCTTATCAGCTACGGTGGCAGGCAGATTACAGGAGCTGTGCCATGGATCAGTGTGAGGCACTCCCAGCTTAAACCAATTACACACTTAGCACAAAGTTGTCAAACTGCAGACCCATGCCAAAGCCTGGCATGTAATTTCTGTAATGCTTACGAATTTTAAGGAGAATTACACTGAATGGAGAGTCTGGGAAAATGTATGGTGGAACGAGCAGTGTTTGGAAATCCAGGAGATTTTAGTGGTGTGTAAATGAGGGATCCACACCAACTCAGGCTTTACCTCTGCAGAATCTACTGGATTTTTACCAAAAGTACACGGTTCAAACTCCCCTGCATCTACTCAGGGGCAGACAGATCTATTAAATTATTTGCCAGCTGGGAGTCATTTCTTTTACAATAAGCAGAGGAGTGAGAGGTAACTACAAAGCAATCCAGAGCTGTCCTAATTACTCCTTCCAGGCAGGAAAACGTGTGATAAAATGCATGTTTTGTGATTCCCTTCCCCTTTACTGGCTTCAGCACCCGTTAACCTGTAGCTTCTGATGGCCTTCCCCAGTGCTCTTAAACCTGCTGAAAAACCCCGAGACAGACAATCACTGTACAATTTAAGGCACATAATTAGCAATTATTTCATGCACACTTCACAATAATAATCTGTTACGTACTAAGGGGAAAGAAACATTAATGAGCTACTTCTGGTGCCTCTCTGTGTACTGTGTTTGCATAATAATGAGGCCCAATCTGCTGGAAAACACAGAAAGGACAAATTAATAAGGTCGTCATTTTTGTCTAATGATGCTTAATACAGTTTGAGCAATCTGCTCGAGACAAAAGACGGGCACTCAGACATAGCCGATTATGCATTCGCGTGGCAGCTGAAATCTTTATTAAACAGAATGATGAATCTGATTAACATGTGATAACAAATATACAGTCTGGGAGCAGGGCCCTGGCACCTCCCGCCAGCTCCGCTCCGGCCCCTCCGAGGCTTTACTGAGATTGAGGTCAGACTGGAATTCCCGATAGGCGCATTAAGATAAAAGTTTGCCAAATGTGGTAACGTGATGAACAAAACAATATCCTGTTATATAAAAGCTACTGTCTCAACAGCTGACTGTCTAATCAGTGATAGCAACAACTCCTTAATAAGTTTAAAATTTTAATTGTGGGTTTCGGTCGCCTTTTAACATGTGAAGGATGATTTAGTACATTAGCTAAGCTACATCTTAAAGCACCCCTACGTTTGTGCTACCAAAATATTCTCTCTAATTCCAAAGTACTGCCTTCTATTCCATTTCACAAACACAATTCTATTTCCAAAAAGGAATATACATTCATTTAGGGTCCTAAAAAATACAATTACTTAGGGTGTATAAAATTACTTGGGGTGTTTAAAGCAATACAAAAAAATAATAATAATTTATATGCCACTGTTTCAGTGTTAATGGAGGTTTCTAGGTCAATGGGGAATACAGGATGCAATTGAATTTGTAGAAATGTAGCAGTAAATTTAAAAATCTAATTTTCAATAGAAATAATTGATAAAAAAGGAGGTCAAAAAAAAGTACAAGATGCAAATTTGTTAATCCCACCATAAATTTAAGTAATGAAAATACAGCGTTGCCTCTTTAAAGAGTGACCAAATCTAGGAGTAAATAACAACTCTTAAATCCAGGGATTCTATTTTAAGCTTGCTTTGCTGGAGCAATGTGATTTCTATTAAATGAACAATTCCTTGCCTTGCAGAACCAACTGTACTTGATTTATGGTCAGCCCATGACACGAAGCAATTTAAGATGACACATGATACCTCATGACAATGAACATGATTTACCACAGGGTGGGCAGCAGCAGAAACTATAATGTTGATTTTATCTCCACAAATATATTGCTCAGCAACAGCAGGAGCTTGGATTCAAGAGTATAGAACTGGGAGCTAAGACTGACTGAATCACAGCTTCTTCACTTTAATGCATCTGTGTTTGCTCTGGTAAATGATAGCACATCATAAATCATCATTTTCAACTCCTGGGACTCGTTCTGTGTGCCTTCATTTACATCAGTATATTCCCAATTACAAGACAACAACAGCCAGTGGATTTAAAGCCAGAAGGTGATAAAATTAAAGCTGTATTTACCTCTAGCATCATTCATCCCCAGTCCATCCTACCTTTGTATTTTCACACACAAAATAAAAAAAAAGGCCTCCAAAAAATAGCAGTTTCCTTCCTCACCCCCTCAAATCCCACATTCGAGTCACCTGTCACATTAATCTACCCTAAGACATGGTCAGATCCAAAGCAGAGATGGGTAATGGTTCCCCAGCTCTGTGGAAGATGGCGGGATATTTTTATTTTCCTGAAACAAAGCCATGCATTAAGAGATTAGATGCGTCTCTCCCAAAGCCACGAGCTCTCACAATGACTCCCCAAAGCCAGAGCTGGGGGGTTCAACCTCTTGCAGGCCTACAGGGTTCTGAGCTTTCTTCCTAGTGGGTACAGAAAGAATAACAAGGAAGAATGGGAGAGGAACAGACTCATTCAGAAAATCTGCTGGAGTTAACAGAGTATTTTTAGCTCAAAAAACCCAGAAGTTCAATCTACAGGTGGGCTGAGAAGAAAACACTGGTTTGTTTTACATTTTTAAGCTAAACCCAGCTGATCCCATATATACACCTGATGGGAGGGAAGAGCCACACAAAGATAGCTCAGAAGCTAAAACAAAAAACCAACTCGTTCTACCTCAGAGGATCCCTTTATTTCGTATTCTGCCAGTATAAATTCCCTCAGTGTAACATTTCATTATGTTTGATATAAAATGAATGCTGGAAATGCCATTAAATCTTCGTGGTGGTGTTTGAAATCCCAAAATTCATGGCAAATAATGCTTCATAAACCCTGTCCCATCACCACACTGCATTTCAAACAGCTTGGACAGCTGATCATGACACACACAGGCAAAACATGAGGATCACATTCAGCTTTTGGCAAGGACTCAGCCTCAAAAATCTCTCATTAAGCTCAACTGTATTTATATCCATGGAATAAATGAAGGAAATGCAGGGAAGGCAGAGGTGTCCTGGGCTTACCTGCACAGATCACTCAGGATGGAGCCTCACCCTCCACTTTTAAGAGAAAAATACCGAATTTTCTCATCTAGATTTCAAAGGGTCCTATTGAGAATTCAGTTTGCTCACACTGAAATACAATACCTATAAAGAAATTTCTTCCTGTTGACTCCATTAAACCGTGTCCATGTTCATCCTTCAGGGGCTGATTAACTTCTTCTTTTTTAGTGCCAAAACTAACATAAAATTACATGTCTGAGAATTCAAGTCTACAGCACTTGTGTAAATATGTTTTGTTCTGGTTTTCCTTTCATGAAAGACATGGATGGCTGCTATTTTCCCATCCCTTTTCAGATGTAATACTACAGACATTGCAACAAATTAGGAACAGACAAATATATTCAGTGACCTGAACTCAGTTCTTAACTATCATTTCAAATCTCTGTGGTAGAAATCAGAAAAATCATATAAAATTATCTAGCTAAATATTCATTCTACCTCTTACAAAAATAGTATTTTAGTATTTCCTGTACAAATCACTCCATGATCATTTTATTATACGAAATAAACTGATCTGACTTACCCATGACTGCACTTTATTACTGAAATGAGTAACCTCAGCTCCTATCAAAGGACTTGGAGAAATGGACTGAAGGACACAGCTCCTGCACTGCAAGTAACTTGTCAGAGAAGACTCCTTCTCATTCCAAATAGCATTTAAAGATAAACTGCCATTCAGGTCTTTCAAAAAGAAAGAAAAAGTGGTTTTTACAGGAATCAAGAGAGATAAAAAAGTCATTTTATCAGCTGCATTTCACACATTTCAAAATGTCAGAAAGATGGTAAAGAATGCTCAGTCCTTGTGGCAAAATCACATCTCATTATCTGTGCCAGCCTAACACCACTGGATGGGCAACAGAATTGCCCAGATATGAAATAAAACTTTCTTTTTGCTCTGTCACCTGAAGCACCAAAGGGTTGCACATGGCATGGGCTGACAGCTGGAATGATTTCCTGTCAAACACAGCACTCCTGTTTAACCAAGGGTACACGTGGCCAGTTCATGGATTTTGACTGGCAAGAAGTGGATTCTGTGCTCGTTATCCTTTTCTTTTATTCTTCATCAGGATATTAGGAAAGGACCCAACAAATCTGGGAGTGCAGGGGACACTGGAGCTCCTTTTCAGCGTTTGTTAAATGTGCAGAGCCCACAGAGCTTTGAGGAAGGAAAACCTCACCATGAGCTTCCCAAAAGGTCCAAGGGAGGGGTGGCAATGTTGTGAATGGTATTTAATTGAATTTAAAGCAAAAGGGCTTGACAAATGGTAGCTGGAATTTATCAGTAAGAACTTACCTTTCACTGGCATCTGATAAACCTCCAAAGTTTCTTTAAGGTGACCAAGACTTGCAGCATCTGAGATGACCAACATGACATTATCATCTTCTGAAATGGCCTCTAGTTTACACTCACAATTATTAATGGATTCTTTGCTTCTTACATTGGCATTTCTGAAGAGTTTCCAGATTATTTGCAGCTCACTATTAGTGTAACAAGCTTTTCTCAAAATTCCTATAATTTAAAAAGTGGGGTGTAAGACTTATATACACACATGGTTTTGAATACAGTACTGTTCAACCATGCTGCAAACTTTCCACATTTACAAGATGGGAATTTAGGCCCTGATCCAATACCCACTGCAGGCACTGAAAAGACTTCTATTGCTGTAAATGGCCCTTGGAAGAAGGCCTTATTTAAAATTTTTAATGTGTCCAAAATTTACTTTTCAACAGATAATTTTCCCCTTGTTATTACTCCCAAATCGACCAGCGAGCTTGAATCTACTTTGAATAAAGCCATTTATTTTTAATTTTCAGATTTTTAAACTTTCCTCAATCAACTGGCATCTGAGATTCAGTTTAAACAACATAAAACTCCTTGCTGACAACAGCCACGCTGCTGAGTGCAGACTTTTTGTACCCCAGAATGCTTTTCCTGAGCCCTGTGCTCCATTTCACAGGTTCTGCACCAGAGATGTGATGATACTGATAAATTCAGGAGGGAATGGAAGGCTCCTGATGAGATTACCCAAATCTTAAAGGTTCTTTAAGGGAGGTGAGGAGTGCTTCCATGTCCTGGGCCTGCCCACTGTGGACTTTTCTAACTGGCCTGGTTGTAATAGGTGCAGAATATGGAAAATCTCCCATTGTCCCTCAGGCACAGCTTTGGTTTGCTGAAGAGATTTGTTCTTTCTTGGTTTCATCAGATCCAGATTGTTTAAGCATGAAGCATCACTAATTGTTCCTGCATGTAACTGATGAGAAGATCTTTAATTAAGTCATTATCACAATGGCCCAGTGGCCTGAAGATGAAGCTTATTTTTTAAAAAATAGATTTGCTGTTACTTTTATCAGCCTTTAGACATTCCCAAATTAAAGTGTCTCACAAAACCACAAAGAATTCCCAAAAGCAGCTCATCCCCACTTTGTACAACGTGTCACAACAGAATAAAACCAAATTAATACAAAGTAGGTTACACACTGAAGAATAGCAGTGTAATTATTTCAGTCAGACTTTTGATAGTTCCATGCAAACGTGCACTGGATTCACTGAGTTACTGTGCCAAGGTATTACCAAACTTCTCACATAAACTGGTAGCAAATTAACAAGAACAAACCCCAATGAATGGGCCACTATGCTCCAAATAATTCCTTGCAGCCTCCCACAATGGCAGGAGAAGTTGCCTTCAGTTAACTCTCAAATATCAGACTTAAGCTCAGGTCAGTGTGGCAGGACCACTGAATCAAGAAAACTGCCAGAAAAAATTACTTATTTTAAATAATTGTTCTTGTCACAACTCCCTTCTCTCCCCTCAAAGGCTTTCTGCAGGTCTCAGAACTCATTTATCCAGATACCAAATCCAGTGGAGAAATGAACCAATTATTCTAAAATATCCCTTCCAGCATCCAAAACTGGGAAAGTAAAAGGATGGATGAGAAATCCCACCCCCCCCAAGGAAAGAGCTGATCTTACCCTGTGCTTTGGGCAGGATTTCAGCTCCACAGACAACACAATGAAGTCCTTTCCTGCAAGGCTGGTTGTGTGCTTCCTTCTAACAAGGCAATGCACAAATGCATGTTTGCATACAGTAACTATGCAGATTGAAGCATTTAAATGTAAATAAAATAAATCTATGCAAACTGCTTCAGAGAAATACAGTACTTGAAATACTCAAAGGAGTCTGCATTGATGATTATAATTTATATTAGTTAATTCAATATACACCATGCTTAAAATGTTTAATCTTACTTAAATTGAAACACTGTCATATAAAATATGAGGGATTTTATTCCCTATAACACTGCAAGCTATCAGTTTGTTGGGAATTTTGCAAAGGAGCCTGGAATGGTTGGTGCCTTTGTGTTTCCCACGAGAAACAAAGGTATCTATTGAGTGTGGAAATCAGAGCTCTGCAGATCAGGAAGAAACTAATTCATTGTATTATTTCACTTGAAAAATGCTATAATAAATTATTCTTAATTCCCTTGCACCTCAGCACTCAGCAGCCACTCAGAACACATATTTAATCCATGGATGTGGTACCTTTCTCTCTCGGGAGGAGCCACTTTGCCTAAGGGCAGCTTTCCTTCTGCTGCATCTCCTCTGAACTTTCAATCCTTGAATAAATTCAAGATTTTGTTATTATGTTAGGCAACAGAGATTATACCGAGCTATTATATCATAGAAGGAAAAGCATTTTCAATATTTTAGCCTTGATAGATGTGATAAATCCAAATAAATGATCCTAGGAAATTTGCTATATTGACTTCACTTCCCTTCTGTCTGCAGGCTGGGCAGCATTTAATTTTGAGAACTACCATAAGTATATTACCTCTAACATATCAAATAGCACAGTTATTAAGTGGAAAGACAAATTCAGAATGAATTTGCACCAAAAGAAACAGTCCACCCCTTACCTTGCAAACCCAGCAGAACACAAAGGGGTTTTACCCACCTGTTGATTTGAGTTTTTAGAGGACAGATTTTTTTTCCAGAAATCATAGTAACAAGTGCTGATGTTTCAATACCTATTTTAGAACTAACGGTTAATTTGATATAAAGTTTAAATGGGTGTGATTTGACACAGAGCAGGCCCTGCCTTAAAGGATTTCTGATCAAAGGAAGAGGCACCACAAGCTCAAGAAAGGAACAATCTGCTCCAGATAAGGAAAAGGAGATGGATTTTCTTCCTTTTTTTTGAATGTTATGGATTTAAAGACAGACAAATCTCCTGAAAGACAAATAAGAGGCTGTGGGCCACTGGCTGAGCAGACAAGTCACAAAGCTTAAGTGATTTCTGTTATCTGTTCAGACACACAAAAATGCACAACGGGGTTTGGTGCAGGAGATTTGCTTTAGGAAAACTGAGGATCAGGACTCCCGAGGATCAAGCCCAAGGACAGCTCTAGAGGCCAGGAACCAACAGGAACTTCAGCATTATTTCAACAGACATTAAGAATATTTCTCTTTAGATGAGTCAAAGAGTTTTTTCAATACTGGAATTCCTGCCCTATTAACTAAACCAAACCCATCAGTGAAATCCAGGATACCTAAACCAAGGAAACTTGATCATTGATCATCAATATTGCAAAAATTGAACCAAAAGCCTTATGCCAAATACTGCCAGTTGAAGAAATTCTAGTGTTCTTCCCATTCTTGCAAATAGTGTCCAGTTTCATAAAGATGAATTTATTTCATAAAGAAATGTCACAATTTAAATCCTATTGATATGAGCATGTTCACAGCTCTGTAGGGATGGACTCAAAATGTTATTTAGATGAACTTCTATGGAAAATGACCAGTTAATAATTTCATTCTACTCTTAAACAAAAAGTATCAATACCTATGAACCAATCTTTAGCTTGCAAAAATCCTGCATCTTCATATGAATGTAGGATGGCAATGAAGAATCTTTTCTTGAAAAGTCAGTATGTTTTATTACAGAAAAATCCTGGCTGTTTTCATTGCAGAAAATGAAAGAAACATTAAAATACTTAAAAAAGAAATAGACTGGGCAAGATTCAAAGACCTTTGTGTACAATTTACATTTTATATGTTACATGCAAAAAGTGCTTGTAGGACATACAAATGAGAACATGTTTTGACATGAATAAACACAGAATCCAACCAACAGAAATGAGATTGTCTCACAAAAGGAAAACTTAAAGAAATCTCAATTTTTTTCTCTGAAGAAGCTTCTCATCTTCATCAAATATCAAAATGTGCACAGCTCCTGCTGGACATTTTGATGTAAGAAATTGGAAGGAAGGAAAGTACTGGAGAATACACCTGTTTTGGTATTTAGGCTCAATCTGTCTATGACTTGATCTGCAAAGATACTGTTCTACATGTTGTACTAAAAAACCCCCAATCTAACAAATGCAGAAAACCATAATTTGGTTATATGAGTGCTTTGCTTTCTGAGGAAAAACCTGATTACTTGACTGTATTTAATGGTGGATTAATTAAATCTGTAATGGACAAACCAATAATTCCAAGTCAGATCCTACTTGGGTTTCTATACAGAATTTCCAGACATGATGTCCTTCAGCCATGAAGTCAGGATGAAGAATCTTCATTCTATCTCTAGAAAACTACACCAAAAACCCCAAAAATACAATGAGAAATGGAGCCTGAGGGAAGCTTTTGTTCCATGAGGACATGGAAGGTGTAGCTGCCCTGTGGTGTTTTGAGGGCTGCTCACCACAATTCCCACAGAAGCTGTCACCAGGTGCCACTATTGCCCAGCAGAAAGGATGACACACCTTTATTTCGGGATCTGGAAAGGCTGATTTTCCTTTTGGGGGTGTCCATCTCCTGAGATCCTCTCTGCTCTGCTCCTGCTGCCACCCCTGCAGCACCAACTTCACTGTCCCTGCTCCTCACACCTTCCATAACTCCTTGGGGACTTCTGCCAGCCTCGGCTTTTTCAGTCACATTCTGTGTTTCTGAGGTGCTGGTGGCAAAAGGATCAGCAGGGACTGTGGAGTTCCCACATTCCACCCAATTCCCAGCGGTACAACAGGCTGCAAGCGGGGGATCAGTTCTCTGCTCCTCTGGGTCTGCATCATCATAGAGTTCTGGGGTGAAGTAAACGCTTTCATCCTCATCCTCATCCTCATTTAATGCTGAAGGCTCAGCTCTCTCTGCTGAAGGGAGCTCCCTGCAGGGCTCACCTGGAAGCTGGAGCTTACCAGGATGTCCTTCAGCAACTGGGGCTTCAGCACTCTTAACTGAAAAATGAGTTGTTTCCAAACATGATTCTGGTCCACTTGGTTTATGCTCTGCAATTAATGATGATTGGCATTGATTGAAATGATCAATAAGGTCACTGTGCCCATTCACATGCTCCGGGCTGTTGCTTGCTGTGGCCCTGCAGTTCTTGGCTACAGGAGTTGAAGTCAGTGGTTCAGAGCAGCAGTTCTCTTCCACAACATCAGCATTGGTCCAATCATTCATTTTTTCGGTCTCTATTTTAATTGATGCCATTTTGGGGGTGCAGCCCATATGTTTCCTTCTCTGTCTTACATGGTGAGAATGGCTCTCTACATCAACTTTCTGGTCACCTGTGACAAATCACAAAACATAAATGAATTGCATCTGATTTACAACATGTTTACCACATCAAAATTACCACTGTTTTAGAAGGTTTACAGTGATTTTACAGCATTCACTAAAAACAATACTACAAACAAAAGCCCAGATGTTATAACTATCTTGGCACATGAATTGTCTAAATTAAATGAATAGATTAACAGGCACATAAAGGCAGAGTATGACTGGATTTGAAATTTGTAATCTTTATTATTGTGCTCTTATCTTATTCACCTCTTCCTTGACTGAAATGAAATCAGAACCTTTACTAAAATTTAGGGATGGATTTTACTTGTGAAGCTGGAACTAGAGGAGATCGCATGGAAATTGTCTCACAGCAATGCCTAAACAACAGATGTAGCTTAAACCAGGGCTCAACTTGCAATAATGCTAATCTTGATGTATTTCAAATATATTTTAAATTATCTTCATAGTGTTCAGTGGAAAAAGAAATTAAAATGAAAGCATTTTTGATTGTACTATAAACTTATCAAAGATTATTCTTTTAAGACAACCAGATGGAACGAGAATTAATTTCACTCTGTTGAGCACAGCTCCTCCACATTTGTGAGTAATTATAATTTTCCACTATAGCACTTCTGCAATTTTAAAAACCATTTGTTTCCTCCAAAAAAGATGCAACCCCACATTTGAAATTGCCAGTGGAAATGAACATACTTTGTTTCACTGTTGCCGTGCTGTCACTTGGCTGATCCCATGCTGTGGGATGAACTGAGCTGATGGTTGCAGTAAAATGAACTTCTGAGTCCAAATTTTGCTCCTGACTTTTAGCAGGAACATCAGGGGACAGAGGAGTGGTGGCCTCTTGTTGAGAGCCTTGTGAGAGGTCCCTGGGCTGTGCAGGGAGCTCAGAGCTGTGCTCTGAGGAAGGCTCCACACCCCTCTGGTTGCGGAGGGCAAAGGCGTGCAGGGATTCCAGAGCGCTGCTGAAATTGCCGTGGTGCTGGATCTGCTGCCGGATCCACTTGGACAATCCTGGGGGGAAAAATACCTTACTCCAAAATAACAGCACCTGCATCAGGCATTTCACAGCACTAAACACACTAATGTGGCAGCAGAGAGAAACAGAGAGAAACACAACTTTCCCAGGCATCGTCCTGGGGAAGGCTGTGAGAAGATCAGAGAAAACAATGAGGAACAATTCTTATCTCCACTTGCTGCAGCTGGTGTTATGAAATGAACATGTAAATCAGTCAGGAGAACATGAGACTCTTAATCTCAGTGTCATGGGCTCGGGCCCCACGTTGGGCGCCAATTAAAAATGCGGGTGTCGGAGTAATGGCTGCTGCTGCCTAAAATCTGTTGCCCCGCAAGCCTCTCCTGTGGAAAAGCAGGTTGAGAAAACCTTTAGGCAACACAGTCAGACCCTCACTCAACACTCACCGCAGCTGGCTCAGCGATAGAGGCAAGAAAGGCTCTATTTGCAGGGTTTTATTCCAGGGGAGGATATCACATGTGGCTGAAGGGAACCCAGCGAGGTAAAAAGAGACCGACCATGTGGAGGAGACAGCTTAAGAAGGGGAAGGGGTGGGTGGCGGAGCTAAGGGCTGGGCAGAGGGGTTTGGTCTTCAGGGAAAGAGGGGTGGCCACCAGCGGTACCAACCCAGTGAGAGGACAGGGAAAGGAGAAACCAAGGGAAGTTTCACAGGGGAAGTTGTGGCACAGAAGCCCAAATGGGAGACTGTTTTTCTCCCCAGGAGGACTAACTCTATGGTGAGTAGTTACTGCTGTTGCCAGGGCCAAAACTTGGGAATTGACTGAGGTGGGAGAGTTCATGGGATGCTACAAACATGTGGAATGTGTTATGGAGATTTGTTTACCAAAGGGGGTTTCTTCATTAGCCAACGGTGATGGTGTTTCAAGGAAAGGACCAATGAGGTCCACGTGTATCTAACAGTCTATAAAAGAACAATGGGTTTCTTAATAAAGAATTATTGATCAGCCTTCTGTAATACAGGGAGTCTGCTAATTATTACCCAGCCAGGGGCCGGTCACAACAATACCCTAAGAGTGCAAATATTTCTGTGCAGGTATATTCTCAAAGGTTTCAAGAATTTGCTCATGAAGCTACAACAATTCCTCCTTTCCAGGGCTGGGAACTTGATTTATTCAATGGCAGTATTCTGATATGCAAACTAAAAATATCCTTCTTTTTCTATTAAGAGCCTTTCCCTTTTTCACTGATCTTCTCTTTAAGTTCACACTGCTGCCTTGCATAAACATCATTATATTTCTTTGATGCCTGGCTGTTCATTCTGCTTGTTATCATGAATTATTTAAAAGTGACTTACACAGAGTGCAGCTATTTATTATCATATAAACAGGGTCTGATAAAAATTTGAATATAATGAAGCTTTTTACAACTTTGTGTCAGATTAAGTAACACTAACTCAGTAAGAATCACAGCTGTTCTACAACTACAGGTTTTATTATAACCTTCTCCTATCAAAATAATCAAAATATTAAATATCAGATGTCTTGAACATAACAGCTTTTTAGATTATATTGCAGCACACAGGGGTCAAGTAAAAACTGACTGCCTCGATTTTAGAAAGTGTTTTTGAACCTATTTAAATATTCTTTAAATATCAATTTTAAAAACAAACCAAAAAAACCCCAAACCCACAACAACAGAGAACTTCACTCTTCTGTGAAGTTTTACTTTCTAGAGAAAGAAATCTTACCAAGTGTTGAACATATGGATTATTTCTGCTCCTATATGAATTTCTAGTGTTTCCTTCAGTAATTTCGATGTATTTTTAGTTCATCAGAGAAGGAGCTGGACTCAACTGCAGCAGCTGAGCTCCACCTGCTGACTAAGCCTAGCATGGGCTGGTGAGCTCAGCTCTGCCCAGCAAAAAGGGCAGGAACAAAGGTGAAAACACATTCCTAAGCAGTTTATTTTCTAATTTTTATTTTTTTAAAGGTTGTGAGCAGGATCCGTTTGACTTCACATGCATTTATTTCTACCCAGTATAAAACTACAAACAGAAAACCTTTGTTTATATTGAATATTCAGCAGTTCAATTTCTGTGTGGCACATTCTGAGCCTTCCTATTCACCTGTACTTGGACAACCACATTTCTGTAATTCAGAGTTTTCAGTATTTTTCAATGTTAGGAATTTTCTCCAAAAGATTTTTACCTCTTACCAGTTATGTATTTATTGGTGTTCTTCCTGAAGCGGTCGTCAACTAAAATAAGAGCCCCCCAGTCATTCCTGTGCCTTATACACCTAAAAGTGAGGGGAAAAAAGAGTATTTATGTAATTAGAGGGCACACAGTAAAAACCTGTGGGAATTAGGAAACAGGGATTGCTCTGAGTCAGTTGCAATACGCAAAATTACACAGGAAGTGCTCTTCTGCTGGATGCACCAAAATCGTTATGGATGCCATGGAAGCTTCATTTTCCTTCAGCTGCTGAATGTACGTGAAAACAGCTAAATTAAAAATAAAGCACACAAATATTCCACAACCAATCAAACCACATCACTCATTTTCCACTCTTAACTGGGCAGTGTAAATATTACAGAGCTTCCTGCCAGCTTGGTGGAATGTTCTGGTTTTATCAAAATCCTTCCCCACATCACAGGTTAGCAAGGGCTTTGGCTCGTGGTTTGATAAGCAATTTGTACCTTTATGTCAGAATGAAAGCCTATTTTCTCCATTTTAGACCATCCAAATAATAAATTAAACAATAAGTAACTGTCACTAAAACTTGATTTAAGTTCAAGCTGATTTATTTCACTACTGGTATTCCACAACTGAGAGCTTTCTTAACCTATTTAAATTAATGCTCCTCGATTCCAAAGAGGAATTTAAGAAATCAGGCCTGTTACAACAAGAATCCACAGTGATATTTCCTTCTCTCTAAGCCTTCATTTATATCATCACATTTGCATTAGGACTAATTCAAATCAGGAGAGTTTTCCAGCTGATGTTTCTGTGGCCCTGTATCCATGACAGATGCACAGCAGCTACAATGGATATGGATGACAGCTCTAATCTTTATTTATATGATAAATTTTGTTGAAGGAGGATGAATTAATTCTACCTTGTTAATAACATTTGGGGGAATTTTTCCATCTAGGAAATGGAAGCTATACCACTTCTTCTAAATCTGGGAAGAGATCAGTGAGCACAATAATTGAATTGACCTTTTGCAAAGGTCTGAAAAACCCCACTGCTATTTCTCCCTTTCAAAAATACTTGTAGGCTAAATATCAAACAACTGTTCTGAGCCCACTGAGGGTGTGAACAATTAGTGCAAAAGTCCTGAAGATCTTCATTTGCTTTAAAGCTCAAGAACTATTTGTCTCTGCTTGTGCTTTTTGTTTCCTGTATATCTGGACTATGAGCAATAAAACTTCAACTGAACTGAAGTGGGTTCCGAATGTAAAGCAAAATCTCTGAATTATAACAATGCACAACAGGCTGAAAAGCAGAGAGTTGTCAGCACAGAGCAGCTCAAGAGACAAAATTTGCAATATGAGACGTTTGGCCTTACTTACCCCTTTGTGCTAAAAGTGGGGAATAAATCTTTAAAGATCTCCCTAAAAAAAAAAGTTCTACAAATTTATATAGTTTTAGTTATGTTTATCTCACCTTCCCAGGGCTTGGTTGAGAGCTCTGTAAGCTTGAATTTCATACCACTGACTCCCTGATAAAAGGCCTCTTGTACTTTTGTGCTGGTCATTGTACTTCCTCTTTAATTCAACCTAAGAAAGAAACCATAAAATATTTGGTATATTAATGCTGTTGAAAAGGAGATAATCTAAAAGGGGAAACGAGCATTGATTAAATAAGAGAATATACAAATTGTGCTTCAGTGTTTCAACTCTGTATTTTGTACATTAACCAATTCTGGCTTCTGAAATTGCCCTTAGCTGTGATCTGTTCCAATAATTTAAATGTATTGACATGAGCACTACACACTCATCCAAATCTCTGTGCCAGTGAGAGAAGGATAAACTGTTCAGACAGGTGAAAAAACCCCAAACCAGGTACAGGTAGATGGATTCCAAACCCCAGATTTATTGGCTCTTCCAAAAGGAAATGCCCCGCTGGAGCTCTCCATCCTTCCCTTGATCACAAAAGCCTCTCCTCATCCCCAGCTGGAACCAGACCCTGCTTTTCCCCAGTGAGGGCTGAACAAATCCAACTTTTCTTCCTCGACAGAAGCTGCAAAAGAGCTTTGGAGACAGTGGGGCCTCTGCCAAGGACCAGGAGTCAGCAACACCAAGCAAAATTCCCAGCTTGGCATCACCTCCTGAGGTCTGGAAATGTTTCACTGCAGAGCATGGGGAGATCAGGCAGGGAAAAGCATGTTCCCCTTTTTAAAAACACATCTCTGATGCTTCAGAATCTGGAATGAACTGCCCAAGAAATGCCCTTGCCAATCAGGATAACCACACACAGTGTCTGAATTGAAACAATTTGCATTAAAACATTATTTCTATCAAAAGGTATTATTATTATTATTATTATTCAGCCAGGGGAATTGAATTATTATTTTTTTAAACAAGCACAAAACTACACCAAAAAGGGTCTTTCTGTTGCTCTTTTGTACAGTATTAACCTTTCTAAACTGACAAGTGAAAGGACACGCTTCAGGAGAGAAAGCAGCAGACTTCTAACCTCTTCTGACAGGTAACTTTCAAGTTGCATTTGGATAAGAAATTTTATTTTATGTACTTATGCCCTTTAAATTGCCTGTCAAATTTACAAATTCAATCTTTACAGCCAGAAAGTAAATTCAGTTTGATTTCACAGATTTAATATTTGTTCCAGTCACTCAGAATTTACTGATTGGCATGTGAGGTTTCCTTTTTAGTATTCCAAAACGAAGATGATTTCTTCTGAATGGTCTATGAACGTTAAACCATTCCTTAAAAAGCAACTTGGTTTTATCTGTGCATTTCTACAAACTGAAATACTACCTGGAGAAAGAAAAGGGTACTGCTCACCTCTGGAAATGAGGAATGATGATGGAAAAGTTCACTGAAGCCTTTAAAACATAACCACTAACAATACACTCCTGTGTGGGTTTTGTACTTGTCTTCTAGTCCTGATCAGTTTTATAACAATTTTTTTTTGGAAGATTTGTGTTATCAGTAAGATTATGGTCATTTGGAACAAATGGAGGTTTATCAGCCCCTTACTTTGCCAGCAGACTGTGCAAACAGTGTTGGAATAACTGCTCCTGTGTCTTTTGCTGAAAAATGACATTATTTTTAAATAGCTGCATAAACTCACTAAAGTAGCAATAAAATGCAAACCAGTCAGATCATCTAAATAAAATAAATTACTTCCACATTCTTCTAATACTTGTCAGTGTTATCAAGTTTACTGCTTGCATGCACACCACCAATGACATTTCCTTGCTCAAATTATATAAACCCCATTTTTTAATATAAAACCCCATGAGTTTGGGGGGTTTTAATCCCAAACTCTTGCTCTAATGGTGTAACCTATCACTAAAACTTCCTTCTATTAATTTTAAAAGAGTTACCAGGAAATAACCATTCTCTTTTCTCCCTGCAGTGCTCCTGCCTCAGCAGGGGTGATGCCAACCTGCATTGCTGCGAGTTCAGTTTGCAGGGGGAGGCTCTGCAGGTAAAAGGCCAGGGCCTGTCATTTTAATACAATCAGAATCTATTTCATTGTGGAACTGCTGCATTCCCCCCCATCAATTCCACGCCAGATTCAAGCTGACATGTTACATATGTGAAAAAGCCAGTGCCTCCTGCTAGCAAATATCCACAATGTGCAGGAAAGCACAGGCTAGAAGGGATTAGTTAAAATGTCAAAAGACAGCCTTTTACTTTTACCTGTTCATCCTTAAAAACATCCTCCCAGCTCTGGGGCAGGATTTGCAGACAAAGAGCTGCACAAGGCCCCTGGCAAGCTCTGCCATCCTGTAGCTGTCACCCAGATTAGGCTTTGATCTGTCTGGGAGGTCACGGGCACAGCCACGCTCACTCCAAGCTCCCCACGTTCCACCTGCAAAGCTCTCCTGCTTTTAATGCTTAATTACTCTGACATCTTTCACTCTGCAACATTAACTGGGAAACAGCAGCGAAAAAAGATAAATGCCATGAACAATTTTTTTTTAAAGGATTGGAAAGATACTTGGAGGCAGTTTGTGCTACAACTCAAGTGTATTTTTCAAACAGAATTAGCAATAGAGGTTTTTCTCCAATGACAATAACACTAAATGACATTTGTTACATTAGATTTTGAAATAAGTTACCTGTGGTGATATTCCTTCACGTGAAGAAACTCAGACTTATTCGAGATATAAATTGATTTATACTGTGTTGACCATAGATTATATGAGTTAGTTCACGGCACAAAGCTGAGAAGAGGATCTCAAAACTACAGCTGAGTTTTGACTCCCAAAATAATCTGCAAATTCACACACAGAACCTGCAGCCTTTTAGCAACACACCAGGCTGAACCAGGTTTATTCAGAATACACAAACAGTATTTAAAGCAAGGTATACAAATATCAATCTATTATGGACTAATTATTTCTAAAGAAAAATCAATCAGGATACTGTAAGCTGATTTATCAGTGCCAGTAACAGGACATGAAGGTTGAATGGGCTAAGCCCATTTGTTTATTTTGTGCAATTTAAATCAGCAAAATGAACTGTGTTTGGTTTTACTTCATCTGGCAAAGTTTTGAGGGGTATTTTTAATGCATTGCTTCACTGAACCAAATGCAAACTTTGCTTTTTAAGAACAAATATAAGTAACAGTTTACAAATTTTTTTGTTTGACAAGTCAGGCCTATTCTTTGATAGGACATGACCTCCCAGACATCTCCAACTGCCTCCTGTTTGCTCTGGTAGGTTAAAGGAAGAGAAAAGAGCTGGAAAAGGCCAATAAAGCTGGGCCTGTGTCCCTGCATGGACACGTGGAGGTGGCACATCCACACCTGGATCAGCTCGTGCCCTTTCCTCCCCAACACTCTCCTCCATGGAAAGCAAAACCAGAAAATGGATAGAAGCATATTCTGCCATTCCACTAACTTGTTTCTCTGGTTTTATGAGAGGAAAAATAGTAATGAAAACAAAGACACTGCTCACATCATCCAAAAAATTTTTAAAGACACATTCATGTTTAACATCTACTAATTCCC